>NW_024037919.1:0-479966 GCF_016077235.1 Cyprinodon tularosa
GCACACGGAGCGGTAATGGTCCCAGAAAGGGTGATGCTTTGACTGAGACACGAGGGGGGAGCACTAGGCCAGACTGACATGGCTTGAAGTAAGGAAAGGATGTATTCCAACATGTTTGTGATTAAACTGTCATAAGTTTCTGATTTGAATGCACCAGATGTTTTCATGGCCTGAGAGATTGCTCTCACAAGAATGAGATGTGTCTATGAATGTCACCGTGATTTGCAGATAAATATCAATGTGACCTTTACCAAAGACTGAAATATGTTCTGAAGGGGGTTTTCCACCGATAAGAAATGTATAAAAGGGAGCTGTTTTCACCATTTGTTCAGCTCAGGCTCACCGGTGACCAGCTCAGTGTGAATGTGTTGTGTTTAGCAATAAACACACTGGACCTGGACTCAGCTGCCTCTGTCTGAATTTTTTGATCTTTGTTTGAGACTTTTTCTGCTTTTTAAGAACTTTGAATTTTTATAAAACTTAGCTTCAATTTTAAGTCGTCAAGAAGAGAATTATAGACGACAAGGATATATGCTGTTTTGAATTGAATAATGAAAGTGAACCCGGAGCCGGTGAATGTGCAGCTCATAGTGATGGAAGCTACTGACCGCTCTCATGGATGCAGTCCAGTTTCTCCACGGAGGTCAGAGAAAACAGCTTGTAGCCGCTCCTGGTTCCCAGCGCCAGAGACCTGCAGCACACAAACACATCCGTAAAGCCTTTGCTGACCTGCATCATACAATCCAAGAAGCTGTTTGGTAAGATGGAGGATCTGTGATGCTGTGGGCCTGTTCTAAAAACCTTTACAGTGCACAGGATTTAAACAAACATCTAGAAACTGAAAACAGAATGTCATGGAAACACTTTGGGCTGAACCGACTGCATGCTCCTCCACTGGGAAAAACATGGCTGTATAAACATAAAGACAGCTCAGTGACTGAATGAAGGTCCTAAAAATAAAAGTTGGATTAATCAGGCAGAGAAAAGGCAGCAGCTACATTAAAACCCTGACCCATCTGTATCCAGATGTGCTGATCACAACAGCGACACCCAGATGTGGTGATAACACCTGCATCCAGATGTAATGAACATAGCAGCTGCATCCAGATGTAATGATCATAACAGCTGCATCCAGATGTAATGATCATAACAACTACATCCAGATGTAATGATCATAACAGCTGCATCCAGATGTAATGATCATAACAGCTGCATCCAGATGTATTGATAACAGCTGCATCCAGATGTAATGATCATAACAGCTGCATCCAGATGTATTGATAACAGCTGCATCCAGATGTGGTGATAACAGCTGCATCCAGATGTAATAATCATAACAGCTGCATCCAGATGTAATAATCATAACAGCTGCATCCAGATGTAATGATCATAACAGCTGCATCCAGATGTGGTGATAACAGCTGCATCCAGATGTAATGATCATAACAGCTGCATCCAGATGTAATGATCATAACAGCTGCATCCAGATGTAATGATCATAACAGCTGCATCCAAATGTGGTGATAACAGCTGCATCCAGATGTAATGATCATGACAGCTGCATCCAGATGTAATGATCATAACAGCTGCATCCAGATGTAATGATCATGACAGCTGCATCCAGATGCAGACCCTCTCCGTTTCTTGGCTCAGGGTTTTAATGTGTTACACAGTCTGAATACCTCAGAGCTGCGATGAAAGGCAGCCAACAGTAAGAACCACACATAAAAACTCTGCTGACTTAATCTGAGGCTGAACATTAAACTAGAAAACCTGATGAAATGTTAGTAATTAAGTCGATCTACTTTGCTTTTATTTCATTACAGTAGAGATGTAAAAACTGTACTTTCAGACGGGGAAGGATTTTATATTCAGTTCCGGCCCGAAACCATAAATTCATTGTTTCTTTGAGATCTTACGGGACAAACAAACAGTAGAGGCTCAGATTATGGCGGCTTCGCCCTTTGAACCCCTGTGAGGCGTAAACTAACCCGACTTTCTTCAGCTGTTTTTATGTTGGTACTTTTATCTGGATTATTTATTTCTCCTCTGGATCGTTTATCTTATTGCTGCTAATGTTTTAATCAAATCATTGATGTTAGGTCGGTTCCTGCTGTTAATCAGTTGGTTCTCAGGGCCCTGTGTCCTGCCTGTTCAACAGCAATCCCTGGTTTAGAACCTGATTTAGACCAGTGGACCATCAGGATTTCAGCAATCCACTGTGTTAAGGACTCAGGTTCTGGAGGACCTAATTGGACCTGATCCTAGATCTGTTCTCTGCCTGGAGGGTTGGGGTAGTACTTCTAGGTGGACCTCCATCTCATTAGCTCCATGCATCCTCCCATCAACTCTGACCTGCCTCTACGTCTCTGCTGAAGAAGGCTGTCCCCGCGGCATGACGCTGCCACCACTGTGCCTCAGCATTCTTCTGCGTTCAGTGATAGTCTTCCTCCATACCTTCATGTTGAACGTGGTCCAGAAGGTTTTACCTTGTTTCCTCTGAGTCTATTCATTGTAAATAGGATCATTTGTAAAGTATTCAGATTCAAGTTGGCCGATAAATTGCATTTATTGATTCGTGGAATTTGCTATTTCATCAGTTAAAAGTGATGTCGGCCTTTTGTTTACGTTCTGCTCTTGGATGTAGAATCAGAACTGATAGATCAGCTCACTGGGTAACCTCGGCACACTGGATGGTCCCTGCTTTGTACTCGAGCTACTGAACTGCATCAAAGCAGGATCTGTTCGCTGTAGCACCTCTGAATTTTCTAAAGTTTGTTAGTTTGTTCTATTTTCAGGGCTGCCTTAGGATGACAGCTACTTCTAGTCCACCCAGAGCCCCCATCAGGGTGTGGCCCACCTCTACTTCTAGTCCACCCACAGCCCCCATCAGGGTGTGGCCCACCTCTACTTCTAGTCCACCCACAGCCCCCATCAGGGTGTAGCCCACCTCTACTTCTAGTCCACCCACAGCCCCCATCAGGGTGTACTTTTTTGATATCTCAAATGCATCTGGAGATCTGGGAGGCTTCTTGCTGTCTGCTGACATTCAAATAATGGAGGTCTATGGCGCCCGAGGCAGAAAGGTCCATAAAAGTCCACAAAAAACGTGTCAATATTCCTCCATACTGCTCGTCCAATGTATTCCAGGTGTCCTGAGTGGGTAGCGTCCATAATTTACTCGAAACGAAGTCATTTAGAATGTTTTTAGAGCATAAACAGTAGTGTATAGGATTTCCTCAAAGCGCGTTCATGAGTCTACGGAAACCGCGGCAGACCAAACCAGATGAAAGTGCGCATTCAGCTCGGCAAAGAACTCATGCTCTTCCTCAACACTGAAGTCCTCAGACATTTTTCTTTCGTTGTTTCTTTCTTTGCACAGGTAAACAGCACATTTCTTCTTCTACGCTTGCATTATCGGCAGAGCAGATGCTGAATGCGCACTTTCATCTGGTTTGGTCTGCCGCGGTTTCCGTAGCGTCGTGAACGCGCTTTTAGGAAATCCTATACACTACTGTTTATGCTCTAAAAACATTCTAAATGACTTTGTTTCGAGTAAATTCTGGATGCTACGCACTCAGGACACCTGGAATACATTGGACGAGCAGTATGGAGGAATATTGACACGTTTTTTGTGGACTTTTATGGACCTTTCTGCCTCGGGCGCCATAGACCTCCATTATTTGAATGTCAGCAGACAGCAAGAAGCCTCCCAGATCTCCAGATGCATTTGAGATATCAAAAAAGTACTCCAGAGTGTTGTTCAGCATGGGGGTGAGTAGAAAATGAAGGCTAATCATGTTTTGGGTGTACTATTCCTTTAAAGCCCTGCTGAGGAGGAGCTGCCATGGCAACGCAATCAAGAGTTCCACCTTAAATACCAGTAAAAACCTGAGAATAAAAGATGGGAGTTTCTGAGCAGAACTCTGAGTTCAGTTGGATCAAGGTTTGGCAGACCCGCACAGTGAGTCACACCGGATGAGGCGGAACTAATGTTTCCCAGAATGCACCTGTCAGTGTCCCCTCTGGTCCCAGCATGGCTGATCCAGGTCACAGGGTCCTGTCGGTTCTGATCCAAATGAAGCAGAGATAAAGGTGTTGGTACTGGACCAGTGTTTAACACGCCCGGTACCCAGCAGCCCCCTGATCCTCTGACCATTGCAGGTTCTGGAGATGTTCTGATCCAGAGGATCCAGTGTTCAGTTCGTGGATCATCTCACCTGCTTCCCTCTGAGAACAAAATGTTCTTTTACTTCCTGGACCTGGACCTGGACCCGGACCCGGACCCTCCTACTAACAGAACCAGACAGATGTTCCAGTGAATGACCTCATCTCTTGCTGGTCTCAATGTCCTGCTGGTTCTGGGTCGAACCGGTGGCCAGAACCGACCCAGATTCAGACCAACAGCAAACATCTGGAAGGAGACTGAGAAGTTCTGGTTCTGGTTCTGGTTCTGAACTGCTTCCCAGTCCAGCTGATGACAAACTAACTGGGTTGGTACCTCAGATGTTTGGGTCGCTCAGCTGATTCTAACCTTTATATTGACCAGAACCAGAACCAGAACCGGAACCGGGCAGACCGCTCATGCCATCAGATCTCAGTGACTCATCCACGCGTGGACAGCTTGCTTACGTGGAGTCTTGGTTGAAAGAGGCGCAGCCGAACTGGCGGCCCGGTTCGGCCGCTCCGTCCGGGTCCATCCCCCCTCCGACCTGGGCTGGAGTCCCGGGACCGGTTCGGCGAAGTCCGGCTCCAGCTCCGTGGGAAGGTTCGGAGGTTCGGCCCGCAGGGTGGAAGTTCTTGTTCGGTGTCGGTGCGGATCGGAGCCCGCAGGAAAACCACAGCAAACCTGAAGGAAAAACAAGAACAGCTGACGGAACTACGTCACCGCTCCGCCTTCAGTGATTGGCTGACAGCCTGCCCTCTGGTCGATGCTGCGGTTCTGATTGGTTGGGGACCGGATGCTTGGTTTTCATTGGCTTAGCTGTGTTTGGGTGGTTTGTTTATCCTCCATCCAGAGGAAAATATGACTTTCATTAAAGTTCAGATGATCAAAGCAGCGAACCTTCTGGTTCATCCAGACCCAGAACCTTCAACCCTGAAGGTCCAATAAATCCCAGCTCTGGTGGAGAATAAAAGCTCCACTGCTGAAAGCTTTAGATGATTGGAAAAATCTGAAAAGTGTGGCACGAATTTAAAAGCAGGTTTGCAGCCAGCTGCCATTATAAGTATTTTTCAGTGAGGAGAGGCTCTCTGTGGAAACAAACTGGAGAAGAAGGTTTTCTGGTTAGAATTCCTTCGCTGAACACCTTCCTATTTTTAGTGAACGATGAACTGATCAGTTTTGAAGTAATGAATGTGAACAAGGGCGAAGTTCACTCTGAGAAGAAAAAGTGTCGTTATCAATTAATAAAACTTTTCATTGAAAAACTTTAGGTTTTATGTCACTTATTATAGCAAACAGCCTGACAGCATGTCTGCCCCGAGTTCCTGGGGGCCCCATAAAACTGTTTACATGTATGGTTAATACAACCATTCCTTATTTGTGCACAGGGCTCAGGATCCGCGTTGCATTCTGGGATGTGGCGGCCATCTTGATGGCCACGCTAACGTAAACATAGCTCTGATGTAGGAAGGAAAGAAACAATGTAGGCTATAAAATAAAACCGTGCATCTTTACCAGAATGAAAATGCAGGGAACACACTCTCATTGACATCGGGATACTGTGGAAAGTTATGTTGGTCGTCTTACAGCCGCGATTCAAGCTAGCCGACGACTCTTTATCTCTGACACTTGGTCTCCGTGGTTGCGCCTCCAGGCAGGAAAGCGGTGGAAAGTTAACCCATTTTCTATGTTTCCATGGCGATCAAGTGTGGAGCTGTTACAGCCCACAATACAGCAATGGATTACCATGGTTGAAACCAAGTTAAGTATTAATCAAATTAAAACACGGCTGAGAGGGAGTACAGTACGCGGTAGTCATAGGCAGTAGTCTGAGCAGCGGTAAAAGAGGCATTCAAGGTGGCGGCGATGCAAAGTGCTTACGTCATGACGACCAAGCCCTATTATGTTTTTGATAAAAAAATCATTTGGCTAAAATGCCATCAGAACGCTGATAATATTAACTTCTTCTCCTGAAATTGATCACTATCTTCTTGGTCTCTGAACACCAGTAAGACCAAGGAGATGTTGATCGACTTCAGGAGTCAGCAGGCCCCTCCTTAAAACCTTCTCTGACTCTGTGGGGGCCTCAGCCCTCCTCTACGCTGTCGTCTGCTGGGCCCCTGGCAGCTCAGAGCAGGACAGAAAGAGACTGAATAAGCTGGTGAGGAAGGCCACTTCTGTCCTGGGCTGCCCTCTGGACTTGGTGGAGGAAGTGGCTGAGAGGAGGATGCTGTCCAAAATCACATCCATCATGGACACCACCCCTCACCCCCTGCACCAGACTGTGGAGGATCTGAGCAGCTCCTTTAGTCAGAGACTTAGACACCCTGTCTGTAAGAAGGAGCACTACCGCAGGTCATTCATTCCTGCTGCCACCAGACTCTATAATAATGCACTATAACCACAATAACTCCTGTAAAAACCACTGTGCAGCTACATTATAGTTTTTTTTATTTATTGACTGTGCAATATTCTGTGCAATATGCTGAATGTGAAATATATGTGAAGCTTTAAGTTGTTTTAAAAATAATACTTTTACACTTTGACTGGAATGAAAAGCTGAGGTTGATCCTTTTTAAACAGCAGGATTTCTACTGGAGGAATAAACATGAATAGTTTGACTCCTCTGACTGGCATTAAGATGAAAGCAGCCTTTCCTGCCTGCAGGCTGGGCGGAATGCTTTTCCATCTTTTGACCACTAGGTGTCGCCATTAAAGCAAACTCTATCATAAGCAGGTGAATTATTTAGCCAACAGATGACTGCGGGGAGGTCAGAAACAGCTGAGCGGAACCTTTGGAGCGCAGCTTCCGGGAACAGTTTAAGTGTTGCACCGTTGCTTCATGTAAACACTCCCCCAACATGCGGCTGTTTCGCTGGTGTGAAACTAGAAGTCATTCTGGCTCCTCTACGTCTATAAATCAGTGTTTTCAGTATGTGACGTCAGAGAAATGAGTTTATTATTTTAAACCAACAGACAATTCGATTAAAAAGGAAGAAAAGAAGTGAAGTTATCCAGCAGGAGGATGGAGGTGGAGGGCCGGGATTTCCTGAACACTCCACCCATGAAAACGGTTCGGTTCGGAGGGAAGGTGGCGGAGACCCTGGAGAAACTGAAACAGGTCAGAGGTTTGAATGTTTACAGGAGATCAGCGGAGAACATGGCGGCCGCCACTTCCGGTCCAGGAACGGACCTTCAGCAGCGATGATCCAATCAATGAGGCTGAATATCAGCTGACCTGCTGATTCTTTAAAACTATTTCACTCAAATCTGCTTTGAATTAGATGAATATTAGTGACATGAAGACAAGGAAAACTTATTATTGTCCAGCAATTCACTTTAATACAAAATAACAAAATAAAACTGAATAAAATAAGTATCGTAAACATAAGCCTATCCTGATTCACTTCAAACTGTAACAATGAATAGAAAACAATAAATAAAATAAATAGTGCAGATTTTTGGTGCAACAGCAAACTTGTCCAGGGGCGTCAGCTGATCCATTACTGCACAGGGGCACAATAGGGCACCAAAAAAACAACCCTGCATTAAATCCACCGTTAAATGGATCAGACCCCAAACATGCAGGTGGAGATTCTCCGTCATCCAGGTCAGAGTCACTCCAACAAAAGTTAAAATCAATCATCTGGAATGTGTTTCCAAGTTTTTTTTTTTTTTTTTTTTTTACTTATTTTTTATTGAACATTTCTGAACACATACAGTGGAGAGGCAATCATACATTCAACTTCATAAACAATGTTAAACAGCTGTGACCATATTTATCTGGGTACAAGAGTGGTATTCTCCTTGCGCCTGTAGTCGCTCCATTTTTCCCATTTAACAACGAATTTGTCCTCCTGCAATCTCAGTCTATGTGTGATTTTCTCCATTAGAAAAATCTCTTCCACGATGCTCAGCCACTGCTCCGCCGCAGGGGGGTCCTGTCTATACCATAGTTTTGTGATGGGTTTCCTAGATGCTGAAAGTAAAATTTTTACCAAGTATTCATCATCTTTGTGAATTACCTCGTGTGTCAGGCCTCCTAGATAAAGTATTTTACAAGATCTGGGTATTCCATAACCCAGTATTTTTTTCAGAATAAGGCAAACATTACGCCAGTATGTAGTTAGCTTTTGGCACGACCAGAAAATGTGCGTATGGCCTACATCAGTCTGGCCACAGAGTCTCCAGCATGGCTGTGAACTGGATAGCATCCTGGACCTGACCTTTGGTGTTATAAAAAATCTAATCATGTTTTTCCAGTTAAATTCCCTCCACCCACGAGAGCAGGTGGCCGTGCACTGCATTTTACAAATTTTAAACCATTCCTCTTCGCTTATATGTTCCTTTAATTCGTCCTCCCATTTTTCTTTAATGTAGATAGTAGATGTCTTCCTGCCTGCCATCAGTCCCTGGTACAGTGCTGAAATAATTCGTAATTTATTCCCCTCATAGGTTTTATGAAATATCTCTATTATTTTACTTACGTTGGTTTTTATCTCTTTCTCATAATAATCTTTTATTTGCAGGTATCTATACTGGTCTTGGTCCTCTAGTTCATATTTTCTCTTTAACTTATTGAAGTTCAGCATTTTGCCCTTTTCAGTCAATTTACACATTGCTGTGGCGCCTTTATTTGCCCATTTTTTGAAACCTGTGTCGTAAATACCTGGTTTAAACCTCGGATCCCAAGCAAACCAGCTCAAACTCCTAGTTTCTTTCTCTAGCTTGTATTTATCAATTACTGTGTTCCATATTTCGATTGTAGTTTTAGTTATTGAATCTATCTTATTGCTTAGCTTGCCTAAGAGTGTTTTATCTGCTATTAAATTTTTTACTTCTATGGCTTTTCTACCCAATTCCAAATTTTTCCATTTTGAAACATAGTCATCATTGCACCAACATACCAGAGGTCTAATTTGTGCGGCCCAAAAATATTCCTTTAGGGCCGGCAAGCCCAGACCTCCCCTATCTATTGGGAGCTGAAGTGTTTTATATCTAACCCTAGGTTTCTTCCCGTTCCATATAAACCTTGAAATCCATCTGTCCCATTCTACAAATTGTTTTAGCGGGACAGTCAGTGGCAGGGACTGAAACAGGTACAACAGTCGTGGTAAAATATTTGTTTTAATTATCTCCACTCTAGAGCTGAGATCCAAGCCAATGTCCATCCATCTCCCTAGGTCCTTCTTAATATTGTGGTTTATTTCTAGATAATTTGCATCATAGAGTTTATCAATTGTTTTGGTTATGTTTACCCCCAAATATTTTATAGATTTTTCGTTCCACTTAAGTTTGTAGGTATCTCTTATTTTCTGCTGCGGGGAGTAATTTATTGTTAAGATCTGTGTTTTTTCCACATTAATTTTGTATCCCGAGAGTTTCCCATAATCGTCGAGCAACCTTATTGTTTTTAAAAACATTTCATTTGGGTTTTTTAAATAAATCAAAATGTCATCTGCAAACAACCCTATTTTATGTTCTTCCCCTCCTATTTCCACTCCTTTTATTTCCACTTCCTGCCTAATCATCTGAGCTAATGGTTCTATAAAGAGTGCAAAGAGACTCGGTGAGAGGCAGCATCCCTGTCTTGTTCCTCTCTCCAGTGTAAATCTACCTGACAGGTTGCCATTAATCTTAATCTGTGCAGTTGGCTCTTGATAAATTGATTTAATACAGTTTACAAATGTCTCATTAAATCCAAATTTTTCTAAGACCTTATACAAAAAGTTCCAATTGACACTGTCGAAGGCTTTTTCCGCGTCTATGCTAATTAAAACTGCCTCCTCCCCACTTCCCTGCAGATGGTCTATGATATGAAGAGTTCTCCTTATATTGTCTTGTGTTTGTCTTTCCTTTATAAAACCAGTTTGATCCTCATCGGTTAAATCCTGCATTAAATTTTCCATTCTTTTAGCTATGATGGAGGAAAACAGTTTATAGTCAACATTTAGTACCGATATCGGTCTGTAGTTTTGGCAGTATTCTTGGTCTTTGCCTTGCTTTGGGATTACGGAAATAATGGCTTCCTTCCAAGAAGGGGGCATCTTGCCGGTCCTGAGACTATAGTTAAACGAATCATATAGTAGTGGTGTTAATTCTTCTTTGAAGGTTTTATAAAAAGAGGCCCTAAACCATCTGACCCTGGTGACTTTCCTGTTTTAGTTCTGCCAATTGCCTTTGTGATCTCTTCTTCTGTAATTTGAGAGGTCAGTGTCGCATTTTGTTTTGTGCCTATCGCTGGTAGATCCAGTTTTTCCAGAAAATTACTCAACTCCTCTTCCCCAGCCGATGTTGGTTGTGCATATAGATTTTTGTAATATTGCTCAAATGTTCTTTGTATTTCTTCCTGTTCATATAGGATTTTATTAGAAAGTGGATCTCTTATTTTATGTATGTTACCTAATGTTTGTTGTTTCTTAATGCGCCTAGCCAAATTTTTGGTGGCTTTCGGTCCCCCCTCATAGTACTTTTGTTTAGTAAATCTAGCCTTCTTTTCTACCTCCTCCCATAGATTCTCATCCATTTCTTTCCTGGTTTCTTTAATCAGGTTAAATATGTCTGGGTCATTTGTTTGGTTATGTTGTTGTTCTAAATCTCTTAGCTTCCTTATTTGTTTATTGTATTTTTCTAATCTTGCTTTTTTCATAAATGCTGTGTAAGAAATCATCTTCCCCCGTATTACTGCCTTAAGGGCATCCCAGAGAATTACTGGGTCTACTTCATCATTATCATTTTCCTCTTTATATCGGATTATCTCCTCTTTTACTTCCCCAACTAAGGCCTTGTTATTTAATATTCCTTCATTTAGTCTCCATAGAGTATTATTCTTTTGGCTGATAGATTGCGTTATGATCGGAGACATCTGAAACTCCAATCCTACATTCTTTCACTCTGTGCAGTTCTCTCTTATTCATTAGTATATAGTCAATTCTGGAATAATTACCATGTGGTATTGAGTAATGAGTATAATCTCGGTCTAAGGGGTGAAATTCTCTCCACACATCTACAATTGCCGTTTCTGAAATCATAGTATTCATATACCTACTGATTTGTTTTTTACAAATTTTCTTGCTTGTAGTATCCATCTTATAATTTAACACAGCATTAAAGTCCCCGCCACATATCAATATTCCCTCTGCTTCCAAGATAATGAGATCAAATATTTTCTTATAAAGTGCTTTGTCACTTTCAGGAGGGGCATATACATTGAGTAGTGTGATTAACTGATTTTCCAATTTGCCCTTTATCATTAAATATCTTCCTTCTTTATCCCCAATTTCCTGCAATAATTCAAACTTTACACTATTGGAGATTAATGTCATAACTCCTCGTTTATGCCTTTCTCCAAAAGAGGAGGAAAATGAGTTTCCATAGCCTAATTTTTTGTACTTTCCATGCTCTTTTTTTGTTAGGTGTGTCTCTTGTAAGAGAATGACTTGTACATTTTCTTTTCTAAATTTGTTTAGGACCTTATCTCTCTTTTTAATATTATTTAAACCATTGACATTCAGTGATACCACAGTTATAACCTTAGACATTGTTTGTAAATCCTGGTTTGAATCTCAGCCTCTCCACTTGAACTTGTTTCCAAGTTTGAAGACGTTTCTCTTCCATTCAGGAAGATTTTTCAATTCAAAATGGAAGGAATAGAGTTGAGCTCGAATATTTTGTAGAAACCAAACAAGCTCTCCACAGATGCATGGCCCAACACAGAAGAGCGCCCTCCTCTGGACAAGACTCTACATCTACACCTGATGGACAAAGGACATTCTTTGGAGTAGGGATGCATGATATCCGGATTTTGGCCGATATCCGATATGCCGATATTTTAAAAGTCATGTAGCCGATAACCGATATCGATACCGATGTTAAAGCTGGACAAAAATAAGTAGTCATTGAAAATAGCAGTTTTGTTATCCATTTCTGACACTTTGAAAAATAATATACTCAAATATATTTTCATATGCTGATATCAAATAGATTTTTAAAAACGCGGTATCGATCTATTTTACTTTCAAAATCTGGTGAAATTTCATCGTTCTGTTACAAACTCTCGTGATATTTTGCAAATTCTTGTGAGATTTTGTTAGTAAAATAGATTGATGCCGCGTCAATATATCAACATATAAAAATATGGCAACATTTGGTGAATTTTCGGGGGATTTCGTAGCATAACGATGACATATAGCAATATTTCATTAGTAAAAGAGATTGATATGGTGTTTTTAAATGGCAATATATCAGCATATGAAGATATTGGGATATTTTAATGGATCAATATTTTTTCCCTCGTCTTTCGAAGTTTTTAAGTCTGTAAAAAAGAAGTTTTTGAGGAAGAAGTAGTATTTTTTATTTTATTTTTTTTAGACTTTAGAAACTCAGAAGCTGATCAAATATCGGGTTAAATATCGGTGGGGGGGCCGATGTCCGATATTCAGTTTTAAGGCCGATACCGATAGGGGGCCCATTATATCGTACATCCCTACTTTGGAGGACCAGAATGTTCACATTTTGGACAAAGAAGACAGGTAGTTTGAGAGGAAGGAAGCCATCTATGTTAAGAAAGAAAAAACAACCTTAAACGGCCCGTTTTACAGGAGAACAGAAGACCTCACCTGTTCAGCCAGGCCAACTATTCCCTTTAACGACCCCCCTTTCAGAGACATAGACAGGTATGGGGCATTGCAGGCTAACAAAGAAGCCAAACGACCCCCATTCCAAAGGGGGGGACCCGTTCATCCGTTTCTATTTGCATGTTTTCTAAACTAAAACCAGGCTTTGTTGGGCTGCTGGATAAAACCTGGAACTAAACGCTATTTCTGACATTTTGAAGTGAAAAAGCTTCCTGGATGGAAGAGAAACGTCTTCAAACCTGGAAACAAAGTCCAGTGGATTGATTTGAACTTTTTTGGTAGGAGAGGAAAATGAGTCCTTAATTAGATGAAATTATTTTCAGACTGTAGATGAAGTAGAAAAGCACTAAGATGAGCCTCTGACCGTCTGTCTTGTTGCTCAAAGGGCGACGGCAGCGATTATGAACTCCTGAAGCATCAGCTGGCTGATCCAGACATCAAGGTAGAGTCTGAGCTGAACGTAGATCTGTGGTTTTTGGCTGAACTCGGTTCCTCAGCAGGTCTCCTCTCCTCCAACAGGACGCTCAGATCATCAACTGGCTGCAGGAGTTTCGGAGCTGCATGACGCTGCTGACCAAAGACCACGAGCAGCTCATTTACACCGTGCTGGTAAGAGAGCCACGGCCTCCTCTGATTGGCTGCTCTAGAATCCGTATTTAAATTCACTGGACTCAGACCTGAACCTTCAGAGTCTAGTAGAGACCAGAACACAGTGGAACCTTCTATCACCTGAAGAACATCTGCAGGACTAAAGGACTGTTTAAAAATGGCTTCCTGCAGCGGCGTAGGTCTGCCTACAGGTCTGCCTAGAAATAGATCATAGAGCCGCAGCTGATCTAGAACACCGCTGCCTGCATCCTCACTAGAACTAAGAAAGTAGAGAACATCCAGGGGATCGACAGCCAGACCTCTCAGCTCTAATGGATCAGAACCAAACCAGGAAAAGTAGCTTCTAGTTCTTCTGCTCCAATAATCTGGAATAAACTCCCAGAAATCTGGAAATGAGCAGAAAGCTTCAGTTTTTTCAGGCGTTCAGGAATCCAGCGATGATTTCCTGTGATTCCATCTGATCAGCAGGAAGAGGAAACAGACACTTTGCTCTAATAGGGGCGACGATACTTCATAATGTCATTAGAATAAAAGTATGATGAAGTGGAAGTACTCCTGGAAGTAAAGTGTGTCGGTTGAAGTTTCTTCCTTCCTGGTTTTCCTTCCAGAGGCTTCCGTGGGTCGGCCGCAGCCAGGAGGTGGTGGACGAGTTCCTGGGCTTCCTGGCTAACCTGGTGTCGGCACAGACCGTTTATCTGTGCAGCTGTCTGAAGATGGTGGTGTCCCACTTCACGCCCAGTAAGCGGCTCACGGCGGTGGGGGGGGCGCTGTGGGTGACCTTTAAGGTCAAACTGTTTCTGTGTTTTCCAGAGAGAGTGACGGTTTCTGAGGGAGGGGTGGATATCTCGGATTCAGACGATGAAGAGGAGGGTGAGTTCTGACAGCGTTGTCTTCCTCCTCCTGCTGCTCCTCCAGCTGACCTCCTCTTCTCCTGCAGATCTCCCCAGAAGCTTCGCCCAGAGTCACCAGGCGCTGCAGCTCATCATCAGATACGTTCCCTCGTAGGTTCCTCCTCCTTTGGTTCACTGACCAGCTGCATTCTGAGTTCTCCTCATAACCTTCTGTCCTTATCCTGGTAGGACCAGTCGCTTCCTGGTGCCCATTCTCCAGGACAGCTTCCCCTTCATCCAGAAATCCTCCAGAACCCTGGTAGGAGCCTCCTCCAGCTGCTCCCTCCTTACGGCTGATTCTTTGCTCCTAATCGCTGGTGTGTTGATCTTTGAAGGAGTGTTACGTCCACAACCTGCTGAGGCTGACGGTCTACGTCCCATCCATCCGACGGGACGTCCTGGAGCTGATCGTTGGGAAGCTTCTGAAACTGGATGTAGGTCCTTCAGAGTCTGCTTCAGGTGTTAGAGGGGAGCATTTACCTGAGGGGGGGCTAGAAGGAGAATTAGACCCGATCTACAGAGGTTCCAATAAGGAACTTCTGCAAACCCACGATTCTTCTAAACAGCTGGATTTACCTCCATCAGCTCGTCACCATATTAGAAACTGAAATGTTCGTTTACTAAAGCAATTTTATTTTAGATTAACTGAATAATAATCAATAGATCAGTCGATAACTAGAACAATCCATAGCTTCATGCTAGTTGCTAACTCTGGTCCTCAGGTTCATGCTTTAGGTGTCTGCTTTACTACCAGACTGCTGACCTAAATGAACAGGTTTAGCAGGTTAGCTGGAGGCTAACTGGACTCTAGGTGTCCCTTGGAACATCCCTCCTTTCCCTGAACAGATTAATAATCTGCAGAACCAAACCTGAGATGTTTAGCTTAGCAGCTTTCTCTCCTCCATGCGTTTGGATCGGATCCAGTCAGGATGCCTTCATCCCTCCATAATAGTGAACTTTAAAGCTTTAAACAGTACAGATATTATTCTGCCAGTTCCAGACGCTCTCATCTAATCTCCTATACTTGTTTTCTTGCGATCCATTAGGGGTGAATATTTAATTTTCTGTTATTTTTTCATTCAGTGCTAATTTATTATAGCGGCTGACTGACTTTATATCTTTAGTTTCTACACAGAAGCCTAAAAAAAGTGATTCCCAGTCTGAATATACTGGTAACGTTTCTCAGTCATCCAGGTCAGAGTCATTCCAAAAAGTTAAAATCAATCCTCTGGACTTTGTTTCCAAGTTTGAAGACGTTTCTCTTCCATCCAGGAAGATTTTTAAATTCAAAATGTCAGAAATAGCGTTGAGTTCCAGGCTTTATAGAGCGAACCATCAAAGAATCTTTACTACATCTGAGGCTCACAAATTAAACTCTGTTTATCCCAAATAAAGAAGTGAATGAGTGACGATAGAGACGGTCATTATTGCTCCAGATAAAACCGTTCCTGGCATTAAGCAGAAGTTAGGTCACTTCAGGGGAAAAACAGTTTATTTAATGATGCAATGTCTCTGTAGCAGAACGCAAAACAATTCATAAAAATCGGTTTCTTTCAGCTGCGTAACAAAACTCAGAAGTTTAGTTCCTGAAAATGACCTTTAGACGCTCAGCCATGCATGTGGGTCATCATGTTTGGATCGCTGCAGTAGTTTAGCATTTCCTCCCATTCTGCACAGCCAGCGACGGATCATTAAAATCACAATAAATGGAGAACTGAGGAGGCGTTACTGAAGTCTGATTCCTGCAGGCAGGTTCACCACTATAGTGGATTCAGACCCTGAAATTATGGCTTATAGTTTCAGTGGCCCCCAAGATTTTAACTGGCCCCATCTGCCCCCCCCATGAAACATTTCTGGAGCGCCACTGGATCACCTGCAGTTTCTGCAGAAAGGATCTACGTCCAACCAGAAGGTCTGACTCCGTTCCTCTATACTGGTTTCCATTAGGGCTGAACCTGGACCATTCTGATCCCGTACCTTAGAGCCCCGCATGGACAGGATCAGTCTTCCATCTACGGCTGATTCAGCCGCGCTTTTCTGCTCCCAGTCTGAGAACATTTGATCAGTCCCTCAAACCCGCTGATGATCCCGTTTCTTTCGCCTCCGTTTAAATGTTGCTGCTTTGTTTTTTTCATGCGTCATATTGTGCATCACTTGGTGACGCTCGTCTGAGATAAACCGTAGTTAACCTCTGTGGATCCGGGCTGTGTTTACTCAGAGGTTTGTCCGTCTGTCAGGTTTGCTGATGAACGTCGTCTGAAGGTTAATCTGTGTTCCAGGTCAGCGTGTCGCGGGCGGACATCGAGGAGCAGGAGGAGAACGCAGCCCAGAAGCTCCCAGAGGACGGCCTCTTTGACATGGTAGCCACCCTGATGGTCCTGGAGGGGGGCGGGGTCTGAGGCTCTTGGTTTAACGGTTCGTTTGTTTCCGCCAGGATGAGGACATGTCTTTGGATCCGCGGCCCGGCGGCGGCGCCATGGCCCATCCGGTGGCGGAGAGGCTGGACAGCCTGATGGTGGTGCTCCTGGCCTACATCCGAGACGTCTGCCATGTTGACGGTAACCAGAAGGAGCCGTTAGCGGCGGGTTGACGGATCTGGGCCCAATCAGAACCCTCAGTGGAGTGGGCGGGGCCTCAGAACTCTGCTGTTTTGCAGGTTCGTTTCACGCGGATCGGACCAAAGATCTGTACCGAGATCTGCTGAGCGTGTTTGATAAGCTGGTGCTGCCCACCCACGCCTCCAGTCACGTCCAGTACTCCATGTTCTACCTCTGCAGCTTCAAACTGGTGGGTAACTGGGACAGAACCACAGCCGGTAACCAGAACCAGGCCTCAGGGTGTATTTTGTTCTGGTTCCAGGCGCTGGCCGAGGCTTTCCTGGACCACCTGTGGAAGATCCTGCAGAACCCAGCTCAGCCCGCCGTCCTGCGCCAGGCTGCAGCCGGATACCTGGGCAGCTTCCTGGCCCGGGCCAAGTTTGTCCCCGTGCTGTGAGTCCATCGCCTGGTTCTGGGTGGGGGTCTGAGCTGGGTCTAAACCTGCTGTCTTTTAGGACGGTCAGGGCCTGTCTAGACCTGCTGCTCACCTGGATCCACGCCTACATCGACGGGCAGGACAGCAGCGGCAGGCAGGTGGTCTGTGACATCAGCCTCCACGGGCCGTTCTACGCCGCCTGCCAGGCCGCGTTCTACACGCTGGTCTTCAGACACAGAGCCATGCTGGAGGGCAACATGAAGAAAGGTAGGCGGCATGCAGCAAGAAGCGGGTCAGAACCAGGACCAGGACCCGGACCTGATCAGAGTCTCTGTGTTTGCCTCAGGTCTGGAGTATCTGCAGAGTCTGAACCTGGAGCGGGTCGTCATGTCGCAGCTGAACCCGCTCAAAGTCTGCCTGCCCTCTGTCACCAGCATGTTCGCCGCCGTCACCAGGTACCAACGGTTTCTACAAAATCTAAATGCCTTTATCGATCCGCATCAGAGACTCCGCCTCCTCCGTCAGCAGCCCGCTCACCTGCGTCATGCAGTCTCTCATGTTAATCAGTGAGAGCTGTTCCACGTCCGCCGTTACTCCTCCGCTTACCGCTTCTCCGACCTTCACCGCCAAAACACGGAGCCGAGCTATTTCTGCTCCGCTAGATCCGCTATTCCAATCGCACCAAACAGGAAAAAGAACGGCGAGAAGATCCGGTTCGTCTAATTAATATATAGTAACACCAGGTCGGTTATAACTACAAATTAGAGAATAATTCTTATATAATAATAAAAAAACGAAGACTGTTTATTTAAAAGATTGGATAAAAAACTATTGGTTCAACAGACAAGGAAGCAGATTTCTCATCTCCATCAAATTATTTATTTTATACAGAGAGGTTTAAAAGTTTAATACAATTTATTTAAAAGAACCTTTTTAGTTGAGGAAAGGATGAAGAGACGCTGAGTTTGGAAGCAGAGAACAAACATTAAAAAACGGTTTAAAATTATCCTGGTTTTCCCTGTTAAAAAAATCTACAAAAATAAAATGTTTGGGCAGAAACTGAACATCTGCAGGATGCTGATGGAGGTTTTTTAGAGCGTCATATTAAATTTAATCGTTCATTTCTGCATGTTTTGCTCATATGAGTTTAATAATAATAATGGTGCTGCTCTCCTGGAGCTCTGAGGAAGTCTGAGCTGAGCAGGATGGGAGGAACAGCAGAGGCTGAAGGCTTTGCTTTGAGCAGGCAGTCTGGAGACGGTGGATGTGGGATTTCAGGGTTAGGGTCTTGCTCAGGGACCCAGAGGCTGTGGGGATCGAAGCAGGTAGCTTCTCAGAGCAGAAGTTTACCGCTCTAACCACTGAGCCAGAGGTCTGCTACCGTTCATATCAAAGAGCCATTAAGCCCAGAGTCCAGATAATGAAACTCCTTTGGAGCCGCAAAATATTACATTACTTTTTAACAAATTTAAAAATATATATTTTTATTAAACATCTGCCTAAAGTAATCTGTTGCCATTTTAAATAACCAAAAACTTATTTTGATTCTTTTAAAATAAGGAAAAACATAAAACAATTCATATAAATAAAATTTTTTTTTCTGTAGATTGGGGGTCAGCAACCTCTAGGGGTCCACAGAGGTACTGCATGGGGAAAGGTTTGGTTGATTAGTCCCCCCCCCCCCTGCTATTTTTCCAACTAATTGAAATGTCTTTAAATCCACAAAGTAATCCCTCCCTGGGATTATTAAAGTATTTCTGATTCCTGGTTGATGGGACAGGTGTTGTGAATGAAACGGTGTCCAGCTTGAAAGAGCTCCTCTGTGTCCCTGAATGTGAGCATTGATGACTGAAAGACATCTTCTGCCTCCATTTATCTGTTTACTACAGTCTGCTGGATTCATGTTAATGTGGATTTAAAGACATTTCAATTAGTGGAAAAAAATGCAGGAGGAATATAAAAAAAAGTCTAATCAACCAAAACTTTTGCGTCCCCCATGCAGTACCCCTGTGGACCCTCTAGGGGTCGCTGACCCCTGTTGAAGACCTCCGCTTTTGTATAATTTATAGCCGCTACTAAGATTCACAGTAGAGGGTCCTTAAGAGCCACATGCGGCCCCGCCCCCCCTGCACTAGGCCAACCCTCCACGGAGACGACCAGGTGACCCCCCCGTTGCTAACGGTAACGCTGTGGTTGTGCTCCAGGAAGTACCAGGTGGTTTTCTGCTACACCATCATCGAGCGGAACAACAGGCAGGTTCTGCCGGTGGTCCGCAGCTCTGCAGGAGGAGACGGGGTCACCGCCATCACCAACCCTCTGGACAGCTTCTTCCCCTTCGACCCCTACCTGCTCAGACGGTACCAGCCCCCCCCCCCCCCGGTTCACAGGTCCTTCATAGATCCGCCTCCTTCAGTTCCTGTGGTTCTGGTGTGTTGCAGGTCGGGTCAGCTGATTGAGCCGCTCTATCAGGTCTGGGATGAAGTAGCAGAAACCAGTCTGCTTCCAGCCAGAACGGCCCAGCAGGTGAGAGAGGAGACCTTCCTGTTCTCCACGGTTCCTCCGGTTCTCTCTGCTCCCTGACATAATCTCTGATCTCCGGCTCCTCGCTTCCGTTTCAGGGCCTGAAGGACGATGAAGACGACTTTCTGAGTGGGGAGACGCCGCACGGCGATGCCATGCTGGGAATGACGCCCAGCTCCTTCGACTCCAACATCTGCAGCCCCAGCGGCGTGGGTTCTCCCCCCATCGCCCACAGGTTTTAATCCTTCGGACGGAGCAAACTGGTTTTATTTGGAGAACGTTGGTTCTGCTGGACGGAGGTGGGCCGCAGATGGACCATAAAACATGTCCGCCTCATGGCGCTGCAGCAGCGCCGTCCCTCTGGAGCTACAGAACCGCAGCAGGACTGATGCTGTGGAGAATCAAACTCGGTTCCTCCGGTGGTTCTGGTCCGTTGATCATTTGGATCAGAATAAAATCTAATCTTCTGGAATAAAAACGTTTTAACGTTTGTGGCTCAGGAGGAATAAATAAAAAAATACTTTATAATCCCAAAGAGAAAATAAATGTTTGTTCCAGAAACAGTTTCAATCATCGCTCTGATCCATGTGACTGCTGGCAGCAGGGAGGAACACAGACACTAGGGGGCGATAGAGCTTCTGCATTTTCCCCTCATGAAATATTTTTCTTTTAAGTTTTTAACCAAAAATACTATTTATGAATTTAAAAGCCTTTCAAAGATTTACATTTTTGCAGTTTTGCTCCATGAGGCGTGTAGCTCCGCCTCCATAGAGCGTTGCCCTGGTGACGGGCCAACTAACCATCCAGGTAACAAACTGCGTCTCCAGGAAAAGTCCGATCAGCAGGAATCAATGGATCATTATTTATACCTAAAACTGATACATTCACAGTGATTTAATGAATTTAGAGTTAATCAGTAAAAAAAATTAAGTCTGGGAGCGGCCATTTTAGCCCAAATCTAGTAGCCCCTCCCTCCTGCCATCTTCCAGCAGTGACGTCACGGTGCGGTAAGTCTAGTGCCATTCTCCCCGCTTTCCAAGCTAAATCAATGGGAACTACTAGACACATCTGCAATCAACAACAATTATTGAAGATTTCCAGAGGACTTCACCATTGAAATTCACCAGAGCTATAGTGAAACTGACAATGCCCACGTGCATGGCAGCTGGATGCTGGAATACATCGGGTAAAAGGGAAAAAAAAGAGTTATTCCACCTTTCTGATTCCTGATCCTCCACGGACGGGTTGGTCGTTGGATCGCCAACTTGAAGAGGGAGGATTTGCCATCGAACTTCTGGCCAGAGAAAAAACCCGTAATATGTAGCCCACATTTGGAAGAAGAATGTTTTCAAGATGACTTGGATAATAGCGCGTTGTGACAAACACCAGATACAGCACTGGGACTTGATCAACAGCCGATACCGCACCGTGACAATGTCACTAACCAGTAGGTGGCAGTAGTGTTCTTTGACAAACATGGATGCCTCCAGTAAAGCACATTCACATGAAAATTACTCTGAATTAAAAACACTGATCATTTATTGAACAGGATGGAATCATTTCACATTTAAAGAACTTTCAGACGTTTGGATTCTGAATATGAGCGACTTTTCCTTTAAAGACTTCTATCAGTTACAGCATAATCTGTTCCCTGCAGCTGATAACTCACATCTACATTCGCTTATATCAGGTTTATTTGTTCAATTGTTTTTTTTTCAAAAAAATTAAAAAACAAAGTAAAAAAAACTTGATCTAGTTCATAGTTTTTCAGGTTTGTTTATATCAGTAGATTTGATCGTCATCATGTGACGCTGTCTGCATCTCCATCACGCGTCCTTTTTCCAACCTGCCACCTAAAATGCTCGACACTGTATCAGTTACTGAAATTAATTCCCAAAAAAAGCCAAAACAAACATGATTGGATCATTTTATTTCAATCAAAAACAGTTTCTCTTAATTATCAGATCAAATGATGAATGTTTTAGTTTAGCATCGTTAATCGTGTCATCGACGCCTCGTTACGCCCCAAACTGGTGATGTCATCGGGAGTCCTGCTGAGGCCTCCTCACATCCGTGAGGTGCAGTCCGCTCTCCTCACCAGGGACCGGCTCACCTCGGCGACAGACCGACAACCTGCACACAGGGGGTCAGCCAACGTTAGCGCTGTATTCAAAGACGCCACAAACACTGAGGTATATGACGGGCGTGACCAGAGCAGCGGTCGGCCGCCTCCATGTGGGCGTGGCTTCCTGCTGCAGTAAACTAGAACCACCAATGATTTAGAGATGCTGCAGTGCTGCTGGTGGCCTTCAGGGGGAGCTAGCCCTGAAGGTTACAGGTGTAGCTCCCCCTGGTGGCTAAAAGTTGCACATCGCTGCCTGAATGTCTCTGATACTGTGAGATCAGACGATCTAAAGTTACAGATGTGGAAACTTCAACAAGGCGTCGGTATGAGGAGCTGAGGTGAAGCAGACCTCCAACATGGCGTCCGTCCAGAGGAAGGATGTTTGGTCCAGTTTGGACCATCAGAACCTCGCTCACCACGCGTTACCTGATAGAGCCAGCGCCAGGCGGAGCTCCTCCTTCAGAAGCTCCAGCAGCTCGATGACGCCGTCCTCTCCCTGGAGGAGGACAGGAAGTCATTAGGATCCATCTGCAGGTTCTGATCCAAGTACAACCGTCCCTGGGGGGGGGGTTACCTGGCAGGCCAGCCCCCACAGCACGGGGCGGCCGATGAAGACGGCCTTAGCTCCCAGAGCCAACGCCTTGAGGACGTCCGTCCCCCTCCTCACTCCTCCGTCCATGTAGACGTCGCAGCGCCCCCCCACGGCCATCACCACCTCCTCCAACACGTCCAGCTGCAGACAGAGAGGCGTCAGCATCTCCCTGGATCTGAATCTGAGAAACCAGCAAAAGTTTTAATCGCTGGACGCCTTAATGAACTTTGACCCCAGATGGAGGATCTGGACCAATAAAGCAGATGAAGGAAATATTCCACTTTAGAGGCAAAGTAGACTCAGGTTATGGAGCAGCAGGAACGCCCCCTCCACTGGTCCGGGGGTCACGGCCCAGGGGTCGCGGCCCCCCGTTGTCGACTGGTTCTGGGTCCAGTTTTCTGGTTCTGTGCTCTTTCAAACCTCAGTGATGCAGACGAACCGTTTGGAAGCAACCAAAGTCCCACTGACCGTAGCAGGAACACCATCCAGCTGCCGAGCTCCGTGGTTGGACACCAGGATGCCGCTGACCCCATAGTTCACCGCCTGGACGGCGTCCTGACCTGCAGACAGCTCATGGTCAGTTACTGGTTCCCATTATGCAGACCAGGACCACTCCAGTGGTTCCAGGAGATGTTAACCTTTAACAAGCAGTGAAACCAGTGAAGCTTCATTTTCTCAAGATGGCAGCAGCGTGCCGTAGGTCTGGAAAGGATTTCACCTTTTCCACATTTTCTCTACAGCTTTGCTCCAAAATGGATTCGGTCCTTTTCCTTCATCTAAACTTTGTTAAAAAGGTTTATTTTCTTTATACAAACCGTCTTTGGCATTAATCTAAGGGACATGCAGAAGCTCTACCAAGAAAACTTCTGTTATGTGAGAAACTTATATTAGACTAAAAAAAAATGGGAACTAGGGCTACGTTCACACTGCAGCCTAAAGTGACCCAAATCCGATTTCTTTTTCATATGCGACCTGGATCTGATCTTTTCATGGCAGTCTGAACAAAACAGATACTATTTGTTCCAATGCGACCCAGGCCACTTGGCTCTGTGGTCCTGAATCTGATATGATTCTGATCTTTTCAAATGGGACCCGTGTCTGAACGGCCAGTTCGGATTCATCCGACCTGAACGTCATTAATACCAGACATAGGTCACTCTTCTGCGTCCTGCTACGCAGAAGAGGCAAGAAAAACAACAACCATGGCGGATGATGATGCGGAGAGCAGTATTTATGTTTAACCATACTGAAAAGATTGAGTTTTTATGGTTGGAAAAGACCACTAGATGCGCGCCGGCACTACCATCCATGTTTACTTCCGTAAACGTAGAGCACGCTGGCCAGTGATGTCATTGCATCCTCTACTGCACATGCGGGACACTTGCGTTGTATGACTGCAGTTCCCACAGGAGATCACATACAAGCCGCATATATTTGGAAATATGAACAGCAACGCAAAAAAATTGGATTTTGCAAAAAAATTTGAATTGAGCATCAAGGCCTGCAGTGTGAACGTAGCATAAGTCAGCTATCCTTAGCAGGGAACATTAGCTCCCAGGTTTCTTCACCCATTTCAATGTATCCTACTTTATCGTTTTTTTTCCAGAACCACCAGGAACATTGGACCAGGACTGGATCCCCACACATTTTTTTTAGTTCTGGTCCTTGTATAACCAGAGTGCTTATAAAGAAAAGCAGAAACATGGAGGTGGCTCCGTTATGCTCTGGGTTGGGCTGCTGGGATTCATTGAATCTCTGCAGGGAGGAGCTGAGGTCTGACTGACAGAAGCAGGAACCAATCACGGCAGAGCTGGACTCTGAATGCCGGGGACTAAAGATGAGGAACCATGGTTTTATTTTTTAACCTCTTAATATCCACCTCATTGCAGCGAAATTCGCCTATTCTGTAAATCCAAATGGAACAGAAAATGATTGGTGAACTGGAAGCCCAAATTACATTCATGATACGTCATTTGAAAGCTAACAGCTTCTAGTTTCTGATATACATGAATATTGGGTGAGTAAAACACCTAAGCCATATCAGTTCAAACAATAGCTTTTTTTTTATTCTCTGATTTCTGAAATCAGCAGTAATAAATCCCTGCTTGCTTGGACATGCTGCTATAAATGTGCTTTGCTGCTCGCTGTGTCCATAAAATTAACTTGGTTGATTGTGGAGAATCTAATCTTTCCAGCGATGTCTAACATCTAAATTGGTAAACATTTTACTGCTGGAATTTTCATGCGTTCTGAGTTATTAGATGTAAACGCTTTAAAACGGGATTTTGAGGTTAAATCATTTGGTGGAAAAGCAAACGTCTGACTTCTCAGGGAAGCTTTATCATTTTTCTGGCCAATTGTTTACCTTTAAAATCTACCTCAAAATCTACCTTTAAAATCTACCTTTAAAATCTCTGACTGAGCCGTTCCTCCATGATTTCTCAGACTGGTTCAAATCTGCTCCTCTTAAACCCGCCGTACACTGCGTGATTTTCAGGGCGATTTTCCAGGCTCACTGCCCTGCATGTTCTAGATGTTTCCCAGCTTTCACACACCTGTTATCAGTTGATAGATTATCAGGCTTTGCTGAACTGCAATCATCTGGATCAGGTTTGCTGAAGCTCAGAAACCTCCAGAACATGCAGAGCAGGGTGCCTTCAGGACCAGGGTTTAAACGCTGCTCTAGGCTAATGGTGCTGGTACCGTTCAGAATGCCTTTAACGATCACAGGGAGGCGCGTGTGCTTCTTCAGCCAGGTGATGTCATCCCAGCTGAGCGCCGGCTCTATTGCGTTAGCCACATAAACCGCCAAGCCGCTGTCGTTACCGTAGTCGTCCTCAGAGAAGGAGAGGGAGGAAGAGGAGAAGTTGGACATCCTGGGAGTAGACAGACAAAACCGGGTCACACCTTGGTTCTGATGATCCCAGCAGAACCTCCTCAGCCTCCAGGTTTTGGTTCCTACCTTAAATGTGGGGGCATTTTGAAACGGTTGCGCACGTCATCCAGCCTCTTCCCCAGGTAGGGCGTATCCACGGTAACAAAGACCGCCTTGTATCCGGCCTCCTCGGCGCGGCGCACCAAGGACAGCGTGAGCTCCCGGTCCTTGTAGATGTACAGCTGCATCCACAGGACCCCCCCGCTGCCTGGTGCTGATGTCATCGCTGACATCACTTCCTCTATGCTGGAGGTGGCCCAGGAACTCAGCATCATTCCCGTCCCTACTGCTTTGCATGCTGGGAAGACAAGAGATAAAATGCGGGTGAAGCTTTTTAGATGCAGAGTTCGTTCTAGACTAGAGTGGATGTTTTTAAACTTTTCTGGAATGACCTGGATGACTGAGAATCTTCCCCAGCTTGTTCTTCCCTGGGCATCATTCTGCTGCTGTTCCGTTCCTGGACCTGTTCCCGACTCATCCTCAGTTCATTTATAAGATTTTATCATAAAATCCTCCTTTGGTGTCATCTCCCCTTTTCCCCTATTTTTTTTTCTCTGAACACCTGATACTCTTAGTTTGCAGCAAAACTAACTTTAAAAGTCTCAGCTGGCCATTGTCCTGGTCAAACCATTTTATGTTGAGTGGGGGGAGTTCTAATGGCCCCTTATTTAAAGAAAACATTAAATATACCTAATGCATATATATATATTTTTAGTTATTTTACTAATAAATATATTTATCAAATATTTTCTGAAAAAATACTTCTGCCTGTATTGTTAATGGTCAGAGAGTCAACCCCCCCAAGGGCCATTTTACCCGTCTGTCCCCCTCCTGACTGCATGGAGCAGGCTGAGTCAGTGCGCTGACCTCTAGCGGTGGCGGTCTCTCCTGCAGGATGAGCCATCCTCTGCATGGCGGTGGATCCGACGCAGAGCGGCATGCTGAGCCTCTGACCGAGCACAGAGACGGACAGGTCCACCACGGAAACGTCCCTCAGCACGCGCGGCACCAGATGCCACCTGAACACACAGCATGCACGCCCTGATAAACATTTACATCTAAATACCTCACCTTTTCTTCAATTCACGAGGAAAGTGAGAGACTGTCAATGGAATAAAATAAACTTAAAAATAAGAAAAAAAAAATGCAGTCTTTTATTTTAAGTGTATAATATCTGATCATTTTATTTGAACGGTAAAATGTTCGTTCCATTGGTGGATCATCTCCAATTAAGGTTAAATACACTTATTTTAACAAATCATTTTTGCGGTGCACCATCTGTTGTTTATAAACTTCCACCAAAAAACAAGAAAAGCTGCAAATGTTAAATCAAAATTTTCCTTGTTTCCATATTAAGCTTATTGCTTTTTGTGAGTAAACTGGAAAAATGAATAAAATCCAGAAATGATACACTGAAGAACCTTTGTTTATCATTTATAGACACCTAGTAAAATTATTAGTAGCTGGTGGAAAGCACAATGTAACAAAATGGAGACCAAATCTGAAACATTTGCCGTTCAGAGAAAGAGACAAAGATTAACAGGTAAATTAGTGAAAACAGAAAAAACCGGACTGGTTTCAGAACAACAGAAGGTACAGAATGAAAAAACAAAGAAATAGGAGAGAAAGCATCAGAAGAATAAGAACAGACCCCAGGCTGGGAATTGAACCGAGGACCTTATGCTGTGAGGTAGAACTGCTATAAACTGGGCTCCTGCAGCCTGAACTCAGAGATGCTTAGAAGAAACAGCAACAACCAGAGGAACAAGAAACTAAACAAACTGGGATTAATCCACAATAGGCCTGTTTTCCAGTGTAGTCCTGTTTCTCTTTTTCTATGTCTGCTTCTGTCTCCTTGAACCCCAGTGGGCCTCAGCAGATGGCCGCTCACACTGAGCCGGGTTCTGCTGGAGGTTTCTTCCTGTTCAAAGGGAGTTTTTCCTCTCCACTGTCGCTACAAGCATGCTTAGTGTGAGGGATTGCTGAAGAGTCAATGAGCGGGAAAGACTGGGTTGGTTCTGTAGTGTCAGAAGACAGGTTGGGAATAGGAGCTATTGAAATAGATTGAGCTGGATTCAGCCATCTTGGACCAGTGATGAATCAGAACTAAAGTGGAAAAAGTTTCCAAACTTGAAGCTTAATTCCTTTTATGGAAATAAAGATTTACTGAAACGAGGATCTGTGTGGAAACAGAATTTCCTGAACTAAAGCATTTAAAGAGGCGGAGCCATCACTAAGCCCCCCCCCCCCGCCCCGTTCCTTCACATGGATGTTCTGGTTCACTGAAGCTCCTCTATGCAACAAACCAGAACCAGCAGAAATATTAGCCACTCCCACAGCCACCACAAGGGGGCGGGGTTAAGCCTTCATAGGGCAAGTTAGCAATTTTAATCACTTATGTTCCCCTTACAAATGGAGTCCTCCCCCCGTCCCTCAGTAAGGTCTAGAAGCAAAAGATCTATATCCATCCATTCACTATGCTTCTACATGGCTCTACATCTGGTTTTGACATTTGACCAATTAGATGAGTCAGTGAATGATAGATTACCTGCTGGAAATTAACCTGGGAAAAAAGCTGGAAGAAAAAAGCTACTTGAAAATGTAAAAAGTAGAGAAAGTTAGAAAGTTAATTAACTTAGTTAGCAATTCTATTTAGGTTTATAAACTATAAATATAAGTACCCTATAAAGGGATAAATGCAGAGGTAAATGTGAGATCAATAAAGATGTTTTTCTTATTTAATTATTGAAATAAACCGATTTCTCATTTAGTGATTTTTTCTTTCCTGGTTCTTTATCAAACCCGGCAACTGGAGCCGCCGTTCTTCTGGTCTTTCTGGTTAACGGACCAGAAAGTAAAAAAAACTGTTTCCTCTGGATTCTGACGGACAGCTGGGTCATTTTTATTTCCCAGCATTTTGAGAACGTAGGATTCCCTGAGATCGGCGCAGCTGTAATGGGTTAAAGATCTAACGGTGAGCGGCTGCCGCTGCGTCTCGCTCCACCTTTGCCCTCCAGCTGCAGTTACCTGTTGAAGGCGGCCACATTGTCGGCCAGCGTGCTCTGGCCGTCGGCTCCTGAGCGGTAGTAGTCGTACACGGCTTTAGGAAGAACCCGCCTGGCTTCCTCCTCAAAGTCTGAGACACAGACGCGCTGCGCAGACATGGTTCCTGTGAGCCGCCGTCCGTCCGTCTGTCTGAGGATCTGCAGGCTGATCTAGAAATAAGCACAGCTCCTGTAATCATTAACCTCCATCGACCCTCAGGGGTCCGGCTGGTCGCAGCTCCACAGTTTACACAAGATTACGGCTGTGGATCAGCAGGGACTTCATTTCCTGTCGGTTGCCTGGATGTGAATCCTCGGCTGCAGATTAATTAATGAAGCAGTTTGGTCTGACAGACGTCCAGCAGAGACCAACACCTTTTAATTCACTTCTACGTTTATTTGGCATTCAACAGAATTCAATAAAAGGTTTAAGAATAGACACTTTTCACCGTCACCACAAACCAAATGTTTCCGAATAAAAAGGTAAAACAGGAAAGATTCAAAAAAGAGGGAAGTAGATTCCTACAGGAAGTTAGAGAGCGCAGCACAGACCGAAGGAAAATAACCAACGAAGAAGAAGTCTCTACCTGCTTCCATCAGCAGATCACCAAAAAAAACAAACAGTCGACACCAAAGATGTTTGAGTTTAATCCACAAAACGATGCTGAGTGGAGAAAAGGACTCCGTCTGACCCGGGGCGCCACGCCGCCCCGCAACAGTTTGATTAGTGGTTCTCCCCTCAGCCGTGGGGGGGAGGGCCCCACCCCCACAGGCCCCCTAAGGGGCCCCGTGTCTCTGAGGAAGAAGAGCAGAGAAAGAAGAGATGCCCCCGTCCGTGTGAGGCTGACCCCGGTCAGGTGCCCCCCTGCTGCTGCACCCCCACCCTCAGAGAAACCTCCGCTGGAAGCGTTTATGGGAAACATGGTAGAGTGAGCTCTGCAGGTGGAGGGAAGGTGTTTCCAAGAGGAGGGTTAGGAGGCCTTTCCCCTCCTCACCCCCTCCCCCCTGGCGGCGGTGTTTTGCCCGCCCTCGCCCCTGAAAGGCGGGGGGGTCAGCAGGCTCACTAAGCGTTGCGTTAGCCTGAACGCCGGTGGTTGCAGGGGAATGTGGTGCAGCGATGCCGCGAGGCCGCTGCCCCGGTTTGGATGCCCGGGTGCAAAGGAGGGCGGCGAAGGCTCCGCCTCCCATTTTCCTCCCCCTCGGGTGGCCCGGTGCTGCTGTTCCGACTCCCCAGTCCCTGAGGACTCTGGTGGATCTCCAAGCCTTGGCTGGACCATAGACAGGAAGTAGCATGGTGCTCACACCCAGGCCGTCCAGCCCTCGTACAGCTGGGCCAGGTTGTCCATGTTGGTAGCCTCTCTGATGACGAAGTCCACCTGAAAGCACAGGATGAGGTCAGCTTCCTCCACAGCGTTTTAACGCCTGAACACACCGGCTGGTACGACTCGTTAAAGGAAAAGTCGCTCATATTCAGAATCCAAACTTCTGAAAGTTCTTTAAATCTGAAATGATTCCATCCTGTTCAATAAATGATCAGTGTTTTTAATTCAGAGTAATTTTCATGTGAATGTGCTTTACTGGAGGCATCCATGTTTGTCAAAGAACACTACTGCCACCTACTGGTTAGTGACGTCACGGTGCGGTATCGGCTGTTGATCAAGTCCCAGTGCTGTATCTGGTGTTTGTCAATTTTGAAGCATGGTCTGTGCACTGTTATTCCCCGCCACAATGTCAGAGGGACAATCAGGAACTAGCTAGGACTGTGGATGTCCGTGTGTCAGTTTGACGAGCTTGTTCGCCGTCTACAACCCCTCATCCAACGCCGGACGACACACAGTTCCCCCGTGAGTGTTCCCCAAAGACTGACCGTGGCGCCGCATGTTTTGGCTTCAGGTGCAAACCAACAGACCGTCGCACAGAGCTACAAACTATCGTCCTGCACAGTGATAGTGTCCAGAGTTTCTGCCATTAGGTACCAAATAGGAAATACTCATAGCGTAAAGCGGATGTAGAATTGACTAATCAGAGGCCTCCTGTCTGCAGTCACCTACAATATGGGAGAGGTGCAGCAGAGTGTCTGCAGAAGGACGCACACAGACAACCTGGTTTCTGAGCATAAACCAGACTTCAGAGGTGGAATAACTCTTTTTTCCACTTTTACCCGATGTATTCCAGCATCCAGCTGCCATGCACGTGGGCATTGTCAGTTTCACTATAGCTCTGGTGAATTTCAATGGTGAAGTCCTCTGGAAATCTTCAATAATTGTTGTTGATTGCAGATGTGTCTAGTAGTTCCCATTGATTTAGCTTGGAAAGCGGGGAGAATGGCGCTAGGCTTACCGCACCGTGACGTCACTGCTGGAAGATGGCAGGAGGGAGGGGCTACTAGATTTGGGCAAAAATGGCCGCTCCCAGACTCAGTGATTGTGAGGAAAATAATTATTTTTATTTTTTACTGATTAATGCTAAATTCATTAAATCACAGCGAATGTTGTGTAGGTATAAATAATGATTGATTGATTATTCCTCGCTGAACAGACTTTTCCTTTAATCTGTGATCATTTTCTCTCCATGTCCCACTGACTGCGTATAGAGATGCTCCCACTAGGCAGGATGAGCAGAGTTTTTCCTTCCATCTCTGTGCTATAAACACATTGAAACTGTTTTCCATATTTAACTTGGAAAGATTATTAAAAGTTATTAATAAAAGAAATAAAAAAAAAAATCCACCTGTGCATTCTATGAACCAAAGCTCTACTTAACGAGTCTGTGCAGCATCTAGAACCAGAACAGATAGAGAATGTTCATCTATTAATGACATCTACGTCTAAAGAAAAGAAAGACGCAGCAATAAACTCTGTGGGACGGTTTCCATGGTGACAGAGAGGTGATTCTCAGAGAGATCTGGGAAGTTTATCTTTCTTGTTTCCATGAAGAGGTGAGAGAGATACGCTGCGCTGACCTGCTCTGTCTGCTCCTCCTTATTCTGGAGGATCTCTACTTTATCCGTTTCTGTCCTCCTGAACTCCCGTCATGGGGAAAATTTCTATTTGAATGTTTTTGCTCCAGTCTGTCCTGCTAACTATAAACACGATGCGTGACCCAAACTGACTCTTTCTCAGTGAGATAATGGATTTTATTTTTTATTTTCCTCCAAAGCGGATGTGTTTTACTCTGTAACCGCGTCTCTCTTCCTGTCAGACCAATGAAATTGCTGCTGAATTGCTGCGTAGTCCGACTAAAATAGACCTGGGCTCTATCTCAGTCGTATTGGGTGTGTTCAGGACTTTAGTCTAAAACCAGGAGTTAAACCTGGTTTAACGGGTAGATCCCACCTGCTCAGTGACGCTCATCCTCCTGCTGGGATCGATGTCTCTGCCCTCCAGCTTGGCTTTCACTCTCTTCCACACGCTCACCGCATACGAGTTCCTCTCCTGCACAGCTGCAACACAGACAGGAGGCGTTTCAGAACCTCTCAGAGGAGGCGGAGCTACGGCCAGCAGAGCAGCGGTTGGTACCTCGGCCTGTTTTGGGGTCCCGTACGGCCCTCTTTGGACTCGGGTTGAGGCCTTTGCTGCTCATCAGCAGGTTGCTGGGCGGGGTGTCCGTGGGGGTTCCCAGGTTACGAGGCAGCACTCTGCGTGCATTCTGGGACATCGAGTCCTGCTGCGTCTTGGCTGCACTGCATCGGACGGCTGAAACCAAACACAGAGCTTTAGGAATTAAACCCGACCTAAACCTGAGCTCCTCAGAACAAAGGAAGAAAATCGGAACTCAAAGCAAAGCATAACAGGAGCTGCAACTGGTCAGACCAATCATCTCCTTTCTGATAAAGCTTCTAGTTAGAGTGGCTCAGGTTATCCTGATCTATCTCTATAGTTCTGCTGCTATAGGCTTAGACTGCTGGAGGACATAGGGACCCCTTTTTCATCATTCTGCTTCATTCTATCTCTATTCTCCCACTCTGCAGAATCTGTTAGTTCAATCTCTAACGTTCTGCTCTCTCTGCTTTTTCTCATAGTAGCTTCATCTGGTCTGTTCCTGTTTGGCTGTGACTCCATCCTGGAGAGAAATATCAGCTGTGCTGCTGCCATCAACACCTTTGTTTCTAGATGTTGGAGCTTGGCCTGTTTTCCAGTGTTTAGTCCTGTTTCTCTTTTTCTATGTCTGCTTCTGTCTCCTTGAACCCCAGTGGGCCTCAGCAGATGGCCGCTCACACTGAGCCTGGTTCTGCTGGAGGTTTCTTCCTGTTCAAAGGGAGTTTTTCCTCTCCACTGTCGCTACAAGCATGCTTAGTGTGAGGGATTGCTGAAGAGTCAATGAGTCGATGCAATCAGCTGGTTTTCCTTAGATAGAAAACTTTGAATCAATCTGACTGGATGATCTGGTGAACTGGAAAGTGACCTGAGATGACATGATGTGAATTGGAGATATAGAAATAGACTGAATAGAATCTCCTTGGAGATTAATGCGTCCAATCAGAGGGTCTGCACTATCAGAAGAAGCAGAGTCCAGTTGATGTGAGCTTCCTCCTGCATAAAGCTGCTGTGTGGCTGCTTCATACCTGCAGCGAAGCTGGTCTGAGCTGAAGACACGGGGCTGGAGCACTCGGCCTCTCGGTCTGTCACCAGCGGGGAGGCGAAGCCCACCAGGCCGTTATAAACGCTGCGAGGGACAGAGAGACGTGGGTCAGAGACGGGTGGCCTGGGAGCAGGCGGCTGAGGAGCGGCGCAGGGTTCTACCTCTGGCTCTGGGCGTGCAGCTCCTTCAGGGTAGCGGGGATCTCCTCCAGCAGGTCCAGCTGCTCCTGGCTGCGGTGCTGCCCACTGGCCTGGACCACCGTGAACAACACCAGCTGGACGTTGTCCTGCCAGGCTTTGTACTCCAGCAGGTAGTGGCGGACGCTGCCTTCGTACGCCACCTCCTCTCCGTCTGCCAGCGCCGCTTCCTCATCCTGGAAAACAGGAAAGCCATTTAAGCTTTAAGCTATAAACAGGTTGGTCCTGAAGAAGTTCTACAGCTTTCTGTCTCCCTCCAGTGAAGGAGTGAGTTCAAAGGTCGCGTCCACAGCCGCGCTACCTTGGCCATGGCTTTCAGCAGGTGCTTGACGTCGGCCAGCTGGCGGTTGTGGTTGGAGAGGATGGTCTTGATGGAGTCGATCAGCAGCTGCAGCGTCTCTCCGCAGGCCTCCAGCTGCTGCTCCCGCTCCTCCTGCTTCCTCCGCTCCACACTCAGCTCCTCCTCCAGCTGCCTCTGGGCACAGCTCAGCCAATCGGGGGTTCCGATGGGCAGGTCCACCGTCGGACCCTGTGGAGACGCAGGACAAACAGAAAGGGACCGTTTTCAGGCGGTGGACTCAGGCGGAGGAGGAGGAAGGGGCGTGGCCTGCTGAAGGAGAACAACCCACCAGTCTGTGGAGAAGCTGCAGCTCCAGAGGAGAAACTGTGCTGCTGAACTGGGAGGCGTAGGAGCAGGTCTGCTGGCAGCGCTTCAGCAGCTCAAACAGCGCCGTGTCCATGCTGAGCGCCTCAGGCGAACGCGTCCGCAGGCCCTCAAAGTTCAGGATGGTGGAGCACAGGAAGGTGACCTTCAGAAACAAGTTCAGGTTAGATTCACCTGTTTTCTGCTCTTTAAAAAGCAGCAGAGGACGGAAGCTAGCGGAGCGCTAACGGAGCCGTGGTTCCGTCCATCATACAGACGCGCAGACAGCTTATCGTTAGCCTCGTGATTAGCCGCGGTGCTAATCAGCCATGCTTGATAGAAACATCCGCGTAAACTTTTCTACATGTTTAATTCTTTCTAATCTAATTCTTCCACAGCGGGTTAATAATGAAGAATTAAAGTCCTTAGAATATAAATACATTCTATAAATGCTGACGGGTTCAAAACATAGAAATATTTTCTTAGTGCTACCATGCTAACAGGATTCTGCATAGTAGGTTGAGGTTCTGTGAGACAAAGCTGAGAAACGACGTCTTTTTGTTTCTCAGATAAAAAAAGGATAATGAGAGAAAATCTGGATTTTTAGAACGTTGGAGTCGATTGAAGGAAGCACAGGAGCTCAGAGGCAGAGGAGGCCTCTTTTCTTCTGTTTTCTGATCAACTGTTCGATTAGCATTAGCACATCTGGCATCCTATTGGCAAATAGTAGAGAGAGAGAGCGCCTGAGAGCGCCACCTACAGGCAGGGAGGAGTTAAAACCCACTGCTAAAACCGTTCAGTCTTACCAGGGTTTATACAGGAATGATTAACTCTAATTTAATGCTTTTTAATGCCAAGTGTGTGTCTTTATATTTCTATACATCTATAAATGTATATCTATATATATGTACAAAACGGTGAAATTCTTGGTTATCTTTACCGTTGACAGGCTGCAGCCATGTCTGGAATTCCTCGTTTTTGGTGAAATTTGCATTTTCCGATTCTCTAACTTTTTCTCCACCTTGAGCTTTTTTTCTCCAAACACACGGCTTTACGATCAACCAGAAGCAGTTCTGCCCAAATATATTGTGATAATACATCTGGCAAAATCATTTTTAGAATTGTATTTCTTTTTTTAAATAAAGCATTTTAAATGACATGATGACATTCAATACATTTCAATCAGGGTTATAAGGAAAGTTAAAGACTTTTTAATGCCTCTTAAAATAAAAATTTAAGACCAACTTGACAATAAACACAAGAAAAACCTGGAAGTGACAAATTTACACCAGATGTTTATTTTCTGTCCCAGTTGATATGTTTCCAATTTTGAACAACTTTCCAAATAGGAAGAAACACAAATAACGGATATATGTTTAAGAACTTCTGAACTGAATAAACAAACTTGTTTTTTCCGTACTCAATCCCTTCGCTTTCTTAGTCGGCCTACCATCAAACATTATCCGGAGATGTGGTTCTACTGATACTGCTGTTGATGTGAGAGATGAATGTGGAGGCGTTGCTGAGACAAGCGTGGAACAGAACGGAGAAAAACCCGCTGCTTCTCCATAACTTCAGTTTCCCGCTTCGCACATGTGACTCCACTGCTTTGATTCCCGTCGTGCCTCATCTACATTCCCTGGCAGTGGTTTTAGCCATGCAGAAAACTCTTGGATAGCCTATTTAAAACTTCCCCATCTTCTCCAGATAAAAAGTTACTGGCGCATCATCCCAAGGTCCAACTGCAACATCGTTTTTATACGGTAGCGCTATCAGGACGGAACCGATAATGGTTACAGCGAGCAGTTCTGTAAATCTAAGAAAAATATTGTCAATTATTTTATTGTTTGATATTGATTACAAAAACAAAATCCTATTTATTATGTCTTAACAATTTTAAGACCTATGAAAGACTGATTTAAGACATTAACAGGGTTCTTGATCTGCAAGAATCCTGTTAATGCCAGATCTTATTTAAAAAAGAATATTTTAATGATTTTTAATGATTTTTAATGACCCGCGGAAACCCTGCTTACGCCAAGTTCGAATTCAGGGGCTGCGTCCTCTGAACGCCAGATTCATCTACCGATTACGTCGTAGCGCAGCGCCGCGGTCTGTCCGGATCGGAAGAATGGCATCCACTCTTTTCCTGCTTTGTCTGTCAACTGTCATGGTTGCTAGGCGACAGAGTGAACAGCAGTGAAAGCTGGAGAATGCTGGACCCGTTTGAACCCACAGCCAAACTCTTCTGGCCTCCTTATTTTCACTGTGTTCGATTTCAGAGGCTGCGTCCTCCAAGGACCAGGTCTACCTGGACCGGGTCCTTGGAGGATGCAGCCTCTGAAATCGACCCGGTCTACCTGGATGTCAGATTTGCGTTTATCTCTTTAGTTTAGTACAAATAATAGACTTTAAACTACCTCAACTGGGGTGCGTCACTTTAGTCACATACAAAAAAAACAAAAAAAAACAATGCAAGGTCAGATCGCCATACGCTTCAAAAAACACCAAAAAGTAAGTTATTAAGTAGTTTTCTCTACATGACTGAAGAGATAAATGTCTGTTGAGGTAGTTTAAAGTTTATATTTCTCACAAATGTAAAGTGATAAACTAAAGGGATAGACGGGTATTGAATATGGTTATGCTGGTCTGACTGGGTATGCTCATCTGACAGAACGGTGTTTCGACGCGTCCCGGTTTTGCACGGCGGGTTTTACCTGGCTGGTACGCTGGTTGTCTCTGGCCACCATGGCTCGTCTGTCTCTGATGGTCAATTCAAAGTCCTGCAGAACCGGAGCCAATGCTGGGTTTGCTCCACCGGCCCATTTCAGGCGCTGCTCAATGCTGCCCTCTAGAGAAGCCAGTTTCTCCTGAGAAACGAGTCCAGAGATCAATGCTGGTTAATCATGTTGTTCAGTGGGAGCTTTGATCAGGTTATATCTGTTCCAATAACGTGGCAGTTTATCATTAAAATGAAATGCCTCACTTTTTCAAAAATGAACTAAGTTAGAATTACCCTTTAAATGTGTGATCATAATATATAGAAAGAAATGGAAAATACTGGATGCAGGGAAGCTTTAATTTAGCCAAATAACAGAACTTCAGAAACATACAGACAGGGGCTGATTTAGGAAATGTGGGGCCCAAGGCAAAGACAGGCAGGGGCCCCTCTGAACTGAGAAGACAACACAGAACAGCCCCATCCTCCAGATAGAGAAATGTTAATAGAATAGACATCCATTATCTGTTCTAGGTTGTGTCCCTCTCTTCTTGTTTTCCTCTCTATGTTTTGTACTAAAACATGTTCAAACAGCATTTATTATATATTTAGTTTCTATTTGAAAATCTGCTGCTTCAAGCACTTTTTGAGGTTTAATTTATTCAGGCCGTTTCTCAATCGGTGTACTTGTGCGTTCTTGTGTCCTCGTGAAAACGTCATCATCCTCAGCCCTAGCACTGTTCCAATTCACTAGAACAGCAGACCGAGAACGTCAAAGTCCCCGGATGTTGTTCTGGCCCCTCCCTCTTTACCCAGCATGCATCAGAGAAGAGCTGTCAATCCTCCAGACTGACAGCTGTCCCAGCATGCACTGCGGCAGCAGCAGCTTTAACTTAAAAGTATTAAGTTAAAAGTTCTCTTTTCTGTTGCTGTGGTTCAAGAAAAGTACGTTTTAAGATAATTTGAGGCGAGAATATAACACTTTAAAGGAATAGTACACCCAAAACATGATTAGCCTTCATTTTCTACTCACCCCCATGCTGAACAACACTCTGGAGTACTTTTTTGATATCTCAAATGCATCTGGAGATCTGGGAGGCTTCTTGCTGTCTGCTGACATTCAAATAATGGAGGTCTATGGCGCCCGAGACAGAAAGGTCCATAAAAGTCCACAAAAAACGTGTCAATATTCCTCCATACTGCTCGTCCAATGTATTCCAAGTGTCCTGAGTGGGTAGCGTCCATAATTTACTCGAAACGAAGTCATTTAGAATGTTTTTAGAGCATAAACAGTAGTGTATAGGATTTCCTGAAAGCGCGTTCACGAGTCTACGGAAACCGCGGCAGACCAAATTAGATGAAAGTGCGCATTCAGCGTTTTGTGGACTTTTATGGACCTTTCTGTCTCGGGCGCCATAGACCTCAATTATTTGAATGTCAGCAGACAGCAAGAAGCCTCCCAGGTCTCCAGATGCATTTGAGATATCAAAAAACTACTCCAGAGTGTTGTTCAGCATGGGGGTGAGTAGAAAATGAAGGCTAATCATGTTTTGGGTGTACTATTCCTTTAAGCTATATCCCTATATGGCTCATTTACTGATTTAATGCTTAAATGAAAAAAAAGTTCTGATGTTGAGAGAACCAAGGCAACCAGCGGCGCTCTGAGGCTAAATGCAGCCAGGGCTAACGTTAGCCCGTCTGCAGCGGCCCTCTCCCTGCATAGCTGTGTGTGAAGGACCGTTGGCTCTGATGGAGCTATTTTAGTTTTTTTTGGCAACATTTTAATTTGTGTTTATTTGACTATGTTCATTACACCAATCACATGGTGAAGTTTGCAGACGACGCCACGGTGGTGGGCCTCATCAGAGACGACAACGACCTGGACTACAGAGAGGAGGTGGAGCAGCTGGTGGTGCAGAGATAACAGCCTGATCCTGAAGGTGGAGGAGACCAAGGAGATCATGGTGGACTTCAGGAAGAAGCGGCCTGATCACGCTCCACTGCTCATCAACAGCTCAGCTGTAGAGGTGGTCATTCATCACAGACACCCTCACCTGGACTGGAAACACCACCTCACTGGTCCAAAGGGCCCAGAAGCGCTTGGACTTCCTGCGGAGGATGAGGAGAGCCCACCTGCCCCCCTTTAAAAAATGAAATTGTCTAGAGCTGTTTTAAACAGATTTAGTCATTTTGTACACTTCTGTATAAAAAAAATGACTAAATAAATCTATCTCTAAATGAAAAAGGTCATAATTTATTATTATCTAGAGACTATTAATAGGAGGTGAAATGCGACGAGCTTTGAATGTGGTGATGTCATCAGTGCGTACTGATGACATCACCACATTCATTCCCGTTCTCCCAGACTTTTAGGGTTGCTCTATAGAACATACTTGGCGAGGACACGAGTCCGCACTCGCGTTCTAGTGAATTGAGAAACGGCCTCAGAGTGGGGAAAGAATAAAGACCAGATCAATCAAGTAGCAGAATAATGGAGAACCGGCCCAGACCAAGGGGTCAGTTCATGGACTCGCTGTCTCTCATTGGTCCAATTCAGCCGAAACACACGGATCAGATGTGATGTCATCACTGTGAGACACCCAGGGAGTCGTTGATGGCTGCAGACACTGACCTGAATGGCTACGATGGCGCCTTCATCCTGGCTCAGCTTGTAGAGCTTCTTCTTCATGTTGCTGAGGATCACGGGGCGGGGCGCCACGCTGACACCTAGTGGCTGATTATTGGGCCCGAGAACATCCTCATGCTGCCACTAGAGGGCGACAAAGAGAGTAATGTTTAGCCAGGCAGCAGGAGGACAGGGCGCTGGCATCAACCCTATCAGTACCTGGAACATGGCGCTATGCAGCTGGCTCCTCTGCAGGCTGGCCTTGGCAGCATCCAGATTGATTTCCAGCCTCCTCAGCAGGTCCACCTTCTTCCAGGCCGTGTCATAGGAGGAGGCCAGGACCGTGCATCTGTTCAGCAGCAGCTGGGAGACTCGGCCGGAGGCCAGAGTCTGCTCCACCGCCTTCTTGCAAAGCTCCTCCAGAGAAACCTGCAGAACCAGGAAACATCGAACCACTGAGGGCCTCTGATGCTGAGCCCTCCCCTCCCTACTAACTAGCCCAGACCCCCCCCGAAAGGCTTCTGTTTAGCCATATTTTACTCCTAAACCCTATTCACATGGAACTAGTTTACCAAGGGACCAACTGGGACTTGTAATATTAACAGATTCTTTGTTTTAATGCCAGTAATTTGTAAAGTCAAACTTCTCCAGAAAATGACCTTCAATTTTCCTCTAAACTCTGAGGCGCTGTGAAAACTCTGATCCCATACCAACGGGCATCTGGGTTAAGTGGACAGAACTGGGTGGGATAAATGTGATTAGCTGTTATGTCTTTCCTGGTTGCATTTTTATTTGGTGAAGAAAGGAGGCTGAAAAAGTTTGGGTCGCAGACCACCACACCTTCCACGGGGTTACAGGGTTACAGCAAAAAAGCTGGATGAGAAGAAACATCTCCAGATCCAATGGTTGATCCCATCATGCAGCGCTCTGTGCGCTAACAATGACTGGCCAGTGCCGACAGGAACGGCTCTGACCATTTCTGGGGGACATCAGGGTGCGGTTATCCATTCTCTTAAAAAGCTGATATATTTATTTATTTAAAATTAAATGAATCCCCTATGACTATGAGTCTAGATGAAGCTGCTACAGGAGCTGCTGCTGCCACCAAATCCAGGCTTTAGTTTCATACAGAAAGAACTCCTGGATCAGCGCTTCCAAGCATTTCTACTGTTCCTGCTCTCAAACTCAGCTGAAGGGTCACTGAGACCACGACTGGTTCTGCTGGAGGATTCTAGCTGTTCAATTTCCCTACGGACCATATTCCCTACAGACAGCGTTCCTCTACGGACGGCGTTCCTCTACGGACGGCGTTCCTCTACGGACCGCATTCCCTACGGACCATATTCCCTACAGACGGCGTTCCTCTACGGACGGCGTTCCTCTACGGACGGCGTTCCTCTACGGACGGCGTTCCTCTACGGACGGCGTTCCTCTACGGACCGCATTCCCTACGGACCATATTCCCTACAGACAGCGTTCCTCTACGGACGGCGTTCCTCTACGGACGGCGTTCCTCTACGGACGGCGTTCCTCTACGGACGGCGTTCCTCTACGGACCGCATTCCCTACGGACCATATTCCCTACAGACAGCGTTCCTCTACGGACGGCGTTCCTCTACGGACGGCGTTCCTCTACGGACGGCGTTCCTCTACGGACCGCATTCCCTACGGACCATATTCCCTACAGACAGCGTTCCTCTACGGACGGCGTCGCTAGGGATGGGAATCGAAAACCGGTTCCTGTTAAGAACCGGTTCCGTATTTTCCGATTCCATGGCATCGTTTGGCAGCTTACTGAACGATTCTTTTTTCGATTCCCGCAGCACCAGAGCCTAGAGCGCCGGCTCTGGGGAGCACGACTTACGTCACGTTTTTTACGTAAGTTACGTAAGTTACGCAAGTTACGCAAGTTACGCAAGTTGGAAGAACTATTCGAGGAGGAAGACAACGAGCTGCGGTCACTTTGTGAATCAAAGCCCCGTCTTTCCTTAGCCCAGAGGGTAGATCAGGAAATCCAGCTCTATAAAAGCTTGCCCTCCATCCCCTGCAGGGATAGCGCCACACTGTGGTGGTGGAACAAGCAAGATACGCTGCCCTTGCTATCTGACTGGCTGAAAACTACCTCTGTGTGCAGGCTTCATCCACCCCATCTGAGAGGGTGTTCTCCATGGCTGGAGACACCATAAGCCCTGAAAGATCCCGTATCCTTCCAGAAAAAGCAGATATGCTCATCTTTCTGCAAAAGAACTGTTAATTTTCCCTACTACTGTTTTATAATTAGTATTTTTTGTTATTTAAAATAGGTTATTATCCCATCATTTGTTATTAGACATTGTTGGTTATTAAGTTTGTTCTTGTATATTTATTTTTCATTTAAACACAGATGTTACTCCAGTTTCACATTTCCTGTGGACATCTTGATCTTGTTGAGTTTGTAAGATTGTGCAATAGTTAAGTAAACAAAGTTGATTCTGATAATCAAACTGTTTGTTCTCCTTTTTCCCCCAAATTGGAATCGAAAAAAGAATCGATAAAGAATCGAATCATTTCATAGAATCGAAAAGGGAATCGGAATCGTGAAAATCTTTTCAATTCCCAACCCTAGGCGTCGCTCTACGGACGGCGTTCCCCTACAGACCGCGTTCCCCTATGGACGGCGTTCCCCTATGGACGGCTTTCCCCTATGGACGGCGTTCCCCTACGGACCGCGTTCCCCTATGGACGGCGTTCCCCTACAGACCGCGTTCCCCTATGGACGGCGTTCCCCTATGGACGGCTTTCCCCTATGGACGGCGTTCCCCTACGGACGGCGTTCCCCTATGGACGGCGTTCCTCTACGGACGGCGTTCCTCTACGGACGGCGTTCCTCTACGCACGGCGTTCCTCTACGGACGGCGTTCCTCTACGCACGGCGTTTCCTCTACAGTTCTGCTGGAGGATTCTTTCTGTTAAATTTCTCTACGGACGGCGTTCCCCTACGGACGGCGTTCCCGTCTTGCATAATTCCCACCTAGAGAGCTGTATTATGGTGGACCGCCGACAGGAGGCGAGGAACTGTGCTAGCGTGATGTGTAAATAGTCTTAAGAACCGAGCTGGGCACGGTTAACTGACCCAAACTGGGTGGGAACTCTGCATGGATCGGTTTCAGAGGACTAGTGTAAATGGGGCATATAGATCTGGTTTCCCAGCTGCTACTCCGTCACCCTTCGTGTTCACAGTAGAGCTATTTAATATTTTTCAGTCATCTTGTTTTTATGCGTTTTTTTTGGTGGGGGGGTCCTGGGATCTAAAATCTTAATGAAATCAGAGACCCAACAGAATGAGAAGGTCCTAATCCATCTCCTGCTGAGACTCAGAAATGGCCACTCTACCTTGATTTCTGCCCCAAAGTCCTTGGCCTCCACCTGAGCTACGACATCCAGAGCCAGAGCTGACAGGGTGCTGCAGAGGGCCAGACCGATGGCCTGGCTGGGCAGACCCATCAGCATCTGGCGGACAAACTCCGCCGTGAAGGCCTTGATAGGCCGAGTCATCTGCTCCTCGCTGACCACGCCTGACCCCGTGCTGCTGGGCCGCCGGTACAGAGGCTTCCCCAAACCTACGGGTCCATTGGTAGAGATCAGGTCTTCAGCTGGAGGGCAGGTACCTGATGAAGGAAACCTCGAGTCCATAAAACAACCAGGATCTGAAACCAAACCCTGCAGTTTTTTAGAAGGTTTCTGCAGGGCGCCATGCTGACGCCAAGAGCAACGCTCACCGGACAGAGTTTGAGCAAACGATGAGCAGAGGAGGAAGAAGTCTCTGATGGTCTGCAGCCTCTTCAGGAAAAACACCTCATCCATGAGCTGCCGCTGAGTCGGGCTGTCAAAGAAGTGGAGCTGTGCTGCCCTGGCCTCCCTCAGAACATCCACCTTCCTCCAGGACGGCGGCACCTCCAGAGAGCTCAGCTGAGGGAGGGAGAGGAGGACAACGTCATCAGAAATAACCAGACCCAGGTGTTCAGGTCTGAGATACTGAGCGGCTGGAGATAACCACATCATCATCATCATCATCTTCATCACCACTCAGTTCCTCTTTAAGACAACACCAGGTAACCTTTTAACCTTCATAAAACATTTTAATAGCTTCTGTGATTCTACGTTGACCTACACCTCTGTCATTGCCTGATATTCCTAAATTTCCCTGATATTTGTTCCTACATATGTGGCTCCTTCCTGCTGGGATCTATATGCATTAATGTGAGATTATTATCATATTTATCTGTTGCAAGGAGATGTTTGGGGACTCTTGCAGGAATACGCTACGAAACCAAAGTCGAACGTGGAGCTGGAAAAAGAAACGTAGTTCAATCCAACTGCAGGCGACCAGAGATCAGGATGTTACCACTATACGGGAAATGCTGTCTTCCTTCTGGCAAAACAATACAGCTTTTCTCCACTAGGGGGAGCCAAAATCCAACAAAAATAAGAAAGCTGACTTGACACATAACACCATAATAATAATTGGAAATAACTATCCAACATTTTAACTTTTTGTAAAAAATTTATTTTTTTCCCTACATTTTGAAATCAATACTAACAAAGTATTTCAAGATAATTATTTAATATGTCGGTTCTTTGCTTTTGTACATAACAAACCACTAATTGTTTAAAATTACTTAATTCAGAATTGTTCGGGTTATCCATAAGTACTGAACTTTGCTGAATCGAGCCACTAAACTACTGTAAATAGCAGTTTCAGCTGACGCTCTTATAAGTGGCGTAGTAGCACAGGCACACTCAGTAGGGTTAAACAAGCGCACCCTTTCCCAGGCTGTTGTTCTATTGGCTGGAAAGGTTGCTAGGCGACGATCCAGCTGCAATCCGAGAGAGAGCAAAAAAAATCCACAAGCAGAGCCTATGGGTTTGCGAGCATATCTGAGATTCGAGCAGAGCGCGGTTTGTGCGTGAAGAGATGGAGGCAATTTCTCAAATTGAACATATGCGCTCTGGCATTATGGCAGGATAATTCTCCCATACAGATGTGTCTAGTAGTTCCCATTGATTTAGCTTGGAAAGCGGGGAGAATGGCGCTAGGCTTACCGCACCTTGACGTCACTGCTGGAAGATGGCAGGAGGGAGGGGTCACTATATTTGGGCAAAAATGGCCGCTCCCAGACTCAGTGATCGCAATGAAAATAGACTTTTTTACTGATTAACGCTAAATTCATTTAATATAAATAACGATCCATTATTTCTTGCTGACCGGACTTTTCCTTTAAGATTTAACGGCGTTAAAAGTAGGAATTGGGAACTTCTGAAGCTGCAGGTGGATCTGAGGGTCAGAGATCATCCATCAGATACGCAGGTAACCCATCGTGACCCTCAGGTTAGCTACCTTCTCGGTTAGCTGTCCGAAGGCAGCCTCCAGCTGGGTGAACATGCCATCGAAGGCAACCAGCAGCATCTGACCGGCGGACATCTTGGGCGTCTCCTGGCCGTCCATGCTGTGAGGCTGGATCAGCTCCGAGTACTGGGCCCGCAGCATCCTGAACAGAACCAGTTTCACACAGTTTACTCTCTCTGTTCACTCTGAGCGGCCGTCGGAGAGAAGCGATGAAGAGGAGGAGGACCTGGTGATGTGTAGCAGGTGGCTGTGGCCTTCGTGGTCCAAGCCGGTGGTGGCCTGCAGGCTGTCGGCCAGGCCCTGCAGGCTGAGCCCGTCCGAGCTCTGCTCCACCAGCTGCTCCAGCTCCACCAGCATGGTCTCCAGGGTGGGCTCTCCTTTCATCATGCACCGCAGAGCCTCGGGGAAAATGATCTGCCTGAAGTTGGTGTTCAGCTCCTGCGTTGGACCATAACAACCATCAGAACATCTCCCACCGCAGTCATTCCTGCTGCGGCGGCTGAGGGAGGGCGTACCTGCAGGCAGGTGTAGACGGCGTTGGCCAGGTACACGGCCTGGGTGGTGAGAGCCGGCGCCGGCAGCTCCAGGTCGTGAGGCAGCAGCGGGCAGCGCTGCAGGAGCGTCATCAGGCCGCAGACGTTCCCCAGCATGCTGCATAACTCCTCCAAGAACCAAGCCCCGTCCCGAGACGTCAGGTCCACCAGCTGATCCCCGGCGCTGGCTGCGGCACCCTCCATCACCAGGTTACGCCTGCCGCCCGGAGAGGATCAGAAGCATCAGCTCAGAGCTCATTCCTTCCTCTAACAGCGTTTAAAACATGGGTAGAACCAGACCTGCAGAGAGTGCACAGGGCGGAGGTGATGACGGCCGCCAGGCTCAGCGATCCCGGCTCTGCGTTCTCCCGCAGGAAGACTGCGATGCAGTTTTCTATCTCCTGCAGCTGGTCCTCGCAGGCTGCAACCGTGGCGCCCTCAGCCTTCAGCCGCTCCGCCTGGAGCAGCGTGCGCTCGTTGGCCTCTGCCACTTGGCGCTGCAGCGCTAACTCCATGCTGGACAGGAACTGGCAGGACGCTGCAGGAGGCTGAGGGGCAAACAGCACTTCGTACCTGAGGACGGAGACAGAGGAACATCTCAGGAGGACAGGAGACGTCTTCAGGTTTGATTATCGGCATCCGGCCGCTACTTACTGCCTGTAGATGTGCTGGCAGCGCTCGGCGGTCATGTCTCTCAGGAGCTCCTCCAACCAGGCCTTCCACTGGTGGACTCTGTGGAACAGCAGCGTGGTGCGTGGGTACAGCAGAGCCACGGTGGCGTAGCTGTGCAGCTGTTCCAGGCAGCTCCTCAGGGCGGCGCGGCGCTGCTGCAGCAGGGAGCTCAGCTCCGCCTCCAGGCTCTCGCACTGGCTGATGAGGTGGGCCTGGCCTGCGTTCTGCAGGAAGGCAGTAGCTGGAACATAGCTGGGAGGACCTGCATCAGGGATTTAGGGAAAACTAGAGTCAAAGCAAGATGTGCGACCGATGAAAGGGAAAAACTGAGAAACTACGGCAGCGCTTACCCAGGTCTATGGGGCTGCTGATGTCCTGCAGCAGGCTGGCCAGCTGTGTGGCCTCCAGGCTGGAAAAGGCTGCGTGGTACTGGGAGATCCACTGCTCCAGGTCAGCCAGCTTGGCCTGGATGGCCTCCTGCACGGTCCTCTGCTGTGACTGCAGCTGAGTGTGTTCAGAGTACCTGCAGCGGACACAGACGTTACAGCTGCAGCTAAACTGGATCGGTCTAAGCACCGAAGGAGTCCATCTACAAGATGGACGGTTTAAAGCGGGGATGGACTAGAAGGTGAGGAACAGAATAACGGTTGGAGATCCAACCTGATGTCCTGAAGCAGCAGCAATGAGAGAAACATGCAGAAGAAAAACCTAGATTCTTCCCAGCAGAGAGACTAGAGCAGATCCAGGAAATGATCAGACCAGCAGGCAGTGGCTCAGACTTCTAGTCGTTAAGATCTAGAGCATCTAGTTGGTCCACTTTTAAGCAGAACCCTTTCTGTTCTAGCAGATTTGATCTGAAGCCTGTTAGCACCTATAGCTAACTTTCCTTTTTGATAAAGCTTCTAGTTAGAGTGGCTCAGGTTATCCTGAGCTATCTCTATAGTTCTGCTGCTATAGGCTTAGACTGCTGGAGGACATAGGGACCCCTTTTTCATCATTCTGCTTCATTCTATCTCTATTCTCCCACTCTGCAGAATCTGTTAGTTCAATCTCTAACGTTCTGCTCTCTCTGCTTTTTCTCATAGCTTCATCTGGTCTGTTCCTGTTTGGCTGTGACTCCATCCTGGAGAGAAATATCAGCTGTGCTGCTGCCATCAACACCTTTGTTTCTAGATGCTGGAGCTTGGCCTGTTTTCCAGTGTACTCCTGTTTCTCTGACTGTGACTAACTGGATGTGCTCTCTTCATCCTCTGACATGGGAGCTGGCTCGGAGCTCGTCTGCCTGGCTGTGTGTTTCCTGGACGGGGCCGCCTGTGGAGCTGGTTGACAGTTGCCTTTTGTATCTATGCTTCTTTTTCTATGTCTGCTTCTGTCTCCTTGAACCCCAGTGGGCCTCAGCAGATGGCCGCTCACACTGAGCCTGGTTCTGCTGGAGGTTTCTTCCTGTTCAAAGGGAGTTTTTCCTCTCCACTGTGGCTACAAGCATGCTTAGTGTGAGGGATTGCTGAAGAGTCAATGAGTCGATGCAATCAGCTGGTTTTCCTTAGATAGAAAACTTTGAATCAATCTGACTGGATGATCTGGTGAACTGGAAAGTGACCTGAGATGACATGATGTGGATTGGATCTATAGAAATAAACTGAATAGAAATTATAGAGCGATATTTGCTGCAACTCTAGAAGGACAAACATTAAAAACAGTCCATGAGATGACCGCTGCGTTCCTATTGGCTGATCAGTAGACTGAGGAGATCCACAGAGTGAGATATTTAGCACGGGTTATCTCAGGTCTGCAGATGCTAACGCGCTAACAGCCATCTCTCAGTGAGGCAGACTTAGAGCCACGACTACAGATTCCTCCCTGATTCTCCTAAAGTCGTCATGGTTAATCAGCGATGGCCCAAGAAACACACAGGGCAGGTTAAAGGTCACATCTACAAGTTGAACTCCTGGCCAGCAGGTGGCGGCCTCGTTCAGTAACCATAGCAACCCTGTGTAGAATCACGGCTTCTGAGCTTCCTTTAAAGTCAGACTAATCTTCCTCTTTTTGCTTTTTCTTTGTTTGAACCTGAGAAATTTAACTATCCTGGATCTACTAGTTTCTATTCTAGTTTCCTGGATCTACTAGAAACAGCTGATGCCACTTCAACCTACTGTTCCTTTGGTGTGCATGTTGGCATGGTAACCAGAATGTCTACATATTTAGGACCTGTCAAAATGTGTAAAACATGAACTGTTAAGTCATATTCAGCACCACTGCAGACCTCCTGTTGATGTTCTTATCCGAGAACTTCAGCAGGAACCAGGAGGCCTGCATGCTGCCTGCTAAACACAACGACCCAGTGGACTGGATATGGACCCGTTCTGGTCCTAAAGACCCGGACGGAGCCCTGCTGCAGGGAAAGCATCTGTTCTAGCTGCACGGAACACGTGAAGACGGGGAAATCAATCGGCTGGATACTAAAAAGTTTGGGTTTCTAACTACGGCAAAAGGTGAAGAAGGACGCCGATCCGGGCGGTTCTGAGACCTTTGCTCCAGGGTCAGGATCATGTGGTCTGGACGGTTCTCTGCTCCCTCCAGGAAGTCCATCTCCTCCTGCAGCTTGGCCTGGAGCTTCTCTCCCTGGCACAGCAGGTCCTGGAGGAGCAGGTACTCGTCCACGGCCTCCTCCACCTGCGGAAGGACCGCCAGCATCTCGTCTCGGTTCTTGAACCAGTTCACCTGGAAGCAGAACAGACAGAACGTGCTGTATTGCTGGTCCCAGTCAGAATCTTCTCTGTGGGCAGGTACGGCCCGTTTGGGTCGGCTCACCTTGATCTCAGCGACCCTGGAGGAAAACAGCGAGCGAGTGATGTCCCTCTCCATCTCCCTCTTGCTCTTCTTGTTGTCGGCCTGCTGGCCGCCGCCTCCATACACGGCGCCGGCGAAGCCCACCTCCCCGCCGGCGGTCCAGTCCACCAGAGGATCATAGACGAAGGCCTCCAACAGGGTGAGGAGGGTCTCTCTGCCCCGACGCATGATCTGGACCACCTGCAAACACAGAGCTGAGCTCAGAGGCGCCGCAGGCGGCGGGAAGGGGCAGGAAGGCGAGACGTGACGGAGCAGGAACCTGTTCACAGGACAGCCTGAAGATCCCCTCCACCCCCGTGGCTCCCAGGGCGCTCTCTATGTTGTGGGTCATCCTGAAGGGAACCTTCTCCGGCACCCGCAGGCTCTTCCCTAGAAATGGCAGCAGTGATTCAGATCCACCAGGCCACGCTTCCCCTCAGACCATCATCATCATCATCATCCTCCGAGTCAAACTGACCTTTTTCGAAGCACACGTTGTAGTCGATGTGGACCACCTCCCCGGTGGTCATGTCGATCAGCACGTTGTCCAGGTGACGGTCGCCCAGGCCGATGATGTAGCCCACCATGGACATGACGGCCGTAGATCTGGCATACGACTGCAGGACACACCATCATCATCATCAGTTTAAATGCTTTTTATTCCAGAGCTGCTGAATCTCCTGCGTTAGCAGCAGCGCTAACCGAGAAAACATCTCTGCTGCTAACAGCTACCAGACAAAATATCTGAAAAAACGAATCAATGATCTGAAAAACGTTGCGGCTGACCTGATCAGTAGCATCACATCAGCGGACGTTCATCATCTTTGTTTCAATCAATCTGCTGGTTATTATTTTATCCAATCAGACGGTGGATGAGAAAAAAGCTGTGATTTTCTCATTATGTCTGAAACTAAAACTTTCTCCTCGTCCGTCTGCAGAAATTGCTTTATTAACTGTTAGGATATAAAGTAATGATCTGATGAAGCTCCTCCACCCAGATTCACCTCCTGGTGAGGTTTATCATTTTAGATCAAGTAGTTTTACTGTTTTATAGTCCATTAATTCCAAAAAAGTTAAAATCAATCCACTGGACTTTGTTTCCAAGTTTGAAGACGTTTCTCTTCCATCCAGGAGGCTTTTTCAATTCAAAATGTCAGAAATAGCGTTGAGCTCCAGGTTTTATCCAGCAGCCCAACAAAGCCTGGTTTTAGTTTAGAAAAAAAGAAAATAGAAATAGTTATAGTTATTGCGTCTTTGTTAGCCGCAGTGAGGAATGCTCTGATCTTTATATTGAGGAAACCAAACTATCTCTTCACAGACGAGTGGCCCAACACAGAAGAGCCCCCTCAAAAACCTACAATGCAGCGATAGAAAAACCAATCAAACATATACTAAGTTATCACACTAGTATATTTATATGAATGCCAACAACAAAAATCATTATAAAAACAAAACTTCATTTCATGTCCAGGTTTATTGTTTGTCCATAAATCTTGCCCTTCTGAGGTTTACTGAAGGTAAATCTATGTTCTTCATGGTCAAATATTGAGTCACAAACCTAAAAAATAATGAACCAGTTTAATAATGGAGAAGCTATTAGTCAGCTTAATATTTTTGTATATATAAAAACTATTTTTTTTCAGAGAATGTGTTTATTTAAGAACAACTATACAAATGATCAAACACCTAGAAAAAGTAGACTATATTCTATTATTTTCAATGTGAATCCCAGATTGTTCATTCTTCTTTGCCTTTTCTACAAAGCGCTTTAAATCAGTCCTAGCTGTCTTTATCCAGGCTGGATCAGATCCTGACATTTGGAAAAGGAGGCAGGGAGGCAGGATAAAGCCTTAGCCTCGCTGCAGGCAGTTAGCCTCGCTGCAGGCAGTTAGCCTAGCTGCAGGCAGTTAGCCTCGCTGCACGCAGCTAGCCTCGCTGCACGCAGTTAGCCTCGCTGCACGCAGTTAGCCTCGCTGCACGCAGTTAGCCTCGCTGCAGGAAGTTAGCCTTGCTGCAGGCAGTTAGCCTCGCTGCAGGCAGTTAGCCTCGCTGCAGGCAGCTAGCCTCGCTGCAGGCAGCTAGCCTCGCTGCAGGCAGCTAGCCTCGCTGCAGGCAGCTAGCCTAGCCTTGGAGCTAAACCTGGTCCTGGAAAATGACGTTTCTTGCACCATTTTTCTCTCTCTTTCTCTCCGATGCGTCTCCAAGCCCCGCAAAACATCTGCGCTATGGTGAGAGGTGGTGAGTAAATACACTTCCTGTCAGCTCTGTATTACAGAGCAAATACCGCGCATGTCCGACTTTTAACGAGTCAATGGGCAAAGGTTTTTGCACCCTAGGGCGGAAATATGTCACCAATCTGACGATAAATTGAACGACCCTTTACTCATCATTAAAGATAAAATATTTATTTTGCACATCTAAAAAAATATATAGATATATTTCGCAATATTTAAAATTTTTATTTAAAATTTATATTATAAAAAAATAATAAAATGCTTAATGTCTTATTCAGGGTCATTGGGTGTGGGGACGGCGCCCTAGCGCCCTCTATTGGCCGGCTGCCACTGGCGAAATGTCTTCAAACATGGAAACAAAGTCCAGTGGATTGTTTTATGACTTTTTTGGAATGACTCTGACCTGGATGACTGAGAATCTGCACCAGAACAGTCCGTTAATCTGCATTAATATCAAATCCTAAAACTAAAACATCTGGTTTGTGTTGGTAGCTCCCATCATGCACCTGGGTGACTCGCCACCACTCGCTGGGTGTGGTGCAGGAACACCAGAGCTCCTTAGCCAGCAGGTTGGAGGGCGTGGCTTCCATCAGCTCCTTCAGCACCTCCTTCATCACACTGAGGGGCCAGTCCCGACGGCTGACCTCCAGACTCAGGCCCACGGCCTTCAGAGCCGGCCCGATGCGGCTGTAGTAGAGCTCGCTGGGCCGCGGCACCGGGGGGACAGGCTGCGGCTGCGGGAACGAGTCCTGGGCCTGGACGGAGGAACGTCAGAGGAAGCACAAACATTAGCAGAGCTCTGTCTCTTGACAGCAGGTGGTAGATGAAGTTCCAGCCCAGGCTGACGGTCTTTGGACTTGAGCCAGGTTCTGGATGGCGCCGCTCACCTTCTGAGCCTGCAGCACCGCCTCCCTCTGCTGCCAGCGCTTGTAAAGTCCAAAGAGCGGAGTGGCGCCGTCCACCCACTGGATCAGTCCGGATCGGGTTCCCAGGGGGGTGACGGAGTAGTGGCGAGCGTGGAAACGCGGCTGCTCCTGCTGGTTGATCTTGGTGAACATGGTGTTGACGATGGACAGGAACTGCATGATGCGCTCATCCAGATGCAGATCCTCCAGACCTGAAACCAGTTCAGAAGAGCTGAATGAAAATCTATCTCAGTGGAAACCAGGAACTACTGATCCACTTTTCCTCAATTTAACCCATTTAACTGGAAACTTCAAAACTGCTTAGCTTGGCTGCTAACAGGCTAACTCCTTTCCTACATCCCCCACAATGCAATGCAGATTAATTTCAATAAAGTTAATTAAACATGCCAATGTGGAGATCAGAGCATCCTCCTGGCTTCCATGTAAACCTGGTGGAGCCAGACCCTTTCCAAGGTATAATGCTCTGAGTGCCTGCAGCGTCCAGCCCGCTGACGCTCCACTTTAGGGGACCCGGCATCCTTTAGGGACCTGGTGCTTTTAGGGGACCCGCTGTGTTTTTAGGGGACCCGCTGTCCTTTAGGGGACCCGGTGCTTTTATGGGACCCAGCGTCCTTTAGGGGACATAGTGTCATTTGGGGGACCGAGTGCTTTTAGAGGACCCGGTATCCTTTAGGGGACCCGGCGTCCTTTAGGGGACTGGTGTTTTTAGGGGACTCGGCGTCCTTTAGGGGACCCGGCGGCTTTTAGGGGACATAGTGTCCTTTAGGGGACCGGGTGCTTTTAGGGGACCCGCTGTCCTTTAGGGGACCTGGTGCTTTTAGGGGACCCGGCGTCCTTTAGGGGACTGGTGTTTTTAGAGGACTCGGCGTCCTTTAGGGGACCTGGTGCTTTTAGGGGACCCGGCGTCCTTTAGGGGACTGGTGCTTTTAGAGGACTCGGCGTCCTTTAGGGGACATAGTGTCATTTGGGGGACCGAGTGCTTTTAGAGGACCCGGTATCCTTTGGGGGACCCGGCGTCCTTTAGGGGACTGGTGTTTTTAGGGGACTCGGCGTCCTTTAGGGGGCCCGGCGTCCTTTAGGGGACCCGGCGGCTTTTAGGGGACATAGTGTCCTTTAGGGGACCTGGTGCTTTTAGGGGACCTGGCGGCTTTTAGGGGACATAGTGTCCTTTAGGGGACCTGGTGCTTTTAGGGGACCCGGCGTCCTTTAGGGGACTGGTGTTTTTAGAGGACTCTGCGTCCTTTAGGGGACCCGGGGGCTTTTAGGGGACATGGTGTCCTTTAGGGGACCGAGTACTTTTAGGGGACCCGGCGTACTTTAGGGGACCATGGTGTCCTTTAGGGGACTGGGTTCTTTTAGGGGACCCGGCATCCTTTAGGGGACCCGGCGTCCTTTAGGGGACATAGTGTCCTTTAGGGGACCGGGTGCTTTTAGGGGACCCGCTGTCCTTTAGGGGACCTGGTGCTTTTAGGGGACCCGGCGTCCTTTAGGGGACTGGTGTTTTTAGGGGACTCGGCGTCCTTTAGGGGACCCGGCGTCCTTTAGGGGACATAGTGTCCTTTAGGGGACCTGGTGCTTTTAGGGGACCCGGCGTCCTTTAGGGGACTGGTGTTTTTAGAGGACTCTGCGTCCTTTAGGGGACCCGGGGGCTTTTAGGGGACATGGTGTCCTTTAGGGGACCGAGTACTTTTAGGGGACCCGGCGTACTTTAGGGGACCATGGTGTTCTTTAGGGGACTGGGTGCTTTTAGGGGACCCGGCGTCCTTTAGGGGACATAGTGTCCTTTAGGGGACCCGGCGTCCTTTAGGGGATATAGTGTCCTTTAGGGGACCCGGCGTCCTTTAGGGGACATAGTGTCCTTTAGGGGACCCGGTGCTTATAGGGGACCCAGTGTGTTTTTAGGGGACATGGTGTCCTTTGGGGGACATGTTGCTTTGTGGGGATCTGGTGTCCTTTAGGGGACCCAGTGTGCTTTTAGGGGACCCAGTGTGCTTTTACAGGACATGGTGTTTTTAGGGACCTGATGTCCTTGAGGGGACCCAGTGTCCTACCTTTGAAGAGGTACGGGTAGCTGTGGCCGTCTGAGCCCAGGAAGTAGAGCTTCTTGGGTTTGGTCTTGGTGGGCAGGATGGTGACGGTGTTTCCAACACTCTGGATGGTGACGGCGTCCGAGGCAGATGCCTCACCGGGCAGGGCCATCTCCGTGGTCGTCATGGAGACCAGTCGAGGACTGATTTCATCCAGATGTAGCAGGTAGCTGGCTCGCTTCTGAGCGCGTTGCTGCAGACTCATCATGATCTGAAAGGTTGGGGGAGCGGTTACTGGGACAGCTCTACTAACTAGTTTTACCAGAGTTAACAAAGTTAACTAAAGAGGTCAGAGGTGAGCAGCACCTGCTTGAAAGGCAGCCAGCTGCTGGCGGGGTTGGCAGGATTGGCCGGGTTCTTCAGGCGCTCCAGAGCCGACTTGATGGCGTCGCCGTAGGTCTGTTGGAACCAGGTCTCGTGTGGCGTCTCTGCCGGAGCCGTGGTGATGCTGCAGACGTGGTCCAGAGCAAAGACCACAGGCCGCATCAGGGCAGAGTGCTTTTCACGCATGATGGCGACCTTCTCGTCCCTGGAGAAGAAGCAGAGGAGACCATAAACGCGGGGTTGCAGAACTGTCGACGCTTTTAGGAGACACTCTACCACAGGAACTAATTTCCCTTTTGGCAGGGGCCTAAACCGGGCCTAGATTGTAATGGTAACCTGCCAGCATCCTCACCTGCGAAGCGTGTTGTTGTTCTGCACCCTCTTGACCTCGTCCTCCAGCTGCTGGATCCTCCTCAGGACCAGCATGTGCTGCTGCTGCAGCACGCCGAGCCACAGCTCATCCCACAGCAGAGTCACGCGGCGCAGCTCGCCCACCAGCTGCTGAACCTACCAACACAGCAGCAGAACATTCAGTGCCCAGAGCAGAGGGAACATCTGGACCAGCAGAGGGGACATCCGGGCCCAGAGCAGAGGGATCATCGGGACCTTCAGGGCCCAGAGCAGAGGGAACATCCGGACCTTCAGGGCCCAGAGCAGAGGGATCATCCGGACCTTCAGTGCCCAGAGCAGAGGGAACATCCGGACCTTCAGTGCCCAGAGCAGAAGGAACATCCGGACCTTCAGGGCCCAGAGCAGATGGAAAAATATCCGGATATTCAGGGCCCAGAGCAGAGGGAACATCTGGACCTTCAGTGCCCAGAGCAGAGAGAACATCCGGACATTCAGGGCCCAGAGCAGAGGGAACATCCGGACCTTCAGGGCCCAGAGCAGAGGGAACATCCGGACCTTCAGGGCCCAGAGCAGAGGGAACATCCGGACCTTCAGTGCCCAGAGCAGAGGGAACATCCGGACTTTCAGTGCCCAGAGCAGAGGGAACATCCGGACCTTCAGTGCCCAGAGCAGAGGGAACATCCGGACCTTCAGGGCCCAGAGCAGAGGGAACATCTGGACCTTCAGTGCCCAGAGCAGAGAGAACATCCGGACATTCAGGGCCCAGAGCAGAGGGAACATCTGGACCTTCAGTGCCCAGAGCAGAGAGAACATCCGGACATTCAGGGCCCAGAGCAGAGAGAACATCCGGACATTCAGGGCCCAGAGCAGAGGGAACATCTGGACCTTCAGTGCCCAGAGCAGAGAGAACATCCGGACATTCAGGGCCCAGAGCAGAGGGAACATCCGGACCTTCAGGGCCCAGAGCAGAGGGAACATCCGGACCTTCAGGGCCCAGAGCAGAGGGAACATCCGGACCTTCAGTGCCCAGAGCAGAGGGAACATCCGGACTTTCAGTGCCCAGAGCAGAGGGAACATCCGGACCTTCAGTGCCCAGAGCAGAGGGAACATCCGGACCTTCAGGGCCCAGAGCAGAGGGAACATCTGGACCTTCAGTGAGGCAGCTCTGAATAACGCTGCATCATTATGCTAGCATTTTAAAAACCCAGGAACAGATTGGATTTAATTTTGGGAATAAAAAAGGGCTTCTTAACATTAAAAGCCTCTTTCTATCTCAGCATGAAACATGAAGTTTAAGAGGATCAAAATAAGTAAGTCAAATATAAACAATCTGACAATATTATTCATCTTTTTGTGCAAGTAATGCAGCAATCTACAGAAACAAACGTGCAAATGGCATCAGTGCTATGAATCATAGGTATCGTATCGATTTAATACCAATGAGTCCGTATTTCTGACTGACTCGTGTTAAAATGAACGTAGCAGATTATTCGGTCTCTGTGTCGCTAAAATCAGGTGTCGGAACGTTGAGCTCCATCATCTAGAGGTAAAAGAGGAAACCCGGCTTTCTGCTTCCAGACCTGCGGAATGACAGGAGGAAAGTCCAAGCATTTCCAGGCTGTTGGCCTGCTGTTGGCTTTAAATGATGATCTCAGCCCAAATGTTCCAACATTCTACCGATCTCATGCATCAAAACTGATGTTTAATCATTTGTTTTATTTTATAATAATTCAACATTATGGCCACATAACAGGGATGAGAAAGAAAAACAATATTTTCCAGGAACCTTGTTTTGCTGCTAAAATGTTGAAAATTATGAACAATTCTAAAGATGTTTAACTGTATTTACAAATTTTTCAGTTTACAACAGTTTTATTATGAGAGCTAAATGTGAAATATAGAGGATAAACATGCAGGGATGAAGATTAGAAAGCTGCTCTTCTACCTGCAGCACCATGGTCGGGTTGGCAAGGGAGAGCTTCTCCACTATCTTGCTGTAACAGTCCTGCATCATGGCCTGGTCCTGGCTGGAACAGGTCGCCATCTCTTCTGCAGCTCCTCCCACTTCTGCGTTTTGCAGCTCCTCCTCCTCCTCCTCCTCGTCATCCTCCTCCCCCTGCATGCTCCCGAGGAAGGCCGGCAGGGACGGCGGCATCTTGGTCCCTGTTGAGACATCAACCAGTAGATCTTCACTGGTTCCATATTCCAGCTATGAGCAGCTGGATGAATGAATGTTGATCAAAGAATTTCTAAAACTATTTTGGAGTTTTATAAGCTATAGAAACGAGACCATCCTGCAGAGCCTCTGAGAAAACGTCTGCCACCAAGCAAACATTGGCCCCCCCTAACATTGGCCGTCCTTAATAAAGCTAACATTGGCCGTCCTTACTAATGCCAACATTGGCCGTCCTTACTTATGCCAACATTGGCCGTCCTTACTTATGCCAACATTGGCCGTCCTTACTTATGCCAACATTGGCCGTCCTTACTTATGCCAACATTGGCCGTCCTTACTTATGCCAACATTGGCCCTCCTTACTTATGCCAACATTGGCCCTCCTTACTTATGCCAACATTGGCCCTCCTTACTTATGCCAACATTGGCCCTCCTTACTAACGCCAACATTGGCCCTCCTTACTAACGCCAACATTGGCCGTCCTTGCTAATGCCAACATTGGCCGTCCTTGCTAATGCCAACATTGGCCGTCCTTACTAATGCTAACATTGGCCGTCCTTACTAACGCCAACATTGGCCGTCCTTACTAGTCCTTACTAATGCCAACATTGGCCGTCCTTACTAGTCCTTACTAATGCCAACATTGGCCGTCCTTACTAATGCCAACATTGGCCGTCCTTACTAATGCCAACATTGGCCGTCCTTACTAATGCCAACATTGGCCGTCCTTACTAATGCCAACATTGGCCGTCCTTACTAATGCCAACATTGGCCGTCCTTACTAATGCCAACATTGGCCGTCCTTGCTAATGCCAACATTGGCCGTCCTTGCTAATGCCAACATTGGCCGTCCTTGCTAATGCCAACATTGGCCGTCCTTGCTAATGCCAACATTGGCCGTCCTTGCTAATGCCAACATTGGCCGTCCTTGCTAATGCCAACATTGGCCGTCCTTGCTAATGCCAACATTGGCCGTCCTTGCTAATGCCAACATTGGCCGTCCTTACTAATGCCAACATTGGCCGTCCTTACTAATGCCAACATTGGCCGTCCTTACTAATGCCAACATTGGCCGTCCTTACTAATGCCAACATTGGCCGTCCTTGCTAATGCCAACATTGGCCGTCCTTGCTAATGCCAACATTGGCCGTCCTTGCTAATGCCAACATTGGCCCTCCTTACTAATGCTAACATTGGCCCTCCTTACTAATGCTAACATTGGCCGTCCTTACTAATGCTAACATTGGCCGTCCTTACTAATGCTAACATTGGCCGTCCTTACTAACGCCAACATTGGCCGTCCTTACTAGTCCTTACTAATGCCAACATTGGCCGTCCTTACTAGTCCTTACTAATGCCAACATTGGCCGTCCTTACTAATGCCAACATTGGCCGTCCTTACTAATGCCAACATTGGCCGTCCTTACTAATGCCAACATTGGCCGTCCTTACTAATGCCAACATTGGCCGTCCTTACTAATGCCAACATTGGCCGTCCTTGCTAATGCCAACATTGGCCGTCCTTGCTAATGCCAACATTGGCCGTCCTTGCTAATGCCAACATTGGCCGTCCTTACTAATGCCAACATTGGCCGTCCTTACTAATGCCAACATTGGCCGTCCTTACTAATGCCAACATTGGCCGTCCTTACTAATGCCAACATTGGCCGTCCTTACTAATGATAACATTGGCCGTCCTTACTAATGCCAACATTGGCCGTCCTTACTAATGCCAACATTGGCCGTCCTTACTAATGCCAACATTGGCCGTCCTTACTAATGCCAACATTGGCCGTCCTTACTAATGATAACATTGGCCGTCCTTACTAATGCCAACATTGGCCGTCCTTACTAATGCCAACATTGGCCGTCCTTACTAGTGCCAACATTGGCCGTCCTTACTAGTGCCAACATTGGCCGTCCTTACTAGTGCCAACATTGGCCGTCCTTACTAGTGCCAACATTGGCCGTCCTTACTAATGCCAACATTGGCCGTCCTTACTAATGCCAACATTGGCCGTCCTTACTAATGCCAACATTGGCCGTCCTTACTAGTGCCAACATTGGCCGTCCTTACTAGTGCCAACATTGGCCGTCCTTATTAGTGCCTACATTGGCCGTCCTTACTAGTGCCTACATTGGCCGTTCTTACTAATGCTAACATTGGCCGTCCTTACTAATGCCAACATTGGCCGTCCTTACTAATGCCAACATTGGCCGTCCTTACTAATGCCAACATTGGCCGTCCTTACTAATGCCAACATTGGCCGTCCTTACTAATGCCAACATTGGCCGTCCTTACTAATGCTAACATTAGCCCTCCGTCCTAATGCCTACATTGGCCGTACTTACTAATGCTAACATGCTAACATTACACCTCCTTGCTATAACCATGCTATTTTTTATTTTTTTCCTTTGCACCAATCTGTTTTTAGGCAAATGAGAGTAAAATGCGAGTAATGTACATTCCAGACAAGAGTCTGCTGCTACTGAACTCAGTTTTATTATAATAAGAGTAAAACCCCTTTGAATGCAGGATGGTAATCTGTTTTCAGGAGGACTTTCTCACCTAAATAAAATAGATTCAAACTACTTTTTACCCGCTGATCACAGCAAATATAGCTGCCATTGTTCCAGGCAAAGAAAGGATAGGGTAGCTCCGCCCAACGCGCATCAGACCCACTTTACCACCGCGTAGCTAGAGCAGCAAAGATGCTTCAGCCATTTTAAATGGTTCTGCTGCGTGCGGTCTGAAAGTAGCATTGGATGCCATCAGCCTGCAGGAGCTGGGGAGTACCTGCGCTCTGAGCCTCCCCTCCTAAGGACAGGGACCCCACAATGGCCGGGTAGAGGATTAGGTGGGGGGAGTCCTGGGCCACCCGGCACAGCAGGCTGCAGATGCTCTGTCTGATGTAGGCCTCTGGATGGTTGAGACGCGAGAACAGCTGAGGGATGATGCCTGGGGAGGATGAAGAGGATGATGAGGCTCCGACATGAAGGGTTCACTGCTCCATGGCTGCAGTACTTACGCCTCCAGGGAGCGGTGGGGGTGGAGGCCAAGCCCAGCTCCAGCCCCTCCCTCAGCTCTCCAGCGTGCTTTACCAGCAGCCGGAGGAGACGCAGCGTCGCCATCACGATGACATCATCGTTGCTCTGTTTGCCGCCCTGGCAGGACAGCAGCAGCTTTGGGTCGTTCTCGTCAACATGAACCTAAAAAGGAAACAATGGCGGTAAAACCGGGCAGAACCAGCACCCGGGTCCAGAACCTTCACTAACCGCCAAGTCTCACCTGTCCTGCATTCAGCTTGAGGAAGGTGAAATAGGCGTGGCAGGAGACACGGTACAGCCCGAAGATCCGGTCCACCACCCTCCTCCAGACCCCAATCAGTCCGTCTGTGACGTGCTGGCCTGCATCTCCGAGCCAGGGGCACGAGGCGGTGAGCTGCCGCCAGATCACGTCCACCATGTCGTCCTCATCATCCTCCTGCTGCAGAGCCATGTCCTCGTCCTGTTGGAGCGGACGGAACGGAGGAATGGGTCAACGCCACAGGAGACAGACTTCCATTTCTATATTCAACTAACCCGACAGAAGGTCAGACAGGCTGCTGAAGGATAGATTCCCCATAAAGCCATATTGCAGTTGTTAAGTCGTAGGAAGCGGCTGTTCCAATCGTTGCATTCCTGAATTTTCCCGAGTGGTGCCCGACTTTACACGACTGAATAAAGTGAATGTGATTGGTCGATTATCAAGGGGGCGGGATTGTTGTGGCAGAAGGTTCGCAAGCAAGTTTGGTTGAGGCCGGTTTGTTGGAAGCATCTTGCTAACCAGTTAGCAACTTAGTGCTAGTAGGTTCCCAATGGGAAATTCCATTGGGACCAAGTAGCACTAAATTGGTGACTTTGAAACGACGCTGTCAAGGAACGCTATGGACAGAGGAAACATGCAAGAGGAGGAGAGTTTAGTGTCGGAGGTCGTGGATGAGTCTCCTCCGTCATCCATTTTTTATTTAGAGGAGGAAAGCGGGAACGAAGATGTTGTGGAAGAGGACGCCAGGGCGGCAGAAGCTTGGTTTGGTGTAGAAGGCTTCCAGCCGTACATGTTTGAGCCCTTGCCTCGCAACGCTGCCAGTTCTGTTAGCTCTACGCCTGCCGAAGACACAGACGTCCATCCCCGTGAACACTGGGACGCAACTCAATGGGAAAGGAAAGGATTCTGCGACACATGAATCAAGATGCCATGACCGAAAACATTTGATTGACAGATGACTGTTGATATATGATTGGCTGAATGTAGGTGTTTAGGCTGACGTAGAACTAACTGGCCTGCAGAAGATAATGGGGAAAAAACACTATTGTTTAAAAATTTTCTAACTTTTGGGACAATATGGTCTGATAAAGAGTACCTTTATATACACGTTTAAGCCAGAATTACCTGACATTTAAATTTGATTTCCCAACGACTTTATTTTTTTGTACAAATCAAATGAGTAACTATATGTGGTTTTCTATTAGAACTTTAATCCCTGCTGCAACCAGACTCCACAACGCAACAATCAAACCATAATAACTTGTGCAGTGCATAATGTGCAACTACTATTTGATACCCTATGCAATAACTATATATATATATATATATATATATATATATATATATATATATATATATATATATATATATATATATATATAAATATCCATCTATATCCCGACACAGCCGAACTGGGATAAACTGGTACTTTATCATCAGTGTGTCCTCTTTATCGTGTCCTCTTTATCTACGATAAAGAGGACACACTCTGGTGCGCCTCCTCCAAAATTGTAGGTGGCCACACACAGTGCCGCATGCAGGAGGCCTCTGATTGGTCAAATCTACATCTGCTCTACACTGTGCGTATTTCCTGTTTGGTACGACTGGTGAAGATGGAGCAGCTAGCAGAGCGAGGTGCGGGAGAACGCTGGGACCCTTTTTCCACCTGGATCTCCGCTCTTTTTGGCCCTCATGTCCCTCCGTTGTTGCACAAACTTGCCCCCACTTCCTCACCGCCTCGGCCGTACCTCTAATCGATGCATCACTCCTGCCAGAAGATAACTGGTTTACCTGAATCCCAGTGGGTCGACACATGGCCTGTCCCAGGATGCTGAAAATGGTTTCTTTGTCTTCTTCACTGGTGCTCGCTGGCAGCAGATCCTCTATGTCCTTCTTTTCCTCTGGAAGCAGCGGCAGACCCTCCCCCTGACTGAGAGAGAGAGAGACAGAGAGCAGGCTGAGTGCTGCTTGATTCTTTAAGGAGTGGTAGGTCCCTGCAGAGCCTCCTCTGCTCCCAGCTCTTGTAACGTGGCAGATAAAGGGTGGAAGGAGGAAGACAGAGGAGCCGCAGATTCAAGCAGCATTTAGAATAAATGGATTGTTGTTGGGCTGAAGCTGAATCCGAACACTAATCTGTTATTTTGCCTTTAGATGAGCTCTCTGAAGACGGCTCTTATTGGTGTTCAAGTATTGTCGATAATATCTAAAGGTTTTCTCCCTATGTTTAGCACTTAATGATAACGGGCTGCCCTGGAGGGGCCTTCTACCCACCTATGCCCATTTTCTGGGGGAACTATGGCAAACTATGATGAAATCACTGCTAGCTGCGCGGCTAACCAGCGGTGCTGTAGAGGGCCGCACTGGATAAACGCGGTGATTTCATCTCATCATCAAAACACTCCAAGCCGCTTCTTGTAATTGCAATCATCCATTTATTCCATTTGGCCTTCATAGACTTTACATTGACTGACACATACTGACCAGGCTTAACTACACTATGATGCCGACAATAAAGCGACAATACAGCACGGTCAACAGAAACTACGACCACCACCGGCGCACCCGCTTCCTCGTACATAATGACGCCAGAATGATTCATACCTTAGTGACACTGAGCCCACCTTAGACACACCCAACACCCAGGTGTCAAAGCCGTGTGATGCTGCCATATTAGTAATTGCTTATCTTGCTCATATGGCTCTTAAAGTGGATGTGTAAACCTTTAAAAAATATATATTAGATTTATTTTAAGGCTGTATTGTATGCTATTATTTGTGTTCTAAATCTGTATTAAAAATAAATCCGTAGAGTAGGAATGTTTTACTACACAGGTTTTTCTAAGTATTTACAGTAATTGATTGATTCCCCCCAAACATTTCCTGCAGACCACCTTTTCACATTTATGACAAACGTAATATGAGCGCTTTCTTTGTGCAGCGCTGAAGCTCCTGGCGGCGTTTTCTGTGCCTCGCCAAAGCTGCTCTACTGCGGCGGAGGGGCTGGAAACCTGCGTTTTGCCCGCAACTGTTTTACCAGTTCAAGGATAAAATCTCTGCGTGAAAAAGTGACGTACAAACAGCTTCTGAACAATACCAAAGCGTTTATAGCTGACATTTCCAGGAGATCATAAATTACAGCCACAGGCCGCCTTTGTGTCACAGCTTTTATAGAATCCTTTCTAATCATCTGATCCGACACACCCACCCTACCTGTGTTAGGTTAGGGTTACCCTCTGCGTTGATCATCCTGAGACTCGCTGTCATAATCTGAGCCGCTTCCTATCCAGTCCTCCTCATCGGTCTCTTCCCCTCCGCCCGAATCGCTATCATCAATATTTTAAAGCATTTCTAAAGCCTGTTTCGCTGTTCGATTACTTCTGAAAGCCGTTTTTCCATATTAGCCAAAGAGTTCTAGGTGGAATGTTGGTTGCTAGGCAACGGGACTGAACATCTTTACAATGCCACTAATAGAGCCGTCAAAATCACAGCTTTGGGAGATCGAGGTAAAATTAACCATATTTATTTTTTACTATTTTTTTTTTAAAGCTACGTGAAAATGAAGGAAATCTAGAAACTGAAAAAGTCAATTAACATGAGCAACATCAGATTAATTTTAAATATAGTTCTTTCCCTTTAAAATCTCAGAACCGTCAAAATGACGGCTGTGGGAGTTCTAACGTTACGGATTAATCGATTACTAAATTAGTTGACGATTATTTCAATAATGGATTAATCGTTTCAGCCCTAAAGCAAACAGGGCGCTGCTGTTGGAACAGTGCAGAGAGACGAGGTCGGAGGTCAGAGCAGCGTGCAGACGTTCCTCCAGGACGCCGTTCACTCACCTGGCGTTATCCACCACCTTCCTGCCCCAGCGGTAGGCCCAGCTGGCCAGAGCTGCCCAGGACTTGGCCATCTCTGGAGCCAGGCTGGTGGACAGCTGGTAGAGCTGGCCCAGCACGAAGTCTGCCTCCCCCACTCCTACGTTGACTGGAAACAGAGACAGCAGGTAGTTAGACTCTGGGGGGGGGGGGTCCTAACAGTATATCTGCTGAGCCGTCTGACCGGAGGTGACCACGGTGATGTGGGGGACGCTCTGGTCTTCCAGAGGAAGCTCCAGCAGCTGGCTGATGTTCTGGCTCAGAGGGGACATGTTGACCGCAGCGGAAGAGTTTACAGCTCCGGACTTCTTCACCACCTGAAACAAACGGATCAGTTGATTAAACGGCGTCCGGAAGGATCCGGATGGACGGCGGAGCGAAGCTTGCCTGTTTCAGCTGAGGAGTCATGTCCTTCCAGTCGGCCAGCAGCCATTTGCAGAGAGTCAGCAGAGAGCGGCAGGCCGCTCCTTCGTTCTTCCCCAGCTGGCAGTAGGACAGGGCCGCACTGCTCAGCATCTCCATGGCAACCACCGACTGGCCTGCAGACGACAAACCGTTCAGACGGAGCTCAGAGACACGACACAACGCTCCCACACCTGGACTACATCTGCTTGAGGGATCTACCTGCTGCTGCCGCTGCAGACTGAGGCATGATTCAGCCACTAACCCTCCTGCTGCCGTCACACCTCAGCTACACCGACTACCATCAGGAGGTTTCTCACCTCCAACGCTGCCGCCATTTGAAACCCCAAAACATGGAAGGACTTCCAAGGATGGCCGGATTTAAAAACTTTCCGTTGCCCTGAATTCGTATTTTTAATTTTGGGAGAGATCAGACCTCCCAGCCATCTGGAGGGAAACATCTGAGCCACCAAACCTGCAGAGGAAACCAAACCCATCCGACAGACTTTTACATCCCAAACTCTTCCTCACTGAGGAGGAAACGTTTCTCTGCGTGTCTGGGGCTCAAAATGGTAATAAAAATGGTTTAAAAAATAAAAAATCAAGACAACGGAGATGATTCACTTCATCTTTCCGACCGGATGGGGGGAACCGTTTATTTACAAGTCAGATTCCAACATGCTGTACTCCAGCTTACATTGGTATTTCCCCCGAAACCGCCTGACCTGTCTCAGCTGTATTTATTAGTGGTGGACCGATTCCAGGGGCGGGTCCACGATCCAGCAACCGGCAGGGAGGGCACTGATGCCAGTTTGAGAGCCAAAAGTTTCTTCAACTATTGTCACCCATTCCATCCATCCATCCATCCATCTTCCTCCGCTTATCCGGGGTCGGGTCGCGGGGGCAGCAGCTTAAGAAGGGAGGCCCAGACTTCCCTCTCCCCAGCCACTTCTTCCAGCTCTTCAGGAGGAACCCCAAGGCGTTCCCAGGCCAGCCGAGAAACATAGTCTCTCCAGCGTGTCCTGGGTCTCCCTCTGGGCCTCCTCCCGGTGGGACGTGGCTGGAACACCTCACCAGGGAGGCGTCCAGGAGGCATCCTAACCAGATGGTGAGCCACCTCAACTGGCTCCTCTCGACGTGGAGGAGCAGCGGCTCTACTCCGAGTCCCTCCCGGATGACCGAGCTTCTCACCCTATCTCTAAGGGAGAGCCCAGCCACCCTACGGAGGAAACCCATTTCGGCCGCTTGTATCCGCGATCTTGTTCTTTTGGTCATGACCCAGAGTTCATGACCATAGATGAGGGTAGGAACGTAGATCGACCGGTAAATCGAGAGCTTCGCTTTTTAACTCAGCTCTCACTTCACCACGACGGACCGGTACAGCGCCCGCTTCACGGCAGATGCTGCACCAATCCGCCTGTTGATCTCCCGCTCCCTTCTTCCCTCATTCGTGAACAAGATCCCAAGATACTTAGACTCCTCCACTTGGGGCAGGACACCCCCCCTGACCCGGAGAAGGCATTCTACCCTTTTCCGGCTCAAGACCATGCCCTCGGATTTGGAGGCACTGATCCCCATCCCGGCCGCTTCACACTCGGCTGCGAACCGATCCAGCGAGAGCTGCAGATCACGACCTGATGAAGCCAATAGGACCACATCATCTGCAAAAAGCAGAGACGCAATCCTAAGGCCACCAAAACGGATCCCCTCAACACCTTGGCTGCGCCTAGAAATTCTGTCCATGAAGGTAATGAACAGAACAGAGTCCAACTCTCCCCGGAAACGAGCCCGACTTACTGCCGGCAATGCGGACCAGACTCTAACACCGGTCATACAGGGACCTGACAGCCCGTATCAAAGGGCCTGGCACCCCGTACTCCCGGAGAACCCCCCACAGGGCCCCCCGAGGGACACGGTCGAACGCCTTCTCCAAGTCCACAAAGCACTTGTCACCCATTCCAGGTAGGCAATAAAAAGTTCTACTGTATTCACTTTGTTTTAGTCTTTTTCCTGCTTCACAAAGGTAGGCAGCAGCTTGACATGAAGCCATGATGGCAACTATTTTACATCCAGGTAGTAGGGAGATTCGATTCAGTATCGATTTCCTGACCCAACGATTAGATTATTTTCGATACTCAAAAATACACCACGATACGATTCGATTAATTGTTTTTTTTTTTTTTTTACACCTTACAGGCTAGACAATGTTTCAAATTTGAAATAAATCAATGAAAGCTGTAATATCGTTATGCAAATAACAGAAGTAGAAAAGTTGCACTCCACCCAGGCCTATTAAAACCTCATTCACTGAAAAATAGTAGATTATAGATTCTGAAAGGCCTTGCATCAAAAAATACTGCATAAAATCAGTGCAATGGTGGAACGCAATACCTCGGCTCCAGACGTCCCCCCCCCCCCTCTCAGACGCTCCGCTGCTCCTCTCCCAGATTGTAGCTGATGGCAGACAGTGCCGCAGACAGGAGGCCGGCTTGGTTTGTTTTTATGACCAAAATTGCGGAAAACAACTCGTGAAGTTTGACCCGCTAGAAGAGCGAGGTGCGTCAGACGGCTGGGAACCTTTTTCCACCTGGATCTCCGCTCTTTTTGGCCCTCATGTCCCTCTGCCGTCGGACAAACTCGCCCCCACTTCCTCACCGCCGTATCTAGACCCACAGCTAGTTCCTTATCGGCCCTCTGGCATTGTGGCGTGGAATAACGTAACGCAGAGCACGCTTCAATGTTGGGCAGAAATCAAAAATATGTGCAACAAGCTCACTGCGACGCACTGCTGCAGGAGGACAACCAGACCTTCAGCCTCAAATAACATGACAACTACACCTGGATCTACAGGCTTCTTTCACATCCAGGGTTCAGTAGAGGAGCTGATCTCCATTGGGGCTGGTCTTAGACTCGGAGAGATTCAGATTTATTTGATCATTTTATATATACGAGTGTATACAAAAAGAAATTTCATTTAAAACAGCTCTAGACAATTTATTTTTTTTGAAGTGCAGCCTTGAAAACAGAAAAAAAATTATGATAAATGGTCATTTGTCAATGTTCTGTTTAGGAGTATTTAAAGTTTGGAAAGTCAGGATTTGGGTCCACCAATGGGCTCTCTGGGCTTCCTTAGATCAGCTTTGCTTCATTACTTTCTCTCCTTAAATGTCTCATAAGTGATTTGATCACTCATCCAGCTGCTAACATGTTCTGCTTTATTTTCAGCTGGATTTCCCTGTGGTCTAAATCAGTGGTTCCCAGCAGCAGAATCTGTCCTGCAGGGTTTATGTCTTTCCTTGTTGCTTCTGATTGCAGAAGAAGATCCCTGATATGAATGAGGTGTGTTGGAACAGAGACATAGCTAAAACCCACCGGACTGGGAGCCTCTGCTTTAAAGGAAGGTCAGATGTCCGTCTTATTTCCATGCAAAGTCAATTGTTGACGCGCATAAAGGCGCAGCAAAAGGTCCGGCAGCGTCTAGAGCAGCAGCTTATGAGCTCCTGAGCATCAGAGGTGCTTTACAAGCAGCAGCCGCTGGAGCTGGAAACATTGAACTTCAGCTGCTGGACGCGCCGCATCAACCAATGAGAGAAGCTGATCTGGGAGCTGGCAGGGAGTCAGACGCAGCACTGCTGATGCAGAGCGCTATGATCACTCCTCTGAAACAGTTTATTAACGCCTAAATTAACTTCGAATGTAGAAACCTGCCGGCAGAATATGTTGGCTTTTATTATCCTGCTGCCTGCAGTTTGTAGCACAGACCTGAAAAACGCTAACATCTACTTCCAGCCGCCACCAACAGGAGGGGAAAACCCTGGAGAGGCGAGCGGGCCTGAGGCAGCTGCTGCTGGGGATTCCCAGTGACAGCGCAGCGCCGGTATGTGGGGGTCTGAGCGGCTCCCACAGAGAAATAATCTTTGAAGGCAGGATGGTAATCTGGATGAACTGACTGCACAGACCATGTTTTCAGGAGGACTTTCTCACTTCAACAGAGATTCTAACTACTTTCTACCCGCTGATCACAGCTAATATAGCCGCCATTGTTCCAGGCAGAGAAAGGATAGAGTAGCTCCGCCCACCGCGCATCAGACCCACTTTACCACCGAGCAGCTAGAGCAGCAAAGATGCTTCAGCCGCATCAGAACTAAACTGGTTTAAGCATCAGAAATGAAGCAGGACGCGTGTTTCTGCTGCTCCTGCTGCTTCGCTCTGAACGTAGCATAAAGTTTCATGATAAACAATCTAATAAAATAGATCGGATGTTTTAGACGAATCGTCCTTTCCACCATCCATTGCTTTCATGACCGTCAACCTAAAGGGGACTTGGGGGACTTAAAGCTTTTTAGCTTTAAGTGGAACCTCGACATCTTCCAAAGCGCTTTATGTCATTTCCATCATCCGGTTTTATAATACATCCTTTAGTTTCACAGTAATGAGAAAAAAAAACTTTTTTTTTTTGGATAAACCAAATCCTGACGGCATCAGATGATGACGCTGCTGCTGTTAAAAAGTAAAACTAAACACGTTCAGATCAGAGAACCAGGTTCTGCTCCTTACCAGCCGTTCGCAGAACTTTGGCCTTCTCCATCTGAACCTCTGCTCCCCATTTCTCCCCCACTGTCCCCCCCAGGGAGAGGCGCTTGAAGGCCTGACACACATCCTCGTTCTTCTCCTCCTGCGTCCCGTTGCTGCACTGGCTGAGGAGCCGAGATGCTAGAGCTATGTTGCCTTTCTTACGGGCAAACTTGACGGCGGTTAGACAGAGCTCCAGAAGATGGCCGTCTACGGCGGAGGAGGGACCTGTGGAAGACAGAAGGCCGTCAGGGAGGGGCTGGGTTATAACCCGAGCATCTATCCAGGAAGCTCACCTTTCTTCAGGTTTTGGAGCAGCTGTCTCTGGAATGTGGAGTAGCGCAGAGCTTGGAGGAAAAGCTGCACGTCTTGCTGTTTGCAGGAGTTCAAGGCTTCGCTGCTGAGAGGAATCAGACAATCCTGGAAAACAAGCAGGGGAGCGTTTTAAACCAACGGACCTGGCTTCATTTCTCGGTCTGCTTGGTTTCTGCTTACTTCTTGGCCTGTGAGGGCGTTCTCCAGGGCGCTGGTGCAGTGCAGCTGCAGGGTGGACAGGGTGGGCAGGGCGTCACAGAGGGTGAGGGTGGACAGGCGAAGAGGACCCAAGCAGATCCTTCCTGTCTGCTTCAAGCATCGCACCAAAGTACTGCAACGTGACGTCAACAGTTAAAAACAGGCCGCAACACGAGGGCAAGAGGCGGGACAGCAGAGGCCTTCTTACTCTGGGCTGGATGTAGCGCTCCTCTGCTCCTGCTGCTGGCCGCTTTTAGCCATGGCGCTTACGGCGCTGCGGAGCAGCTGCACCTCGATGGCTCTCTGCAGCTCCGCCGGATCAGGACTCATGGAGGGCAGGAGCCGCTTCAGATCTGCAAAAACATTGTCCGTCCTATCAAAGCTGGTTTCAGCGCAGCGTACTGAAGGCGGCGCCTGGTTATCAGACTCACCCAGCTTGTCTTTGTTGCCCCCCGGAGCGCTGTAGTCCTCCCCAGGCAGCAGCTCCAGCTGAGCCCCGCACTCGGACAGGTCTCCCTCCTCAAAGCGGCTCAGAGCCTGGATGTAGTTGAAGTCGGTCCGCAGGCCGACGCTGACGGAGTTCTGTTTGAGGGTGCTGGCGGTGGCCTGCCACTCCTTCACCGCCGCCCAGTCACACAGAGACACGTAGCACTGGCACGCCTTGTTGGCCAGGAAGTTAATCACCTCAGGGGAGCATTCAGTCGACTTCAGCAGCACAGTCTTCCTGACGTCACCTTATGGAGGGAACAACAGTTAGATACGGATCAGGGACGCCTCAGAGAAACACTGATGAAGATTCTCAGTCATCGACGTCACAGTTATTCCAATTCCTCTGGACAAGACTCTGTCCATCTACACCTGATGGACAAAGGACCAGAATGTTCACATTTTGGACAAAGAAGACAGGTGGTTTGAGAGGGACGTGAAGGAAGCCATCTATGTTAAGAAAAACCAACCTTACAACCTACAATGCAGCGATAGTTCCCGCTATCATCGCAGCTCCAACCCCTTTAGAGGAGAACAGAAGACCTCGCCTGTTCAGCCAGGCCAACTATTCCCTTAAACGACCCCCTTTCAGAGACATAGACAGGTAAACTGGAAAAAACTATCTAGAAATAAGTAAAAATTTCTTAAAGAGTAGCTGAGTGGGTAAATGAGATGATATTCCAGTGGAATATTGGATATTTCTACTCTTAAAATAAGATATTTAGATAAAATGCACTTGAAATAACACAATGCAATTGTGTTTTTATTTTAAATGTAAATCATCTTGTTTCATTGGCAAAATGTCTCTTTTACCTCCTCAATTCAAGAACAAATGCACTTATTGTTCTTATTATTTGGATTTTTCCAGTGTATGGGGCATTGCAGGCTAACAAAGAAGCCAAACGACCCCCATTCCAAAGGGGGGGACCCGTTCATCCGTTTCTATTTGCATGTTTTCTAAACTAAAACCAGGCTTTGTTGGGCTGCTGATAAAACCTGGAACTAAACGCTATTTCTGACATTTTGAATTGAAAAAGCTTCCTGGATGGAAGAGAAACGTCTTCAAACCTGGAAACAAAGTCCAGAGGGTTGTTTTTTAAATCTGATCAAACCTCAGCAGGTGGCAGAACAGCTCATGGTCACAGAAGTGAAAAGAACTTTGTGTTCTGGTTGATTTCGCACCAGTTTCTGTTCTGGTTCACACAAGGCTCCAACACTGACCGCCAGCCTTAACACCCGGCTGCCAACCGAACTCAATCGAACCCAGCCACCACAGAACCAATCCTGTCATCCCCTCGTCAAACAAAAGCTTTAAACCAATTAAAACACGGCAGCATCTGGAAAATGTTCTGAGAGATAATGAACTTCCACCAGCTCTACAAAAGATCAAAGATCATTTAGCAGCAGTGATTAAACCAGCGAGCATCAATAAAACCACTGAGACTCTGATTGCTTCGTATTCGTCCTCGTTAAAGGAGAAAATCACAGTTTCTGTTCTGGTTCTGAACCAGATGTGGAAACCTGGTTCAGGCTTTTAGCTGGCTATGCGTTCAGGCGTACACTATATGCCCTTTATTAAAAACTTTTCAGATGCAGCAGCTGCTGGCGTTGGAAAAATGGAAATTTTGCTGAAAATCAGAGAAGCTGCTCTGGGAGCTTTTTCCAACAAATAGAACGAGCGTCGAACCGTCCGCTGCCTCCGTCTAACCTTAGCATTAAGCTCACTTTCCATTTTCACACATTTCCATCGTGAGCTAAACCTCTTCCTTCTGAGGGCGGCCATTTTTATTACAATAAATGACCTTTATAAAGTTTTTTAAGGACTCAGTGGAGGAAGTGGCTGAGAGGAGGGAGCTGTCCAAGCTTCCATCCATCATGGACGCCATCTTCCACCCTCTGCAGCAGACTGGAGAGGAGCTGAGCAGCTCCTTTAGTCAAAGACTTTTACAGCCTGTCTGGAAAAAGGAGCTACTGCAGGTCATTGAGGGTCAAATAGAAAGGAGTGAGTTTATGGTGAGTGATGGTAGATCAGCCTCTTTTCTCCATGTAGTCTATATCGCACTAAAAATGCTCTAAGTAATAAAAATGGAGAGAAATTTACAGTATCTGGACGCCTCTAGATCAGTCAGGTGACGAAATCCAGTTGTGAGGTTTAGAGTAGTCAAACATTCTCCAGCAGGTGTATAGAAACACTACTTCACGCATCGTTAAGCACTCTGAACGCGTTGTTAAAACGTCATTACGATGCTCTGTTGTACTGATGCCAATTGTGGGAATGGCTTTGGATCGGGAAAAGGAATGTTGAATTATCCGAAGGACTCGATCTGGAAAGTAAACGGATTAGACAAAAATCACCCGAACATTCTGTGGCGTCCAAACCGATACAGCAAACTATGTTGGATCATCACATCCCGGCAGATTATTTTATCATCAATCCTGCTCTCACAGCATCAGTTGGATTCAATAAAGCAAACTACACTACTCAAAAAAATGAAAGGAAGACTTTGTAATCATAGTATAGCATGAAGTTAGTTAAACTTGTGTGATATTGATTTGGTCAGGTCAGTAGCAGAGGGGGTGTTAATCAGTTTCAGCTGCTTTGGTGTTAATGAAATGAACAACAGGTGAACTAGAGGGGCAACAACCAGACGACCATCAGAACAGGAATGGTTTTACAGGTGGAGGCCGCTGACATGTTTCCCCTCCTCATGTTTTCTGACTCTTTTTCACCAGTTTAGCATTTAGCTAGGGTCACTGTCACTACTGTTAGCATGAGGCGCTACCTGGACCCTACAGAGGTTGACAGGCAGTCCAACTCCTCCAATAAAGCTGATTCAAAGCATCGTTTATTGTTTTATGAAATATTTTATTTCATAAAACAATGATCCCTAGCTAGCTGCCAGTTTAGTAGAGCCACAGCTCCATTTCCATACGATTATGATCCGGCCTCCAGAATAACAAGAACCGCGATCGATAACAGTCAGCGCAGGCAGGGACCCACAGCTGGAACCAGGTAATAGCCACATCCGAAGGGGAAGGTTTCCCACCCAGACAGCAGAACAGACCCGGCGCATCGAGCTATTTTCCATGCATTGTCCCTTCTGGCTCCTTTCCGGCTGCGGTCAGCTGGACGCAGACGGTAGCTCACCATCGGCGGCGTGTTTGGGGCTGCTGCTGAGCTTCAGCAGGCCTCCTTCAGAGCTTCTGATGCTGCAGTCCGACCCGGTCACAGCAGAGAGCTGGTCCTGATACTCCAGCGCCGCTTTCTCAAAGCTGCAGACACAGATATTGGAGAAGTGCATGATGGGAATGAGAGGGAAGGTGATCAATTACATCATCAATAAGCTTCCGGAGGCTGTGGCTCATTGGGACGCGTCCTGAACTACGCGCCGCTGCTCACTCTGCATCATTGTTACATCAATCTAAACATCTTTCTAATTAATTGTTAAAAATGCTTTTAGATTTTATTTAATGCCTCTTTAAGGTGGGCAGCCTCTGAGATCCTCACCGTCCCTCCGCCTGCAGGGCCACCGAGGAGACCCAGCCCAGACTCTTCCCACAGGTCAGGAGGCTCCAGGCGGCCAGGCCCTGGATGGCCTCTGGACAGCGCAGCTCGCACAGAGCCTCAACCAGCAGCGCCAGGGGAACCTCCAGCTCCGCAGCCTGACGGGAACACGACACAGCTGATCCAGCGTCTGCAGACAGACGGAGCAGGAACCGCCAGCAGGCCCCATACCCACCTGAGCGCCGCCGTTCTTGAACTCTGTGAGCAGGTCGAAGCCGTGGCGAACCGTCACGGCGGGCTGGCCCGACAGAAGCCCGACCCTCATCAAGGCCAGGCGGATCCGGGTCAGCCAGTCCTGGCAGGTCTGCCGGTTGGTGTAGAAGAAGGTCTTTATGGCCTGGAAGAGATGAGGAGGACACGTCGCATCACAGCCGGCCGTGTGAACGGGTCAGACGCTCCCATCGGGTTCTGCTGTGGGCGGTACCTTTGGCGGCGCGGTGAGCGCGTTGGCGCAGCCTTCGTAGGCGTTGTACATCAACTTCTCCAGGTTCTCCAGGTACTGCAGCAGCAGGGTGAGGCGGAGCTGGTTGGAGTGGTGGCCGTCGCCGTCGCCTCCAGGACCGGCCCACGCTCCCAGGTCCTGTTCGGGGTTCAGGCTGTGTGCAGCCAGGCTTCGGATCATCCCTTCATCAGAACCACACAGACCCGTCAGCTCACAGCAGAACCTGAACACGGCTCTGAAGGATCGGCTTCTTACCTTCGATGGTCTGGAAGGTGTCCTGGGCCCGACCCAGAGGCGTGCGGAGCTTGGACAGCACGGTGAACTGCGCCGCCTCCCAGACCGCCCACTGCCACAGAACCGCCTCGGTTTTCAGCAGCGCCCTGGGCACGGCGTCCGGCCGGCCGCCGTCCGCGCTCCCACGCCGCTCCCGCTTGTCCAGCCGCTGGCAGCTGTGGTACAGACGCTCCAGCCACGGCTCCTTCCTGTCAGCAGAGGAGCAGAGGAGCTGAAGGCAGCGACCAGAACACCGACCGCACCACAACTTCTAAACATCTAGAGGATCCATCTGGGAAAAGTTCTGCTCTTTGGTCCTGATGTCTACAAGCTAAGGACACAAGCTTCATTTTTCTCCCTCTCAGATCAGAACCACTGGTCCGTCCAATCAGAGCTGCGCTCAAACTTAAGGAACCACAGAGGTCGTTAAGACGGTTCGAGTCTGAACAGACAGGAACCAGTTTTTCTTGACCCTGGAAGATCTCGTTTCCATCTTTGCAGGACTTTCCTGTAACCTTTGTGTGAAAAAGTGCAGCAGGCATGAATCTGCAAGCTAGTTGCATCTTTCTTTGCAAAACTACTTTAAGCATATTCCCATCCCCTAAAGGCCTGGAATAACACATTTAACCACTTAACTGAAATTAGTTGAAAGAGATGTGACCATAAATTGAAAATTGTGTTTTGTTAATTTGCGACCATATTGCAAATGCAATTAATCGTCCAGTCCTAAACCAGTGCTCGGCAACCAGCGGCTCTTTGGTGCCCCCCCTCTGCGGCTCCCTGGAGCTTTTTCAAAAAATATATGATTTTTTGTTGTTGTTTATTTTAACATGGGGCAGGAGGTAGGGATGGGAATCGAAAACCGGTTCCTGTTCAGAACCGGTTCCGTATTTTCCGATTCCATGGCATCATTTGGCAGCTCGCTGAACGATTCTTTTTTCGATTCCCGCAGCACCAGAGCCTAGAGCGCCGGCTCTGGGGAGCACGACTTACGTCACGTTTTTTTACGTAAGTTACGCAAGTTACGCAAGTTGGAAGAACTATTCGAGGAGGAAGACAACGAGCTGCGGTCACTTTGTGAATCAAAGCCCCGTCTTTCCTTAGCCCAGAGGGTAGACCAGGAAATCCAGCTCTATAAAAGCTTGCCCTCCATCCCCTGCAGGGATAGCGCCACACTGTGGTGGTGGAACAAGCAAGATACGCTGCCCTTGCTATCTGGACTGGCTGAAAACTACGTCTGTGTGCAGGCTTCCTCCACCCCATCTGAGAGGGTGTTCTCCACGGCTGGAGACACCATAAGCCCTGAAAGATCCTGTATCCTTCCAGAAAAAGCAGATATGCTCATCTTTCTGCAAAAGAACTGTTAATTTTCCCTACTACTGTTTTATAATTAGTATTTTTTGTTATTTAAAATAGGTTATTATCCCATCATTTGTTATTAGACATTGTTGGTTATTAAGTTTGTTCTTGTATTCATTTTTCATTTAAACACAGATGTTACTCCAGTTTCACATTTCCTGTGGACATCTTGATCTTGTTGAGTTTGTAAGATTGTGCAATAGTTAAGTAAACAAAGTTGATGCTGATAATCAAACTGTTTGTTCTCCTTTTTTCCCCAAATTGGAATCGAAAAAAGAATCGATAAAGAATCGAATCGTTTCATAGAATCGAAAAGGGAATCGGAATCGTGAAAATCTTTTCAATTCCCAACCCTAGCAGGAGGTCAAACAAACATGTTTTCCAATGCTTTGTAACATCTGTATAATAAATAGATCTAAACAATAAATGTAACCAGAGATCAGAGGTCCCAGCCTGCAGCAGGTGTGAGCGGCGCGGCGCCAGGCAGGTGGCTGCTGCAAACAAAGCGGCGGGTGTTTCTCAGGCCGTGGAACCCAAAGGGGAAAAAGGAAGATAGTTGATGAGGATTCAAAGAATAATGGAGGAAATCATTTGCTTTCATCAACAATCAGGAAGGATCGCCTGCATGATTGCTTTGGAAGGAGAAGTCAGATAATACGATTAGGAAAGGCATTTCCAGGGAAGGCTCAATCTGCAGCCCACCACCAGGCTGGGAGGGAGAGAAAAAGTGCTACTGCAGAACTTCTGGATAAATTAGAGGAGAACAAAGATAGTTTTAAGACGTGGGTTACATCTCCAAACTCCACTACTGCTGCTAGTTTGCTTTCAAGCATAGAAAACCGTTCATAGATCCAACAGGTGGCGCTCTGATGCAGGGATGGGAACTTTCTAACATATTCCCAAATCCTCAAAATAAAAATCACACTGCAAAAACAATCTAGAAATAAGTAAAAATTTCTTAAATTAAGTGTATTCCCCCCTAATTTGAGTAGGTAAATGAGATAGTTTGCCAATGGAATGAGTAATTTTACTAATTAGATAATATGCACTTGAAATAAGACAATGCAATTGTGTTTTCTTATTTTAAGTGTAAATTGTCTTGTTCCGTTGACAAAATGTCTCTTTTACCTCCTCAATTCAAGACCAAATGCACTTATTTTAAGAAAAAAATGACTTATCTAGATTCAGATTTTTTGCAGTGAAGGAACGCTGTTGATGTGTGATTTCAGGGTTAGAGAGCTCTGCTCTGATGATGTCACTTCCTGCTTGGTTCCTTAATCAGCTCCTCCCATCAGAAACACATCCACCATAGAAAGATTCCTTTATCCTGTTTCTATCATTTCATCAATGCAACCAAACCTGAACTGTTCCTCCCTCACCTGCTATGAGACATTTGCTCCAGGATGAACTTTTAATGATGAATGCTTATTATATATTTAAGCCCATATAGTCATATTCTATAGTGGGATAAAACACTTAGAGCCTGTGTTGCCATAAAAGGCTGATAGAAGACTTTTACAATTTTGCGTCTCCAGACAGATTAGTTTTTTGGTCCAATATGGCTCTTTGAGCAGTTTGGGTTGCCGACCCCTGACCTAAACAGGCAACTGTTGAAGCCTAACCGTGTTTTTTCCTGCTCTGCATCCAGAGGTATCAAGTAACAAAGTACAGCTTTACTTAATTACACTTTTTAGGGACTTCTACTCATTACATTTTCCCACCAGTATCTGTACTTTCTATTCCTTACATTTTTAAAACAAACGTTACTCGTTCCTCTTGGCTTCGGTTTAATGTTTCTAAATCTTTATTTCCCGTCATGCGCTCCATCCAATGCAGATCATTGGCTCCGCCCACATCTAGTGAAAACTAGTGTGATTGGATGAGTCATAGAAGGCAAACACTCATTGGTTAGCTAAAGGAAATCATCAGAAGCTAGCAGGTGTTCTTCAAACTGCTAACGTGAATTGTCTATGCCATGCTACAATGTGGGATTCAGAAAAAGATGTTGAAATGTCTGAAAGGTCGGACACAGACGAGAGCGTATCGGGAGACGGAGACCAACCAGACCTCCCTCATCCTTGGCCCTATCTCAGAGGATTTCTAGAAATAGTCGAAAAATTGAGCTTTCAGTTCACTTAGTGGCATCTGGCTGTTTTTTTAAAGGTTACTTCATAGTTTTATACTTTCAGTAGTTTTTGGAGCAAATACTTTTTCACTTTTACTTGAGTAAAGAGGTTCAACCTTTTACCAGAGTGTTTTTAAACTGCTACTGCAGTTTAAAAACACAGTGGAGACTGAAGCTCAGTAATTAGAACGGCAACTAACAATTATTTTGCAAATTGATTACTCTATCAATAATTTTTTCACTTAATTGATTAATAATCAGATGGCCAAAGGTTCTTTAAAGAAGACTTCTTACGAAATTAAACCAGGTGAAACTAAAACTTTCTGGATTATAGAGCAGATTGATTTTATCTTAAATAGAAATGTTGGTATAATTCCTGCTCTAAGTGGGTCCCTCTGTCAGCTAAAGGCGTGGTTTAGAGTCTCTATACTCCAGTTAACGGTTAATTGATTACTAAATTAGTTGACGGCTATTTCACTAATTGATTAATCTCATTAGTTCAGCTCTAGCTGTAATTAAGGCCTCTCTAGTTTAATGGTAGATCTGAGTAACGTCTAATTTTGATCCTGTAAATGATCAGAATAAGAACAGGGCCGGTCAGACTGAGTCAGTGCGTCTCTGGTTCTACGATGGATCAGGTTAAGGACTTAGGAGTCGGGTACCCTCCACGATGCAGGACTCCATACAGGATGAAGCTGATGAGGTCGCTGAAGTCCTGGGGGTGGAAGGTGCTGCTGGGCGAGCGGCTCATGTGGTGGCGGATGGCCTGAGAGATCTCCCTGACCTGGGCGTGGCTGCGGTTACTGCGGAGCAGAGAGAAACGCAGATCGTTCAGCGTGGATCTCAGAGCGCCGCCGGCTTCATTCAGAGGACGACTCACCTGAGAGCCACGTCCAGAGGAACCGTCCGCAGCAGCTTGGCGAAGGCCTGCCTCACTCTGACCGCTGAGTGAACCAGCTGGACCCTGCAGACGTCCACGCACCTGGAAGGAGCGGAGCAAATCAAACAGAGTACGGAAGCCTAGAGGGCCAGAAGGAGGAGGCTCACCTCTGCAGCAGCTCCGTAGACAGAGAGGGGGAGAGGACCTGCAGGCTGTGGCACGTCTGAAGGCAGATGCTGTGATCTTCATGCAGAGCTAAGAGGAAAAACCACGGTGAACATTCCCCAGAGAGCCTTCAATCACAGAGGAGGGAGGAGCGGTTGGAGCCTCACCGTTATCGAGCAGACCTCTGCAGAACCTGCTGAACGACGGCAGGGAGAAGAGCGGGCTGTAGGTGTCCGACTTCACCATCAGCAGTGAGATTTCCTGAGCCCAGGTCAGCAGGAGCTTCCTGACAAACACAAACATTCAGTTCAGCCAATCACAGGAAGCCGAGCAGCACCAGGAAGCGATGCTTCATTCAGCCGATCGCTGCCCTGAATGTTTCTGATTATTGAACAGAACCGGCCTCAGCGTGACGGCGGGAAACATTCATCTAGCTCTGGTTTCTCCCTCATCCATCATCCACCAACCTGGCATCGGGATAAAGGTGCTCCTTGGAAAGCAGATTACCCAGCAGGCCGAGAACCGTGGCGAAGTGCTTCTTGGTGGCCGTGGTCACCGTGCTGATGACGGCCCCGTCAAACAGAGACGGCGATGACGACGACAAGCTGGAGGAGATGAAATGATCGTGTCTGCGGAGAAAACAACAATTCCTTTAGTTCACCAGTAACAGTGGAGGGAAACGTCTGAATACTTCCTGCTTCCAGGTACGCAAAGGTTCCCTAAGCTAAAGGAGACATGGACGTCACTAAAGCTAAAAGACGCGCCTTCCAAATGTTGGCTACATATTACGGGTTTTTTCTCTGGCCAGAAGTTCGATGGCAAATCCTCCCTCTTCAAGTTGGCGATCCAACGACCAACCCGTCCGTGGAGGATCAGGAATCAGAAAGGTGAAATAACTCTTTTTTTCCACTTTTACCCGATGTATTCCAGCATCCAGCTGCCATGCACGTGGGCATTGTCAGTTTCACTATAGCTCTGGTGAATTTCAATGGTGAAGTGTAGGGCTGCAACTACCGATTATTTTAAAAATCGATGAATCGGCCGATTATTTTTTCGATTAATCGGACAATAATATTTCTTATATTAACCTCTTTATTCCAAAATAAACATTTCAGACAGAACAAACAAGCACACCAGTACAGGTTGCTCATTAACTGTACTGGTGCAATATGAAAAATAAATGTTTGTGTTAAAACTACGCAAACTTACATGAGAAATGTAGCTGTACATCCACAAAATATAGGCTACTTTGTTTCATAAAGCGCAAAAAAAGACATTTTTGTTTTTAAAAGCCCCTAAGGGGCTCAAACAATAGGCCCCCCATTTCAACAAATGAGTTTTATTTTAGACTAGAACTTAACTGCTATACTTTCCTGTCTTAAAAGGCAGAACCTTTTAAGACAGGAAAGTATAGCAGTTAAAGTTGCTACTTGAGAAAATACTTAACCATAGAGATAAAAATAGCCCTGTGATTCAAATTATAAATTGTATTTGGAATAAAAATGAGAGAACTAGGGGTGCTAAAAAACACATCCTCCAAAGACAGATGTTTACATGGGAATGTGGCAGATAATTAATTGACATATTACTGATCTTGCTGGATTTTATTCTGCTTTAATTCCATAAATTGCAGGATCTTCTTTACTTTATCTTTGCCAGAAGATTTAAACTTTAAAATCCTTGCCCTCATAATTTGCAAGTTAATTTATTTATAAAGAAAATATAAACGCTGCTTAAGCTAATTCAAATGAAATTAAAAGTAAAATAAGTAGCCAACCTTATCACTGTCTGTAACCTACTAACACGGTAAGGAAAGCATCAGATGAGCTACCTGAGAAACTAACGTTACGTTTCCCCTCTTTAAAACCAAACAAACATGGCCGCTCACCCTGCTGATCAGCTCTCTTCACTGCCATCGAAGGCTCCAACGTGTTTCCTTTTCAGGTGCTGCATCATAACAGTGGTGCTTCCGTGCCATGTTCATTTGTTTTTACAAAAGTTGCATGTTATGACTTTTTTCGCTTTACAAAGCGCAGGCTGTCTGGAAATTGAGACGCAGCTTGCGTTTGCGGTATCGGTCATTAGAACATTTGACTTTACTGCCTTTTCAAAACAGCCTTTGCTCACCTGCGGCGCTGGCTCGCTCTGCTGTATTTTTTTTCTTCCCGCGTTTCAATCGAGTGGCAGTGTTTACGACAGCGGCGAATGACGCATTAATCGCGCGACACAACAAATCGATGACGAAATTCTTTGCCAACTTTTTTAAAAGTCGATTTTTATCGATTCGTTGTTGCAGCCCTAGTAGAAAGCGTGTTCCCTTACCTGGTGCAGTGTGAATACAGCGAGTAGAGCACAGCGTACTGGATGGCGGGGTAGAACACAGCCAGCTCAGAGTGGACCAGAAGCAGGTTCTGGCTCAGCAGAGTGAAGACTGTTGGAGACAACGCCCACATCTAGAGGAAACAGAACAGACCTTCAGCATCCACATCTGCAGCTCCAGCAGAGGAAGAAGTCTGCGTCATCAGACCAGCTCACCCCTATCAGAGAGTTCTTGGTGTTCCCGATGGTGGTGAGGGTGCTGAGGTTGAAGATGACGGTGAACTGAGCCTTCTCCACAGGCAGGCTGAGGGAGGCGAAGGCGGGGTGCTGGATGGTGGAGCACGGGCTGCAGGGGCCGGCGTCCCGGTCCGACGGAACCAGGCTCTCCATCAGGCTGCGCAGAGCGCAGGCCATCTCCCCCAGCACCAGTTTGTACGCCGCCTCCAGCGTGGGGATGTTCTTGAGGCTCAGCAGCGCCTGGTAAACGCCATGGACAGCGGCCATCACCTGTGGAGGACGCCAAGAGAGGTGGGCGGTCAGTTCTGCTCAAACCTTTCAGGAAACCAGCTTCAGCGCCTTCTGGATCAGGGAAGCTGCTGATGGGAGGAGGTGTCCTACATGTGTACCTCTACAGCCTCTGTTTTTGGGATAAACTGGGGCCAGACGGGGCTCCACATACGCTCAGCCTGACCGATTCTCGCTGCCAGCTTATGAATTCTTCTGATTTATGGGAGCAACCCTAACCCCACCACAGGTGCCTATTTTCTTCCCATCTAAACTTTGTTGCGGCAGCGTAAACAGGCGGCGTATAGAAAGGTTTATGGGATGTTTGCTGCACCTAGTGGCTCAAAGAGCGTGGACATGCAGAGCAGCTGTCAGTCTGTCCGTCTGACGCTGCGTCTGCTGGTTTAAATCCAGCACTGACTGGGACTCGAGGGTTAAAGGTGAGCTGCTTAGAGGGACGTTCCTGTTGCTATGGTTTGAATTTGAGGTTTGAAACTATGAGATAAAACAAAGGACTCTTAAAATAATAAAAAAAAAATAATTCACTAATGCATTTTTGATAAAGCTTCTAGTTAGAGTGGCTCAGGTTATCCTGATCTATCTCTATAGTTGTGCTGCTATAGGCTTAGACTGCTGGAGGACATAGGGACCCCTTTTTCATCATTCTGCTTCATTCTATCTCTATTCTCCCACTCTGCAGAATCTGTTAGTTCAATCTCTAACGTTCTGCTCTCTCTGCTTTTTCTCATAGTAGCTTCATCTGGTCTGTTCCTGTTTGGCTGTGACTCCATCCTGGAGAGCAATATCAGCTGTGCTGCTGCCATCACCACCTTTGTTTCTAGATGTTGGAGCTTGGCCTGTTTTCCAGTGTAGTCCTGTTTCTCTGACTGTGACTAACTGGATGTGCTCTCTTCATCCTCTGACATGGGAGCTGGCTCGGAGCACGTCTGCCTGGCTGTGTGTTTCCTGGACGGGGCCGCCTGTGGAGCTGGTTGACAGTTGCCTTTTGTATCTATGCTTCTTTTTCTATGTCTGCTTCTGTCTCCTTGAACCCCAGTGGGCCTCAGCAGATGGCCGCTCACACTGAGCCTGGTTCTGCTGGAGGTTTCTTCCTGTTCAAAGGGAGTTTTTCCTCTCCACTGTCGCTACAAGCATGCTTAGTGTGAGGGATTGCTGAAGAGTCAATGAGTCGATGCAATCAGCTGGTTTTACTTAGATAGAAAACTTTGAATCAATCTGACTGGATGATCTGGTGAACTGGAAAGTGACCTGAGATGACATGATGTGAACTGGAGCTATAGAAATAAACTGAATAGAACTGTTTCATGGTTCAGTAAACTGCTGCTTGCTCGGGTCTAGGACTCACAGCTCTAATGGAGACACTCCTATCAGAACAGAGAGCCTGTATCTCCTCAGGCTTCAGATGATTTATGATCAGATACCAGCAACAGAGGAGTCAGAACGACCCGACCTCTCTGAGGATGGAATGAGGAACACGTACCTCCTTCTCTGGATGGAAACGTAGATTCAGAAGCTGAGAGCCTGGAACCAGGAGCTTCTCCACAAACGAGACGGGAAGCTTGGTGTTCACCTGATCCACAATCTGAAACACATTCACAGCTTCAGCTCCAAGTCAGAGCGGAACAGAAACAAAGCAACGATTCTCCAACCATCAACGCCCCGCTGAAATCAAACCATGCAGCATCTCTGCAGCTCCGTCAGAGGCAGGAGCAGATGGAAGGAAAGGGAAACCTTCAGGTCTGGTTTATGCTGATGGTTTGATTCCAGGCAGAGGCTGAAGGAGCGGAGCTGTAGGAGCCCCAGTCTGCTGCTGGACGACAGGAATCAGGAGCTACCGTCTAAAACTCTGCAGTCTGGTTTATTTCCAGTCGCTCGATCTTCAGAACGCAGAGCTTCAATGTTTGCTGCTGATTTCCCCCCCGACCCACAAACATTAGAGAGGAGAAGAACGGTACCAGAGTGAGCAGGCTGAGCACAGCCAGGCTGTAATCGGAACCACAGGCCACGCAGCAGTCCAGCTGGTCCAGGCCGTAAACCAAGATGGCCTCCATGAGCGAACCCGTGGGCTCCACGCTGGCCAGCAGCACCCCCACACACTCGTTCCCTGCCGTGAGGACGGCCTCTGAGAACTGGACCTGCTTGGCTGCCGTCACGCAGGCCAGGACCCGGTTCAGAACCTGTGAAGAGGCAGACAGAGGAGGCCATGGACGCCGTTCTCAGAGAGGAAGTGCCGCTCCTGCTCCGCCTGGAGGAGACACAACTTCTTCCTGATCTTACGTCTGTGACGTAGGCTTCGGTGATGGGCGGTCCCCTCACTGGGCTGAAGCGCTCGCCGATGCTGCGCACCACGGTGCTGAAAACCCTCAGCAGAGCCGCCAGCTTGGGCAGGGATACTGACGGCGGAGGGATGTCGTCATCCGGGACGTCGCCTGACGTCACGTGATTCAGATCCTACGCAGAGGGGGACCGGGTCAGAGTCTGATCCAATAACCATCAGCTACGGATCAGCAGGGGCTCACCTCAGCGTAGGCCTCCATGTCCTCCAGGAACTGGCCCAGGAGGGTGGTGGAGAAGGTCAGGTCTGCCACCCAGAACTGCTCCAGGCTCTGTAACCAACCTGGAAACGGGACGACATCATCAGATACACGACATCCACAGCTTCCTGTTCTGGGGTCGATGCACATTAAAGGTCTCAGATAAAACCTTTTCTTTCAAATGATTCAGTCATAAAAATGAAATAAAACACCAGACTGTCAGATAAAATGGTTCATTATAATTTATCAATAGTTGTTTTAGACATTTTCACAGGTCCAAATATTTATTTCTGGTTACCATGCCAACACTAAAGGATTCTGCACAGAGGGTCAATAAATGCTGCTGTTTAGAAACACTTTTATAAAAGTTAGAGGATCAAATTTAGCTTTTTACTCCAGTTAAAGTGTAAATGTACAATTTTTAAAACTACTAATATAAATATAAAATTACTGCAGGAAAAACTGTTAAGGCCAGAAGCCAGGAACATTTTTCTATCATCTTGGGCGGCAAACAAAAAGAAATTAATTATGTTGATGGTTTTTATGTTTTTCTAAATACCAACAGGCCAGAATGAAAATTAGCTTAAATGAAACAAAACTAACAAGTTTAGTTTTGAAATACAAGGAATAGAAAATAGAGATAATTTCAAAAATATACAGGAAGTAAAATTAAAAAGTCGTCTAAAAAATTATCATTCCAGTAAAGTATAGATAGCTTTAATGATTACTAAGTAAAGTATTTGTACTTAATTACTCGACGCCTCTGATTCTGCACCAGTAGGAGAAGTAGACTGAGGTCATGTGACATAGCTCCTTGCACTGATCTCTATTTATTCACTGGATTGCTGAAAAAACTGAAGTCGCCATTTTGGTTCTCTCCACCCTCACGGAGCGCGTCATAAAAACGCCTGTGATGTCATGTGATTACCATAAAAATGTCATCAATACATGTATTTTATATGTACATCATCAATTTAGTGCTTTTGATAAATCATCAGATAGTGTGTGTAATATTCCTGATACATTATTATTATCCTCCATTAACACTTTAATTTTGCTGTGATGGATTTATATATCATGGAAACCTGCTTTCACCTCGAAGAAGTAAAAAAATGCAAAGGGAAGGTTAGAATCATGAGATATAGTTGAATATTATGATCATGACTTTGAAAGTTGAATTTATGATTTTGTGTCTAATAATTATGACTTTCTATTTGGCATTTATAGTGACCGCAATGCAATGGGCCATTATTTATTCTAAGTTAAAGTTAATCTGCTGATGCTATAAAACAGCCAGTCTGTGTCAAAGTGATGAATTTATCTTTATTTTAAGTCTTAAACCCCCTGAAAATGAGAACATCATTGTTGTTCGATGCTGCAGCTCACAGATTTTTTACAATGCAAGCCGTCGTAGCTAGGGAGTACCAATATGGCAGCTGGTGACTTCACAGCACCGCTTGCTACCAACAGCCTATCCAGTGAATATAGATCAGTAGCTCTGTAACAGAGCAGAGAAACGGCTTCTTCCTCTCTGAGTGACATTTCTCAGAAAACAAACAAAATCAGGTAATGTTTGTGGTTCAAGTCGTGGGCTGGCCAATCAAGCACCAGTACCAGCGTAGTCATGGAAACTGCTTAGGTACCACAGGCAGCCTGACCAGAACCAAGTCCTGCTGGGAAAAAAACCCCAGAGGAGCAGAACCAGCAGATCAGCGCCGACTGTGGACCCGTTCCACCAGAACCTTAAAACATTGTCCATTCTGGTCCCCTACTTCCAGACTCTGGACCCTGAGGTCCACCGTTTGGACCAAGCAGTCTGGTTTTGGTTCTTTTCAGCCCAGTGTGTAATGGACCCTGAGGTTCTCCTTCTGAAGCTCCTCCACGTCTTTCCTGAGGTTAGTTTCTAATCTGACCCAAACTCACCTGAGACCTGCTGGGTGAGAGACTGTCTCTGGGTGTGGTCAATGTGCCAGCCCACCAAGATGTCCACCGTGTCCTGAGGACAACATGGAGAAACAGCTGGGTTAGGAACAGAGGGACACGGAACGATGGGGGACAGAGGGACACGGAACGATGGGGGACAGAGGGACACGGAACGATGGGGGACAGAGGGACACGGAACGATGGGGGACAGATGGACACAGTCAACGACGGAGAGAGGGACGCAGTCAACGGCGGACAGAGGGACGCATTCAATGATGGACATAGGGACGCATTCAATGATGGACAGAGGGACGCAGTCAATGACGGAAAGAGGGACACAGTCAATGACGGACAGAGGGACACAGTCAATGACGGACAGAGGGACACAGTCAATGACGGATAGAGGGACACAGTCAATGACGGACAGAGGGACACAGTCAACGACGGACAGAGGGACGCAGTCAACGACGGACAGAGGGACGCAGTCAACGGCGGACAGAGGGACGCATTCAATGATGGACAGAGGGACGCATTCAATGATGGACAGAGGGACACAGTCAATGACGGAAAGAGGGACACAGTCAATGACGGATAGAGGGACACAGTCAACGACGGATAGAGGGACGCAGTCAACGACGGACAGAGGGACGCATTCAATGATGGACAGAGGGACGCAGTCAACGGCGGACAGAGGGACGCATTCAATGATGGACAGAGGGACGCAGTCAACGACGGATAGAGGGACGCAGTCAACGACGGATAGAGGGACGCAGTCAACGACGGACAGAGGGACGCAGTCAACGACGGATAGAGGGACGCAGTCAACGACGGACAGAGGGACGCAGTCAACGGCGGACAGAGGGACGCATTCAATGATGGACAGAGGGACGCATTCAATGATGGACAGAGGGACACAGTCAATGACGGACAGAGGGACACAGTCAATGACGGATAGAGGGACACAGTCAATGACGGACAGAGGGACACAGTCAACGACGGATAAAGGGACGCAGTCAACGACGGACAGAGGGACGCATTCAATGATGGACAGAGGGACAGTAAATGATGGACAGAGGGACAGTCAATGACGGACAGAGGGACACAGTCAACGACGGACAGAGGGACACAGTCAACGACGGACAGAGGGACACAGTCAACGACGGACAGAGGGACACAGTAAATGATGGACAGAGGGACAGTAAATGATGGACAGAGGGACAGTCAATGACGGACAGAGGGACACAGTAAATGATGGACAGAGGGACAGTCAATGACGGACAGAGGGACACAGTAAATGATGGACAGAGGGACAGTCAATGACGGACAGAGGGACACAGTAAATGATGGACAGAGGGACAGTCAATGACGGACAGAGGGACACAGTAAATGATGGACAGAGGGACAGTCAATGACAGACAGAGGGACACAGTAAATGATGGACAGAGGGACAGTCAATGACGGACAGAGGGACACAGTAAATGATGGACAGAGGGACAGTCAATGACGGACAGAGGGACACAGTAAATGATGGACAGAGGGACAGTCAATGACGGACAGAGGGACACAGTAAATGATGGACAGAGGGACAGTCAATGACGGACAGAGGGACACAGTAAATGATGGACAGAGGGACAGTCAATGACGGACAGAGGGACACAGTAAATGATGGACAGAGGGCCAGTCAATGACGGACAGAGGGACAGTCAATGACGGACAGAGGGACACAGTAAATGATGGACAGAGGGACAGTCAATGACGGACAGAGGGACACAGTAAATGATGGACAGAGGGACAGTCAATGACGGACAGAGGGACACAGTAAATGATGGACAGAGGGACAGTAAATGATGGACAGAGGGACACAGTAAATGATGGACAGAGGGACAGTCAATGACGGACAGAGGGACACAGTAAATGATGGACAGAGGGACAGTAAATGATGGACAGAGGGACAGTCAATGATGGACAGAGGGACAGTCAATGACGGACAGAGGGACAGTAAATGATGGACAGAGGGACAGTCAATGACGGACAGAGGGACACAGTAAATGATGAACAGAGGGACAGTCAATGACGGACAGAGGGACAGTAAATGACGGACAGAGGGACAGTAAATGATGGACAGAGGGACACAGTAAATGACGGACAGAGGGACAGTCAATGACGGACAGAGGGACAGTCAATGACGGACAGAGGGACACAGTAAATGATGGACAGAGGGACAGTCAATGACGGACAGAGGGACACAGTAAATGACGGACAGAGGGACACAGTAAATGACGGACAGAGGGACAGTAAATGACGGACAGAGGGACAGTCAATGACGGACAGAGGGACACAGTAAATGATGGACAGAGGGACAGTAAATGATGGACAGAGGGACAGTCAATGACGGACAGAGGGACACAGTAAATGATGGACAGAGGGACAGTAAATGATGGACAGAGGGACAGTCAATGACGGACAGAGGGACACAGTAAATGATGGACAGAGGGACAGTCAATGACGGACAGAGGGACACAGTAAATGATGGACAGAGGGACAGTAAATGACGGACAGAGGGACACAGTAAATGATGGACAGAGGGACACAGTAAATGATGGACAGAGGGACAGTAAATGACGGACAGAGGGACAGTCAATGACGGACAGAGGGACACAGTAAATGATGGACAGAGGGACAGTCAATGACGGACAGAGGGACACAGTAAATGATGGACAGAGGGACAGTAAATGACGGACAGAGGGACACAGTAAATGATGGACAGAGGGACACAGTAAATGATGGACAGAGGGACAGTCAATGACGGACAGAGGGACACAGTAAATGATGGACAGAGGGACAGTCAATGACGGACAGAGGGACACAGTAAATGATGGACAGAGGGACAGTCAATGACGGACAGAGGGACACAGTAAATGATGGACAGAGGGACAGTCAATGACGGACAGAGGGACACAGTAAATGATGGACAGAGGGACAGTCAATGACGGACAGAGGGACACAGTAAATGATGGACAGAGGGACAGTCAATGACGGACAGAGGGACAGTCAATGACGGACAGAGGGACACAGTAAATGATGGACAGAGGGACAGTCAATGACGGACAGAGGGACAGTCAATGACGGACAGAGGGACACAGTAAATGACGGACAGAGGGACAGTCAATGACGGACAGAGGGACAGTCAATGACGGACAGAGGGACACAGTAAATGATGGACAGAGGGACAGTAAATGACGGACAGAGGGACAGTAAATGATGGACAGAGGGACAGTCAATGACGGACAGAGGGACACAGTAAATGATGGACAGAGGGACAGTCAATGACGGACAGAGGGACAGTCAATGACGGACAGAGGGACAGTCAATGACGGACAGAGGGACACAGTAAATGATGGACAGAGGGACAGTAAATGACGGACAGAGGGACAGTAAATGATGAACAGAGGGACAGTAAATGACGGACAGAGGGACAGTAAATGATGGACAGAGGGACAGTAAATGATGGACAGAGGGACACAGTAAATGACGGACAGAGGGACAGTCAATGACGGACAGAGGGACACAGTAAATGACGGACAGAGGGACACAGTAAATGATGGACAGAGGGACAGTCAATGACGGACAGAGGGACACAGTAAATGACGGACAGAGGGACACAGTAAATGATGGACAGAGGGACAGTCAATGACGGACAGAGGGACAGTAAATGACGGACAGAGGGACAGTAAATGATGGACAGAGGGACAGTCAATGACGGACAGAGGGACACAGTAAATGATGGACAGAGGGACAGTCAATGACGGACAGAGGGACAGTCAATGACGGACAGAGGGACACAGTAAATGATGGACAGAGGGACAGTAAATGACGGACAGAGGGACAGTAAATGATGGACAGAGGGACAGTCAATGACGGACAGAGGGACAGTAAATGATGGACAGAGGGACAGTCAATGACGGACAGAGGGACACAGTAAATGACGGACAGAGGGAGGCAGTCAGTGATTTAAATGAAGCTGAAAGGCTCACCCTGAAGTTGGTGCTGAAGACGTGTGGGTAGCAGCGGGCTACCTGGAGGATGCACCTGACGCTCTGACACAGCAGCTCTGGGGTGTCCACGTTCTCCAGGATGGACTGCAGGTTGTTCATCACCAGCTGAAACACAGAAGACAGCGAGTCCATGTCTGGATCCCTGGAGGAAGGAGGAGTTCTGACCATCAGCATCAGCTCACCTGCATGATATGAGAGAAGGCCTTCCTCTCCCCGGCAGCCTCCAGAGTCCGCTGCGCCGCCACCAGGTACAGCAGCTTCACCTCATCCCGACTGCTGGAGTTAAACTTGAGGAAAAGCCACTTGAAGATGCGCTCCGCCTCATAGCTGAGCACGGTGCAGAGGAGACCTACGCAGGCTGCAGCTTCCTGACGCAACTCCCACAGCAGCTTACTGCTGCAGATGGAGAACAGGATGGATTACAGCAGCGTTTCCCAACCGGGCGTACGCATACCCCTGGTGGTCTGCCAGTGCATTGCAAGGGGTACATGAAAATATTTTACTTCTTAAGCCGAGCATCACACGGCTCCATGTGTCGGTTTCATCACACTGTATGACCAAACCGCAGGGTTTAAAAGTTCCCAGCTCACCATTTTCACACTGTGCAACCCGATGCTCTGATGCGATCTACCTGCTCACACTCTACGTCTAAAAACCACTGGTCGGACCCATCAATCTGGCAGAAAAAGAAGAACACCCTTGTTTCCACTTGGCAGTGCTCAAGGTTCTGGTAAATCGGCTCGTAGCTCTGCTACAAAAGCAGGATTTTCCCACGATCACCGTACGGCGGCATGTTTGACTTCCTCCCGACCTTACTGAACACCTACCTGATCGGTAGGTGTTCGTTAGAGACTGGTCGCCACTCGTTACGCCCTGTACACGTCACGATTCAGGACGCACTATGAGTCTGAAACTCAGCCCGATTGAAAAAATTCTCACACAACTTGAGAATCTGTAAAGTGTATGCTGGGCTTTAGGTTGTAAAATAAAATAGGGCTTGGATCTGTTCTGCTTTCAGAGGACCCAACTGAAAAATTAAAAAGATTTTATCAGACTTCCGGTTATGGCGGCCACGTAGGAAGACGTGCAGAACTTTGCTCCGCTGTCTGCTGCGCTTATTAAGGGAAAATAACTGCTGCTCACGAAAAATTTGTGTCAGGAAAAAGATAGAATGCCTAACTCATCCAAACAGCTCAAAGGGAAAAGTGAGGCATCCAAGCAAACGAAGCTTTTCGACCACAACCTCCGCGGTGAAGCTCGCAAAGCCAACAAAAACATGGCGGAGCCTGAAGAAATTAATGACTCAGAAAATAGTAAGTCTGACCAAATTTTGGTCGCGCTCGAATCATTGAAAAGCGAGTTTTCCTCGAAACTCGACGGTCTGTTGGTGACACTGCAAGATATGAAACAGGAGATGAAAGACTATAATGAACGTATGCTGCGAGCAGAGGACCGTATTTCCTCCGCGGAAGATGAAGTGGCTAACCTACAAGCTAGTGTGAGCGCCTTACAGGCTAAAAACAAGTCGATGGAAGATAAACTCACTGACTTAGAAACAAGGTCTCGCTTGAATAACTTAAGGCTTGTAAACTTGCCAGAAGGTGCAGAGGGTTCAGATTTATGTGCTTTTTTGGAAAAGTGGATACCCGAAGCACTGGGAAGTGAGAAGCTGCAGACCTCTCTGAGCTTGGAAAGAGCGCACAGATTGGGCCCGAGAAAGGACAGCGCCTCCCGACCCAGAGCCTTGATAATGAAGTTTCTTAACTTCAGAGAGAAACAAGCCGTCATTCGTGTTGCACGGGAAAAAAAGGATATCTTCTATAAAGATAAACGGGTCCACTTCTACCCCGACCTGGCCGCCGGGCTCCACCAACAGAGGAAAAAGTTCGACCCGATCCGGGAGGTGCTGCGCAATCTGAACATCCGCAATGGAATAACTTATCCTGCAACTCTCCTAGTGACTTACGAAAACGAGACACTGGCATTTAAAACACCAGAGGAAGCAAGCGAGTTTAGCAAAAAACTCCAGAGAGCTCAGGACGCATAAAGCACTAAGTAATGCCTCAGACGGTACGTGAAGTCTGCGAACTTATTCGGTTTGTTACATGTTTATATTTCTAATATGTTGTATAGTTGGGTTCCTAACTTGGGTTACAAAAATTATTCAAATGTGAAGAGTACCTTCGAATGCTGTTCAGTGTTCGTGTGCAGGGGTCTGTATTGTGCCTGGCAGCGACGGGAGCACTTTTTGCAGAGTGAACTGGACGTGGTTCGGCTAATCCTCAATGACTGTGGATTGGCTAATGGCAATAACGGGAGACATAACGGTTGTGGGTGGGGCTCCTTCTGTTTGGGGAAGGGATTTGGTAGTAGGGAAAGGGTTATGTTCTTTATGTTCTCTATGTAGGATGTATGTTCTATCATCCGGTTTTGTTGTGTCTCACATTTTTACAACGCTAAGCATCCCACTACTTTTGTTGATGTATGTCTCAAACTGTAAAATGTAATTTTATTTCATGGAACTGCAGAGGGCTCCAACGCCTTCAAAAAGTCAAACAGGTCATGAATAGACTGAAAGAAATGGAGTCTAAAATTATATTCCTCCAGGAAACGCATCTTCTCGATGAGGATAATTTGAGGGTGAAGAGGAGGTGGAGGGGTAATATATATACAGCACCGTTTACGTCTCATTCTAGAGGAGTTATGACACTTATACATGAATCTATACCATTGCAAATTGAAAACATTATTAAAGACAAAAGAGGAAGATACCTAATACTTCAAGGCTCCCTAATGTCGGAAACTCTAATTCTAACTAATATATATGGCCCTAATGTGGATGATAGTAAATTTTACAATGATTTACTCCTCACTCTGTCTACGCTTAAAGGATCTCACATATTGGGGGGGGATTTTAATTGTACATTACACCCAAGCATGGACAGATCAACTGGAATTGATCAATCGCATAATAACTGTAGAGCTGCAATTTATAGAATGATGAAGGAGCTGAAGTTGATGGAAATATGGAGAGAGAAAAATCCAGCTAGCAAAACATACTCCTGTTATTCAAGTTCTTTCAAAACCTTCTCCAGAATAGACTTCTTCTTAATCTCTGCAGAGTTACAGTTTAGGATTCATGATTGCTTCTATGATAACATTGTAATTTCTGACCACGCCCCATGTTGCTTGGTTTACAGAGATGACCAATTAAAGAGAGACCCACCGAGATGGCAGTTCCAGCATAAATGGTTACAAGATAAAAACTTTGTGAAATATTTAGGGAAACAAATAGACGAATTCTTACAATTTAATACTTCAGAAACGACAGCATGTACAAAATGGGAGGCTCTTAAGGCCTACCTTAGAGGTCACATTATTAGTTATACAGCGTTTAAAACGAAACAAACTGAAAAAACTCGAACACAATTAGAAGATAAAATAAGGTTAATCCAAGCTAAAGTAAATAGTGGAGATAAACAATTAGAAAATGAATTACTGGCTTTGAGAGCAGAATATGATAAATACTCAGCTTCAAGGGCGGCATCAAGTTTGTTGCGACTTAGGCAAACATTTTATGAACAGGGCAATAAAGCAGGCAAGTTACTGGCATGGCAAATAAAACAATTAGAAACTAAACAACCAATTACATCTATTATAGTAAATGGACAAATTTTACATGATCCTCAAGAAATTAATGTAGCCTTTAAGAACTATTATGAAGAATTATATAAGGCACAAATAAACATCAAATCGGAAGACATAAATCAATTCCTTAAAAATTTAAATATACCAAAATTTTCAGAGGAAGACAAGGAAAACTTGGATCTAGAAATTACAAAAGAAGAGCTAGGGCAAGCCATTAATGATATGAAATCAGGGAAAAGAGCGGGACCAGATGGTCTCCCCATAGATTTATACAAGACGTTTAAAGATAAACTTTTGACCCCTCTACTAGATATGTTTCAGGAAGTTTTCCATTCAAACTATCTCCCCCCCTCAATGAACGCCGCCATGGTTATCCTTTTGCCAAAGCCAGGCAGATCTCCAAACAAATGTGAGAATTTTAGGCCCATTAGTTTACTAAATTCAGATCTAAAAATAATCTCCAAGCTGCTAGCACGACGTTTACAAAAGGTGCTCCCAAAATCAATTGATCGAGATCAAAATGGATTCATTTCGGGGAGGCAGGGTTTTCATAACGTGAGGCGAGTTCTAAACATAATTCATTATAATAGAGGTACCTCAGACTCAGCTCTTTTATCACTAGATGCCGAAAAGGCATTTGATAGGGTTCACTGGGAATATCTATTTCAAGTTATGGAAAAATTTGACTGTCGTAATAATTTTGTAAAATGGGTGAAAATATTATACAACAATCCCTCAGCTGAAATAATAACTAACAAGAATATATCTAGATCAATAAAGATCAACAGGGGCTGTAGGCAGGGTTGCCCATTGTCACCTTTACTATTCACTCTGGCAATAGAACCATTTGCCATTGCTATTCGCTCACACCCACATCTTAGTGGAATCAATGTCGGACCTACAGAACATAGGATTTCCTTGTTCGCGGACGATGTGATCCTTTTCATATCAAAATTAAATCAGTCAATACAAATTATTTTGGAAATAATTAAATCATTTAGTGGTATATCAGGATACAAGATAAACAGAACCAAATCTTCAATTCTTTTATTAAATACAAATGAAAAAATTAACCCATCATTAGGTGTATTACAGTTTAAGATGGTAAATGAATTTAAATATTTGGGGATACACATCTCACCAGATTTGGAATGGGTAGCTGCGACCAACTACAATCTCATATTAAATGAAGTAGACAATTCATTTGAAAGATGGACGTCTCTACCAATGTCTATGATTGGGAGAATAAATACAGTTAAAATGAATATACTGCCCAAGTTACTTTACATATTTCAGAATGTTGCTCTTCCACCTCCTCCTGAATTCTTCTCCCAAATAAAGAAGAGGATGTTATGTTTTTTGTGGAAAAACAGAAAATCCAGACTCCGTTTGTCTTTACTATATCTCCCTTATGACCGTGGGGGCTTGAATTGCCCAAATTTTCACTTGTACTACTATGCTGTGCAGTTGAGATCTATGATGTTTTATTACAGTGATCAGTCGCCGCACTGGGTTGACATGGAGACTCAGGATTTAAAAGTGACTCTCCCCTCATACTTCTATTCAGATTCAGTATCAAAGCTTTTGAAACATACTAAAAATCCATTTCTTAAAAACATGATAGGCGTATGGAGAGATGTAAAAAAAAAAATTAATGAACCACACTGCTTGTCTCTGTTCAGCCCAGTGTGGGGTAACCAATTCTTTGTACCCGGTAGAGCTGACTCAACCTTTAAAGCATGGAAAAACAAAGGACTCCAGATGATTCGGGATTTTTATGTATCAGACTCAGACATACTAATGAGTTTTCAGGATCTACAACAAAAATTCCATCTGGATAAGAAACATTTCTTTAAATACCTTCAACTCAGAAACTTTATAAGAACGAGTCAAAATAATGTGCTGGCTAAACCTGCCAAATCAGCTTTGGAAAAAATGTTAACAAGGGATAGTTTAAAGGCAGGTATTATATCAGAGTTCTATCACTCACTGATGTTGCATACATCTGAGGGATCTCATGACAGACTTAATGCTTGGAAGGGTGATTTACAATTAGTTATCTGGGGAAGAGTGGCAAACAGCATGCAAATTGGCCCATACCAGCTCTATCAACACTGCACTGAAAATGATCCAATTTAAATGGTTAATGCGGGTTTATGTAACACCAGTGGACCTCAACAGATATAATGGGGTAATACCTGATGTATGTCCAAAGTGTACAGTGGATAGAGGAACTTGGATTCATTGTGTGTGGTATTGTAGGAATATTATATTGTTTTGGAAAGAGGTAAAAGATGCAATTGAGGAAATTATTTCCAAACAAATAATTATGGATCCGAAGCTGTTTGTGTTTGGACTAAGCCCAGACAAACATAACTACACTAAAAACGAATTAATTTTTATAAACTTAGGTCTGCTTAATGCAAAAAGATGTATATCACTTTTCTGGGGGAAGTCCCATAGACCGACTATAAAACTGTGGTTGCAGCAGATGGCATCTACCCTCCCTCTGGAAAAGATTACATATGTATTAAAGGGTAAACAGAATCAGTTTGAATCCATATGGAATCCCTTTATTAAGTATGTCCAACATCTGAACTTCTTGGAAGACGGCGCAAATGACTGAAGATTCTGCTCACTGCGGTTCCCAAAGAAAATTCTGTTAAAGGACATGCACTGCTGAAGTAATTATTTCAGTATACGGATGAGGTGTAGACTATGCGATGGGTTACATTGGAACTAAGAATGTGGGAGACATTTTGTTGTTTTTGTTCTGTGTTGTGTATTTCATTGTAACTTGAACCAAACTACTATTATAACTGACATTCTTTGTTAAATGTTCAAGCGGTTTGTCTTAACTGTTAAAATTTCAATAAAGATATTTTGGGAAAAAAAAAAAGATTTTATCAACCACAAAGTTTTTTTTCTTCTATGTTGGAGTTCATCTGCTGTGACAAACATCCAAACTGTGCAGAGGAACAGACTGGATGTAGAGAACAGCTCTTTAACTCTGAGCTATCGCAGCTCAGCAAAGCAGCTCAGCTGTCTGGATGCAAACAAATAAAACTCATAAAGTCAGACTGAATATCATTTTTGTTCTGCATTTCGTTCCAAATTCATCAGATTTAAATGAGATTATAAGAGAGTTACTGGGGAGCTTTATAAATACAGGTTGATATTATGATTTTTATTTGAGATGTAAAACATTAAATTATAAAAATTAAATGCTCAATTAAAAGATAAGTAAAATAGTCTTTATTTTATTTATTGTACCCTCCATTCAATCATCAATACTTTTGTCTGGGGGGGCGGTCATGGTAAGAGAAAATGCTAAAAGGGGAAAACTGGCGTAGAGGAAGGACTAAAGGAGACAGAAAAAGCAGCTCAGCTTAAGATTTAAATGGAAAAAAAGGGTTTAGAAAATCATCATCTTATATTTAGACCTTTCCTGAACTTTCAAAGATCATTTTGGATCGTTAATAAAGTGTATTCTTTGGAGACTTCCGGTTGGACCGCAAGATGGAGTAGACGCTTTTTCCTAAGCTCCCACCTCGAACATTATTACTCTATTAATTTTCACTTTGTGTCTGTTAAATCAATAATATCTATAAAGTTACACTGGAACCCTGACCAGTTAGTTAAACGATGACCAGCAGAACAAAGAAAGAAGAGCAGAAAAAAGACGAGGGGAACATCATGGCTGTGCTAACGGCTACGTTAGCCGAACACAAGAAATCCCTCTCAGCGGAGTTCAATGCGGCGTTTACTAAACTTGAAACAAAACTGGAGCACTTTGAATCTACCATTACTACCCACCACCAGCGAATTACATCACTGGAAAATGTGGCCACTACCATGAGCGATGACATACAGGCAATTCAAGCTGAGCTAGCTACAGTGACCGGAGACAACAACAGGCTGAAAGCTAAGCTAATTGACTTGGAAAGTAGGAGCCGCCGCAACAATGCTAGGTTGGTGGGACTTCCTGAAGGCATAGAAGGATCACATCCGACAACATTTTTCTCTCAACTACTGCTGGAGGTCTTCGGGGAAGATGTGTTGAAAAAGGCTCCAGAGCTGGATCGAGCACACCGGGTGCTGACGGCGAAACCGGGCGCCGGTGAGAAACCCAGAGCCGTAATCTTGTGTTTCCACAACTATCTGATCAGGGAGCTCGTTACACGCAAAGCCAGAGAATTACGAGGCAAGTTGAAGTACAAAGGTACCTCGTTCCATATTTTTGAAGATTACTGCCCAGAGGTCTTACAGCAGCGCTCAGCTTACCGTGGGATCATGAAAGAACTGTATGATCGAGGACTCAAACCCACTTTGCGCTACCCAGCCAAACTATTCATCATGACCGAGGATGGGAATCGAAAGTTCCTGGCTTCACCTGAGGTCGCCAAGCGCTATATTGGCTGTCATCCGCCTACCGCTGGCCCGTCAGTGGAATAATGGTTGGCTGCATCCAAGGGTTTTTTGTTTCTCTCTTTTCTGAGTGTATTAATCTAGCCACTTCTAGATCTCAGATAATTCTTCATAGCTTGACTAAAGCTGTCTCTAGAAATTTTTTACTTCATTGTTGTTATTATTCCGATTAACCTATATAATCAAAATAAGCCCTGGACCTGATTACTTGTATTTACTCTGGTTGTACTGCCAGTGTGTGTGACCAATTGACTACGTATTCAGAGCCAGCATAACTATCTTGAGGTGTTTTAGCCGATTATTTTGACTTTACTTAGTTATTGAGTTTTTCAGATGTTCCTCTGCAGTTACACTGGTTGAATTTATGGCTATCTGGTTTGAGCTGGTTACCTTCCGACTAGTGACCATTCTAATTTTGGGAAGAGGAAAGTGTTAGTCTAAGATGAGGGAAGTCTCTCAGGGGATAGAAGATGCCCTGCAGTGCAATGGACACTTAAATGTTTGTTTTTGCTTTAAAGGGGAGCTGGGTTCAGATGCATGTGTTGTTACTCGTGGTATAAATGGGTGTGTGCGTGTTTTTTTTTTTTTTTTTTTTTTTGTGTGTGTTCTTCTCTTACAGTTGTTGGCCAACAATATACCAAGTATCAATCTCCATTCAGCCAAAATGGGTCTGCCATACTGCAATGTATACATCCCTCGCGGAATAATAAGGTATGACCAGCACAGGTAATAATCTGAGGGTTGTTTCGTGGAATGTGAGAGGTCTGGGAAATGCCACTAAGATTGCTAAGGTCATGGCTCACTTGCAGCAACTTAAAGGGGACATATTCTTCTTACAAGAAACACACCTTCGTAATAGAGAAATAATGCGACTTAAAAGAAGCTGGATTGGCCATATATTTCACTCTAGATTCAACGCCAAGGCTAGAGGAACAGCCATACTTATTCGTAATAATATTATGTTTGAACAACACAAAATAATAGCGGACACGGAGGGCCGTTACATAATTGTGTTCGGCAAACTACAAAACTCTCTGGCCATACTAGCCTGCGTCTACGGTCCAAATTGGGATGACGACACCTTTGTGTCTAGACTCTTTTCGTCTATGCCTGATATTGAAAACTATTATTTAATTTTAGGAGGAGACTTTAATATGATTCAGGATGCCCTTTTGGACAGATCTTCAAAAAAAACAATCTCATTATCTAATGCTGCAAAAAGTCTTAATGTTCATAAAACTGAGTTGGGACTGGTAGATCCGTGGAGACATAGGAACCCGGCACTTCAACAGTTTTCCTTCTTTTCCCATGTCCACCATACCTATACACGCATAGATTTTTTCCTTATTGATATAAGACTGCTTTCTAAAGTTAAAGCCTGTGATTATCACACTATAGCTATATCTGACCACTCTCCAGTCTCCTTAGATTTAGAATTACTCTGTCAATCTCGTTTTAAATTTTGGAGATTTAATTCTATACTGCTTACAGAGGAAGACTATAAACAGTTTTTAAAAAATCAACTTTCACTCTACTTTGATCTTAATGACTCACCTGATATATCGAGAAGCACCCTCTGGGAAGCCTCCAAAGCATATATAAGAGGTCAGCTCATTAGCTTTACTTCTAATTTGACAGCGAAGAGGTTACGTTACACCAATGATATACTGAACCAGATTAAAGAGGTGGATTCTAGATATTCAACCAACCCGGATCTTGACCTTTACAATGAACGTGTAAAACTTCAAACCGATTTCAATCTTACTACATCTACGAATGCTCTACTTCAGCTAACCAAGACAAGACAGCGGTTCTTTGAATCTGGTGACAAAGCGGGGAAACTTTTAGCTTTCCAAGCGCGAGCTCAGGCAACCTCCAAATTAATCCCATTCATCAGATCAGCTACAGGGGAGATTCTCTCTGATCCCAGGAAGATAAATGATAGATTTACGTCTTTCTATTCAGAACTATATACCTCCCTAGCCCCTTCCTTGTCACATGACTCCCTTGATGATATCATCTATCCAAGGATAGATGGTGAACTGGGGGGAGGTCTGGGTGGGCCTATCACTATAATGGAGGTGCAAGAATCTATCAAATCTTTAAGTTTGGGCAAATCTCCTGGCCCAGATGGTTTCACCTCAGAATATTATAAGGCCAATGGGGATCTTTTGGCGCCAATATTAACGGATGTGTATAATGAGGCCTTCTCAAACCAGCGCCTGCCTAACACCTTATCAGAGGCTACAATATCGCTGATCCTTAAGAATGATAAAGACCCCTCACTGTGTAGTAGCTATAGACCTATTTCCCTCCTAAATGTAGATTTGAAGATTCTATCTAAAATTCTTGCAACCCGCCTCCAGCGGGTACTTCCCCGCATTATTTCATTAGATCAGACAGGCTTTATGACCGGGCGACAATCATTCCATAACACCAGACGGCTTCTAAATATTATTCATACGCCAGGCACCTTATCACCTGAAATAATTGTATCTCTCGATGCCGAAAAGGCTTTTGATCGGGTCGAATGGGGATTTTTATATAAAGTAATGGAAAGATTTGGTTTTGATAACAATTTTATCCTTTGGGTTAAGCTGTTGTACTCATCACCAGTGGCCTCAATTAAAACAAATGACACGGTGTCTTCACCCTTTCCTCTTGGAAGGGGCACGAGGCAAGGATGCCCTCTGTCTCCCTTGCTATTTGCTATCGCGATAGAGCCTCTGGCAATCTGGTTGCGTGCAGAGGAGGGCTTTAAGGGTATTCTGAGATCAGGTGTAACCCATAAGGTGTCCCTTTATGCGGATGACTTACTCTTATACATTTCTGATCCTCATACATCTCTTCCAGTGCTCCTTAACATTCTAGAACAGTATAGCAAGTTTTCTGGTTATAAGATCAACTATCAGAAAAGCCAATTATTTCCCTTGAACTCTTTGGCAGGAAACCTTCCTCGCTCAATTTCACCCTTTAAATGGGCTGAAGCAGGGGATTCGTTACTTAGGGATATTTGTTTGTTCTTCTATGTCCAGCTTGATGAACAAGAATTTTTCCCCGTTATTAGAGAACATGGAGAAAGATTTTGACAGGTGGTCCTTATTACCATTATCTTTGATGGGACGGGTGAACCTGGTTAAAATGATAATTTTACCTAAATTTTTCTACCTTTTTCAACATGTTCCTATACTAATTACAAAGTCCTTTTTTGACAAGTTGGATAAGAAAATATCCCAATTCTTATGGCTTAAAAGACCTGCCAGACTTCGTAAATCAGTGCTACAGTCCCCAACTTGTGAGGGTGGACTTACTCTTCCCAACTTTAGGCAATACTACTGGGCAGCTAATATACAGAAACTATTATATTGGGGGTGTGATGCTGAGGCTTCACCTGCCTGGGTGCAGATTGAAAGGGCATCTAGCCGTTATTCGTTGTCCTCTCTGCTTTGCTCTCAGCTCCCCCTTCCCCTCTCCCTGATAGAGAACAATCCCATTGTTAAAGCCACATTAAGGATTTGGATCCAATTCAGGAAACAGTTTGGCCTGCATGGACCTTCGATACAAATCCCCTTAGCTAAAAATTGTAACTTTATGCCTTCAGTCACGGATTCGGTTTTTAACTTGTGGCACGACGGAGGGATCAAGACTGTAAAGGATCTTTATAACAATAATATCTTTTCATCCTTTGCTGAACTTTCATCAAAATTCCAACTGCCTAATTCTCATCTCTTTCGGTTCTTTCAGGCCAGGGATTACGTTAAAAAGGTGTTTCCACATTTTCCTAATCGACCCCCTGAAACACTTTTAGATACTCTTCTACAATTAGACCCACAACGGAAAAAATTTATTTCATTTGTATATAATTCTATCAATAATAATAACACCTCAAGACCTGCAGCCTTTGTTAAAACAGCATGGGAGGGGGAGTTGGGTACTGGGATAGATGAGGAGCAGTGGGAGGCTGCTAAGAATTTAATTCATAAGTCCTCGATCTGTGCCCGGCATGTTTTAATACAGTGCAAAATATTCTATAAAGCGCATTACACAAACTCAAAATTAGCAAAGATTTACCCATCAGTCAGCGACATTTGCAATAGGTGCGGACAGTCACCAGCTAACCATACCCACATGTTTTGGGCGTGCCCAAAGCTAACCGGATATTGGGGTAACATTTTTAAAACACTAAGCCAAGCATATAATCAGACAATTCTCCCCAATCCGTTATCGGCTATATTTGGCATCCCTCCAGACCCGGGCCTTTCGCGTTCTTTGAAACGAGCCCTAGCCTTCACTTCCCTTTTGGCTCGAAGACTTATTTTACTTAGATGGAAACTAAACGTCCCCCCGTCTCATGACTATTGGGTCAGAGAGGTTCTTTACAACCTGAAGCTGGAAAAACTCAGATTTTCACTTAAGGGTTCCTCCAGTAAATTTATGGAGACTTGGAGACCTTTCCTATCTATTGTGGGTAACATGACCTTGCTACCTGATTCAGAAGAGAATTAAATTATCTATAGGCCTTCTCATTGATATCCAACCCATTTCTTTTCTTTTTAACCGATATATACTCTTCGTCCTATAATTTATTTATTTATTTATTTTTTTATTTATTTATTTTATTTTTTTATTTATTTTTTTTTTTTTCATTTGTAATTTATTTATATACTTGTTTAACTTAATAATATGCACGCTTAAGTACATATTTATTTATTTAGTTAGTATCAGTATTATTATAATTTTTTTTTTTTTTTTTTTTTAATCTCTTTTCCTGCCTCCTTTCGAATATGTGTGGATGGATGTGTGTGTAAGTTGTGTTGCTAGAAACTGCTATAGGGACTGGATCCCAGCAGTCTGTCCTGTGCTTGGACCTGGACAGGGTGGGTTTGGGGTGGATTGGGTTCTGGGAGAAATTAGCTTGTACTTCTTTGAAAACTACTGTGTTTTCATTGTTTGTTGTGTGTCAAGTTGTAAAATTCAATAAAGAAAGTTGGAAAAAAAAAAAAAAAAAGTGTATTCTTTGTACCAATAATTAATAAGAGTTTACATTTCAAACCTACCACAGAGGGACTTTTACATATATTTGCTTCCCTTCCCTTATTTCTACCTGAGTTGCGCTCACTGCCCTCCTGTTTAACACCTGTGATGAACGGGGACGGCGTGGCTCCGGCGGGTCGGTCTGTCAGATAATAGACTCCGCTCAGCACAGGTTCAGAGCAATGGTCTAAAGCCGGGCAACACTCATCAGAGCGTCGGGTCGCAGTATGAAACAAACATGGTGAGCTGGGAACTTTTAAACCCTGAGGTTTGGTCGTACAGTCTGAGCTGTAGCTGCGTGCAAAGATTGAAAAAATCGTAGTGTAAGCCCGGCTTTAGTGGTTTAACCCCTTGTTAAACCCGTCATCATGGGCCAGGAAACCTTGCGTTTCCCCTCCCAAGTCCCCAGATGAGGCCTTATTATGTATGTGAGCGTCCACACCAGCCAGTGTGAGCACCTCACACCTTTGCTAAAAGTATAAACGTGTGGTACGGTGTGTCCCGCTGATCACAGAGAGGAACATGAGGTTAGAAAACATTTAAATACTGTAGAGAGTTTTATTTGAATTCAAACAGGTCGGTTCAATAGCCAGCACTGATCACAATGCAGGTCTGGTTTTCCAATGAAGTTGATCTACGATTAAAGTTTCTGATACAAAGTGAAACCAAATGCCTGAGAGGAATCTGGCTTCAGTTCCTCCATTCACCATCTGTGCCCAGCGCTCCTTCACACAGGACCACAGCTTCAACTTACCTCTCGTTCATGATGTCGTTCAGGGTGCTGAGGATGTTGTCCAGCTGTTTGACCATGGTCTGAAAGAGGACAGAAGGTAGGAGGCACTTATTCTGGGTCAATACTTCTGGCTTTAGACCAGAACCGGGCTTTCTGGGTGCTGTTACTAAGTTCTAGATGTGTGATGCTTCACAGGAAGACTTGAACAGAACACGGCAGGACTGACCACTTTGCTCTCTCCATGGCTGATAAACTCCTTCAGCTGTTTTAGGGTGACCAGCCTCCGGTCACGATCGTCCTCCCTGGAGACCCTGCGCAGGAGGTTGGCCAGTCGAGACTCCTCAGAGTGAGTCATCCCTCTGTCTGCAACAACAAAACCCAAAACCAAAACGTCAAACAGGTCAGATCTCGCTTCATGGAGACCATAGTGGCTAGGCTTAAAACTTTCCTTTTTGATAAAGCTTCTAGTTAGAGTGGCTCAGGTTATCCTGATCTATCTCTATAGTTCTGCTGCTATAGGCTTAGACTGCTGGAGGACATAGGGACCCCTTTTTCATCATTCTGCTTCATTCTATCTCTATTCTCCCACTCTGCAGAATCTGTTAGTTCAATCTCTAACATTCTGCTCTCTCTGCTTTTTCTCATAAGAGCTCGTCTGCCTGGCTGTGTGTTTCCTGGACGGGGCCGCCTGTGGAGCTGGTTGACAGTTGCCTTTTGTATCTATGCTTCTTTTTCTATGTCTGCTTCTGTCTCCTTGAACCCCAGTGGGCCTCAGCAGATGGCCGCTCACACTGAGCCTGGTTCTGCTGGAGGTTTCTTCCTGTTCAAAGGGAGTTTTTCCTCTCCACTGTCGCTACAAGCATGCTTAGTGTGAGGGATTGCTGAAGAGTCAATGAGTCGATGCAATCAGCTGGTTTTCCTTAGATAGAAAACTTTGAATCAATCTGACTGGATGATCTGGTGAACTGGAAAGTGACCTGAGATGACATGATGGTGCTATAGAAATAAACTGAATAGAACTGGTCATTCCAACATGAGGAGATGTAGTTCATAGCTCACCCTGCGATTTCCTCATTTCCTTTGAAGCTAAAGCACAATTTCCATGCTGAAAAGTAGTGGGATCCGTTGTCACGTCATTGGGTCTCAACTCTTCCCCCAGCGACTTCCAACCAAATGTTGTATCACAGACACTTTGTTCAACTTCATATCCAGCTGGGAACAAAAACAGGACTGATGTCAGCAGAACTTTAAACCCTTTAGATGGAGTCTGAGGGGGAAAAAGTCCAAAATACTAGAATCTGGAGCAACAGGTCTGTTATAAGCTAAGAGTTGGAATTAAACCCGTTCATGGTGATCGGGTTCAGGGATATGTAATAAAAATCTAACATCACAATTTATTTGGGCTATAATTGCAATACACTACATATACATATATATATATATATATTAGGGATGCACGATATTGGGATTTTGGCCGATATCCGATATGCCGATATTTTAAAACTCATGTAGCTGATAACCGATATCGATACCGATGTTAAAGCTGGACAAAAATAAGTAGCCATTGAAAATAGCAGTTTTGTTATCCATTTCACTTTGAAAAATAATATACTCAAATGTATTTTCATATGCTGATATCAAATTGATTTTTAAAAACGATCTATCGATCTATTTTACTTTCAAAATCTGGTGAAATTTCATCGTTCTGTTACAAACTCTCGTGATATTTTGCAAATTCTTGTGAGATTTTGTTAGTAAAATAGATCGATACCGCGTCAATATATCAACATATAAAAATATGGCAACATTTGGTGAATTTTCGGGGGATTTCGTAGCATAACGATGACATATAGCAATATTTCATTAGTAAAAGAGATTGATATGGTGTTTTTAAATGGCAATATATCAGCATATGAAGATATTGGGATATTTTAATGGATCAATATTTTTTCCCTCGTCTTCAGAAGTTTTTAAGTCTGTAAAAAAGAAGTTTTTGAGGAAGAAGAAGAAGTAGTATTTTTTTTTTTTTTAGACTTTAGAAACTCAGAAGCTGATCAAATATCTGGTTAAATATCGGTGGGGGGGCCGATGTCCGATATTCAGTTTTAAGGCCGATACCGATAGGGGGCCGATTATATCGTGCATCCCTAATATATATATATATATATATATATATATATATATATATATATATATATATATATATATATATATGACAATATGTTTAAATTACCTTCAACAACAAACAATAGAGTGCATAACATTGCACTATATACTCATTCAAGCTTTTGGTTTCACGTTTAATTTTATTTTATTTTTTTCCATCTCAAAGCTTTTCTGCCACATGTCATCTTTGGGTGTCAGAATTAGACCTTTAACAAGATCCCAGCAACCAAACAGGAAACAAAGCAAAAACAAACAATACTAAATACATTTCCAAATGAAAAAGGGCTCTTTTGTGCAGAATACAAAAAACAAATAAAAAGAAAAAAAGAAATTGACCTCAAATTACTGCCCAAAAAGTAGAGCATCTCCAAACTATCAGCATTGATTCCAAAAAACGTTTAAAATCAATCCACTGGACTTTGTTTCCAGGTCTGAAGACGTTTCTCTTCCATCCAGGAAGCTTTTTCACTTCAAAATGTCAGAAATAGCGTTTAGTTCCAGGTTTTATCCAGCAGCCCAACAAAGCCTGGTTTTAGTTTAGAAAACATGCAAATAGAAACGGATGAACGGGTCCCCCCCTTTGGAATGGGGGTCGTTTGGCTTCTTTGTTAGCCTGCAATGCCCCATACCTGTCTATGTCTCTGAAAGGGGGGTCGTTAAAGGCACTTTTAATTGAAAAAGCTTCCTGGAAGGGAAACAAAACGTCTTCAAACTTTGAAACAAAGTCTAGTTGACGTTTTTTTTTATTTTTGGAACGACTCTGACCTGAATGACAGAGAATGGAAGGAGGGGAACGAGGCTATATAACCGACCTGAATGAATCGCACCACGGATCTGTTTTCACCGAGGAGCACGGCGGCAGCAGGAACTCACCCTCCTCCTGATGTGCTTCTGCAGCAGCGTAGGCATCACTGAGCGCCGCCGTCTGCTCAGGGCGCCTGGAGGGCAGTACGTCATACAGCGGTCCAAGCTCTCTGGGCTTCACTTCGTCCTGAAGGGATGACACGCCGTTACCTCTGAGGAAAAGGACAGAATTATTTCCTCTAACTCCCACATCCGCCCCACTCTATGCAGTCAGACTGCTGCCTATTTCAACCTGTTGGAATCTGTAGAATGAGGTTGATAAACATGCATACAGTAGCAGCCATTCAAAGTTTCCCACTTTCCTTGATGGGCCCTTGGCTGGTCCCCTGAAATTACTTTTTAAACATCTAAAATATTCTGTCATGATTTATGGACATTAAGATCTAAAGAGAGGCGCCATCTCCTGGTCAGACCCTGTAATTCAGTGAAAGGGTAGAGTCAGAGTAAAACAAATGTGCACGCCCTGTAGAAGGCCAGTGGCTGGAAGTTGGAGGGGATTTTAATGGGAGTTGCAGGGAAATTGGCTGCCATTCAGCTGGCGTTTGACTGGGAATTTACAGTTAATCTGACTGGTAATTTACAGTAGCAGCCATTTTGAATGGCTGCTACTGTAAATTAAAGATCCGTTTTTGCTCCTTGTGGTAGAATCAGACATCCAACATCAGCTGCTTCATCAAGCTAGAGCTCTGCAGAGTACGTGAGCACCACTGACACATTTATGAATATGGATGATGAAATGTAAAACTGGGAACACATCTTCCACCTTCAGCCTGCTGGAAAGCAGCCCCACGGTGACCCGGATGATGGATGGATGGATGGATGATGGACGCAGGCTTTTAGCTGAGAATATTCCATAGGGTGTCCACCGTTGTGGATTACATCTTTAGGCTCTGCATGGCGTAGGGGGGTCTGGGGGAATCCTCCCCTGGAAAATGTTGAAATTCAGACTCTGAAACGTTATTTCCTGCATTTTGATGTGGAAAGCAGCTAACTTCTTTGTTCCAACACTACTTTCCTCCTGATTATGGGAAGTATGTGAGCTTGGCTAGTAGGGTTGTCAAAAGTATAGATACTCAAAAAAGTATTGATACTGAAAAGTTGTCCCGGTACCAATACCGATACCTTCACTTCGATACCGGTTCCTGAACGATACTTTTTTCGATACCAGTTTTATAATATAAATTCAAAGAAAAAGAAAATTACACAACATAAAAAAGTAAAAATCTTAAGTTTTATTTTAAGCTCTGATTTTTCCATTTACATTTTGCCTCTTACATAAAAAAAAAATTCAGTGTCTAATATTCACTGTTACATTGTGAGGACCTTTTAACTTAGCAGTTTTCCTTTAGAAAAATTACCATGTCTGACAAACAAGCCCGTTGAATGGGATCCTACTGACAGCGCACCGCTGGTATGGGGGGGTCTGAGCGGCTCCAACAGAAATATTGGAAGGCAGGATGAACTGACTGCACTGATTAAGTTTTCAGGTGGATTTTCCCACTTAACAACATAATAAAACAACTTTATTCCCACTGATCACAGCAAATATAGCTGCAAGGCAGAGAAAGGATAGAGTAGCTCCGCCCAACGCGCGTCAGACACACTTTTCGACCGCGCAGCCAGAGCAGCAAAGCTGCTTCAGCCGCGCGTCAGAAGCTGGTAGAAGCAGCAAAAATGAAGCAGCAGACGTGATTTTGCTGCGTCCGGTGTGAACGTAACATGATTCACTCCGCTCTGGCTTTGCTCCGCCCACGGGCTGCTGAGAGGAAGATGGTGGCGCCGGCTGCGGTCCGCTCTTCTTGCAGTCAAACACCGAGCAACTTTCTGCTCTTAAAATGTTTCCGTGCCAGATGTATTGCATTGCGCACTATTGGCATCAGTCTTAATAAAGTGAAGTCGCACTTTTGACCTGGGGGGCATTTTAAAGGGGTTCTGCGACGCTCGCAACCAGTTCACAACAGATACACATGAACCCTGGCTGTAGGGGTGACCACCTGTGTATTTTTCCTGGATGACGCAATCACGTTAAAGGAATAGTACACCCAAAACATGATTAGCCTTCATTTTCTACTCACCCCCATGCTGAACAACACTCTGGAGTACTTTTTTGATATCTCAAATGCATCTGGAGATCTGGGAGGCTTCTTGCTGTCTGCTGACATTCAAATAATGGAGGTCTATGGCGCCCGAGTCAGAAAGGTCCATAAAAGTCCACAAAAACGTGTCAATATTCCTCCATGCTGCTCGTCCAATGTATTCCAAGTGTCCTGAGTGGGTAGCGTCCAGAATTTACTCAAAACGAAGTAATTTAGAATGTTTTTAGAGCATAAACAGTAGTGTATAGGATTTCCTGAAAGCGCGCACATGCGCGCTCACGACGCTACGGAAGCTGGCAGACCAAACCAGCGCATTCAGCTCGGCAAAGAACTCATGCTCTTCCTCAACACTGAAGTCCTCAGACATTTTTCTTTCGTTGTTTCTTTCTTTGCACAGGTAACAGCACATTTCTTCTTCTACGCTTGCATTATCGGCAGAGGAGACGCTGAATGCGCACTTTCATCTGGTTTGGTCTGCCGGTTTCCGTAGCGTCATGAATGCGCCGGCGCGCGCTTTCAGGAAATCCTATACACTACTGTTTATGCTCTAAAAACATTCTAAATGACTTCGTTTCGAGTAAATTCTGGATGCTACCCACTCAGGACACTTGGAATACATTGGACGAGCAGTATGGAGGAATATTGACACGTTTTTTGTGGACTTTTATGGACCTTTCTGCCTCGGGCGCCATAGACCTCCATTATTTGAATGTCAGCAGACAGCAAGAAGCCTCCCAGATCTCCAGATGCATTTGAGATATCAAAAAAGTACTCCAGAGTGTTGTTCAGCATGGGGGTGAGTAGAAAATGAAGGCTAATCATGTTTTGGGTGTACTATTCCTTTAAGTGTTACAGCCAATCACCGAAACTTGGTACCTAAAGACGAGGCATGTTTCGATACTCTGTAGAACCGAAGCATTTCGGTCGGTACCATAAAAGAACTGACGTTTGGTACCCAGCCCTACAATACTCATTTTCAAAAGTATCGATACAGTGCTACCAACAGTGGCACCTAAACAGTCATTCATCTTCTGCGCAGATTAGAGGAAACACTGTGTGATTGAATAAATCTACGCACTTTTCAGTTTCAGGCATTTTTCTGTAACAGGTGCAGCTGCTGAGAATTATTTTTGTTTGTTAACCGGTTTGGCTAGCGTCATTGTTATGTGTGTAAAGCATAGCCAAGGAAGGAACACTTCATTTTAATTTTGTAAGTTTTTTTTATCAAGCTTGCTTAATATTTTGCACAGCATACAACCTCAAAATATTGTTTATTGTATTTATTTATCTATTTATTGTACTTTGTATATTAATTAAAACATTTCTGTAGAATTTTGGAGTTTTTGCTTTTATCCTTGTGGTATCAAAAATAACATTGAGTATCGAATATTTTACTTAGTATCGGTATCGAGTTGAAAAGTTTAGTATCGTGACAACCCTACTGACTAGAGATGGAAATTTCATCAGGAAGATAAGAGATTATTTTTCGCTATAATATTATGTTTCATAGGTTAAGAATCAGAAAGTGAAATGCGACGTTCACACCGAACGGCATCAAAGAAGCTTCTGCTTCATTTCTGATGCTTGACCACATTAAGGTCAGACGTCCAGTAAAGTGAGTCCAGAAGCTTCTGCTGCTCCTGTGTTCGATGCCAGAGAGCAGCTTTGCTATATTAGCTGTGATCAGCGGGTAGAAAGTAGTTAGAATCTCTGTTGAAGTGAGAAAGTCCTCCTGAAAACATGGTCTGTGCAGTCAGTTCATCCAGATTACCATCCTGCCTTCAAAGATTATTTCCCTGTGGGAGCCGCTCAGACCCCCACATACCGGCGCTGCGCTGTCACTGGGAATCCCCAGCAGCAGCTGCCTCAGGCCCGCTGCCTCCTCGCGGTTTGCTGCGGCGGCTGGAAGGCATTTTCCACGTACGTAATCCAAACTGCAGATCATAAAAGCCAACATATTCTGCCGGCAGCTTTCTACATTTGAAGTTAATTTAGGCGTTAATAAACTGTTTCAGAGGAGTGATCATAGCGCTCTGCATCAGCAGTAGAGGTGAGTATTGGCTTGAGTGTTGCGATTCGATACATGTTGCGATACTTGGGTCACGATATGATATTATCACGATATTGCAGTATCACTATATATTGCCATATTTTCCCCAGCTATCAAAATCAAATGATGAGATAAAACAGCAAGTGCTGTATATTTTCATCAGAAAATATTGATTAGGTATTATTATCCATGTTGCTTGGGGTTTTCTTCCACTGTGACTGCCTCAAATCGAGATTTGGTGCTGCACGCACAGTTAAAGGGCTCCACAGCGCTTTCTGCCAGAGTGGTGGTGCAGAGGTAGCCCATTTTCCCATCAATGATTTATGTAACCATTTTTTTTTTTGAAAATCGATACTAAGAAGTTTAAGATCGATATTATATTGGGCAGCCGAATATCACGATATATCGCCAAAACGATTATTTCTCACACCCCTAATCAGCAGTGCTGCGTCTGACTCCCTGCCAGCTCCCAGATCAGCTTCTCTCAGTGGTTGATGCGGCGCGTCCAGCAGCTAAAGTTACATTTTTCAACTCCAGCTGCTTCTGAAATTTTTAGCAAAGTTTCCAGGGAAAAACAGGGCATACGCATTGCTAACAGCCTGGATGAGCAGATGGACGAATGGATAATGGACGGCTGGATGGACAGACAGGTGGATGGATGGTTGGTTGGATAAAAGGATGGATCAATATTTTCATTTTGAATTTATAGAATTCGATCAGTAATTACTAAATGGATATATTTCTCTTTAAAGTAAATTTATTAATCAATATTAAACATTTTAATAATTAAACTCGTTGAATCTAAAATTGAAAAACAAGAAAGTGATGCTAGAATATCAGGTAAGCAGTAACAGCATAGTTAGCCGGCCTGGTAACTAGTTACTGTGATCAGTAACGATAACTAGTGAAACCCTTGAAGCGTCACTCCTGAACGCTCTGCTCTCCATCAGAACATCCTGAGGAGCCGTAATCATTTAAAAACTGTTTTTATATTTACTCGCCTCTATTTATAAAACATTAAAGTTAGTTTGATGAAACATTAAATCAATGGGTTCCAAAGTGAGGAAGAACGTCAGAACCGGGAACGAGGAACCGGTGAGTGAATGAAGACTGAAGCCAGGAGACGCTTTTTGAAACGGATCAGGAATTTATCCAAAAAATGAAATTGTCAGGCAAACTGAAGGTATCAGCAGGTTTACTGAGCTTCACAGCATTCAGCCTCCAGCTAAAAACAGGCCCAGCTGATGAACTGGGGGGGGGGGGGTCCTAATGGTAAATCCATTAGACAGCTATTAATTGAAGAGGTGCCTGCGTGATTGGTCGAATATAGGTGTTCAGGCTGACGTATAAATAACTGGCCTGCAGAAATAACAGGGAAAAAAACAGATTTTAAGAGAGGATTTTTTTTTTAAATACGAATTTTCTAAACTTTTGGAAAATATCGCTTGATGAAGAGAACATTTATAAACATGGTTAAGCCAGAATGATTTGATATTTAAATATGATCTCCCTACGACTTTAACAAAGTGCAAAGGTCTTAAAGTGCTACTTGTCTACATTAAAAAGATATTAACATAACATACTTGTCATTACACACAACGTTTCACCTTTAGCAGTAAGTTTAAGTTACACTTGTTTGAATGAACCTATGAAACATAATATTGAGGCTAAAATGATCTCATGTCTTGCTGATAATATTTCCATCTCTGGTCAAGCTCACATACAACAAAGACAAGGTTAGCTGCTTTACACCTTCAAAATGCAGGAAATAACTTTCAGAGTCTAAATTTGAACATTTTCCAGGGAAGGATTCCCCCGGACCCCCCTACGCCATGCAGAGCCTAAAGATGTGATCCATCATGGCGGACACCCTATGGAATATTCTCCGCTCGTCGGAGGAGTTCTTCTCCATTTAATCAGGTAATAATCTGACAGAAGGGAATCACCAATCCATCCAGTTTCCTTCATGCTTATCCCTGCTGGGCGGTCGAGGGGTGCTGGTCCCCATCTCCAGCGGTCTATGGGTGAGAGGCAGGGTCCACCAAAGGTCGCCAAGGCAACACAGACAGGCAGGACAAATAACCATTCACACTCACACCTAAGGAGAATCTAGAGAAGCCAACTAACCTAACAGTCATGTTTTTGGACTGTGGGAGGAAGCCGGAGTACCCGGAGAGAACCCACACACTCTCAGGGAGAACATGCAAACTCCAGTCTATTCAATAGAAGCCCAGTAGGGACACCTGAATCAAACCCAACAGTTACACCTCAGCATTTATTTAGCTGAATGAGTGGAGTAACGACCAATGAGCTGTTTGGAAACGCTCACAGCAGTTTGAAGTGATGGTGAAACAGATCACTATGACCGAAATAGATCACTATGACCTTGTGCAAAAACTGAGCACATCCAGGTTTTTATCAGTCAACCTCTGAATCAGCTGATCGTAGTTCTTTCAAAGATTCACAGACGATGGGTGGATGGTTGAATGGATGACTAGGTGGAGGGTAAAGATACCTGCTAATTCTGAAAAAATCTAAAACCAAGATTTCACTCTGCTAAAGGAGCTATGAGAGGAAGCACCTGCTTCCTCTCATAGCTCCTTCCTCACTGCCGGCTCTATTCAGACGCAGCTGATAAAAAAAAAGCGGCGTTCCCCTTTAAACTGGAACCCGCTGATCGTTTAGCAGCATGTTTTTTCTCCCAAACTGTTTACATTTGATCAATTCAGTTCAGTTCAGTTTATTTCTATAGCTCCAATTCACAACACACGTCATCTTAAAGGAATAGTACACCCAAAACATGATTAGCCTTCATTTTCTACTCACCCCCATGCTGAACAACACTCTGGAGTACTTTTTTGATATCTCAAATGCATCTGGAGATCTGGGAGGCTTCTTGCTGTCTGCTGACATTCAAATAATGGAGGTCTATGGCGCCCGAGGCAGAAAGGTCCATAAAAGTCCACAAAAAACGTGTCAATATTCCTCCATACTGCTCGTCCAATGTATTCCAGGTGTCCTGAGTGCGTAGCATCCAGAATTTACTCGAAACGAAGTCATTTAGAATGTTTTTAGAGCATAAACAGTAGTGTATAGGATTTCCTAAAAGCGCGTTCACGACGCTACGGAAACCGCGGCAGACCAAACCAGATGAAAGTGCGCATTCAGCATCTGCTCTGCCGATAATGCAAGCGTAGAAGAAGAAATGTGCTGTTTACCTGTGCAAAGAAAGAAACAACGAAAGAAAAATGTCTGAGGACTTCAGTGTTGAGGAAGAGCATGAGTTCTTTGCTGAGCTGAATGCGCACTTTCATCTGGTTTGGTCTGCCGCGGTTTCCGTAGACTCGTGAACGCGCTTTTAGGAAATCCTATACACTACTGTTTATGCTCTAAAAACATTCTAAATGACTTCGTTTCGAGTAAATTCTGGATGCTACCCACTCAGGACACTTGGAATACATTGGACGAGCAGTATGGAGGAATAATGACACGTTTTTTTGTGGACTTTTATGGACCTTTCTGCCTCGGGCGCCATAGACCTCCATTATTTGAATGTCAGCAGACAGCAAGAAGCCTCCCGGGTCTCCAGATGCATTTGAGATATCAAAAAGTACTCCAGAGTGTTGTTCAGCATGGGGGTGAGTAGAAAATGAAGGCTAATCATGTTTTGGGTGTACTATTCCTTTAAGGCACTTTACAGTTCAACCAGATCATCCAGTCAGATTTATTCAAACCAGCTGATTGACTCTTCAGCAATCCCTCACACTAAGCATGCTTGTAGCGACAGTGGAGAGGAAAAACTCCCTTTGAACAGGAAGAAACCTCCAGCAGAACCAGGCTCAGTGTGAGCGGCCATCTGCTGAGGCCGACTGGGGTTCAAGGAGACAGAAGCAGACATAGAAAAAGAATCATAGATACGTTTAAACACTGCCTCACTTTATGTAATGGAAATGTCCATTAACTGTCTGGAAAGATGCACTAAATTAAGTGCTATTTCGTTAACACGTTTTCAGAAAATGATAATAAAAGTTGTCCAAGTCTAAGGAGACGTTGAACAGGCGTGATTTCTGTTGGGTTGCTATTTGAACACCTGTGCATGACTCCTGCTCTCCACTGTTATCCAATGAGGATCGTGGTGGTTTAGCTCTAACAGAGCAGATATTCCTGAAATAAGAGGCAGCAGCGAAGGTTGCTGGGCTTCCAGGAGCCTCGGCCTTGACCCGGCTGCTTCACCACAGGTCCGAGGGCTAACCCTCACTCATCACCCCACACCAAGCAGCTAACTGATGAATTATTGCCCCAACAAGGCAGCGCAGCCACTGCTTTCCGGAAGTGATGTGAAAGCAGGTAACATCACAGCAGGCTGGCGGCGTCCCTCAGCTGACTAGCATCGCTAGCCGCAACTAGCAGCAGGGTAGCATGCTAACGCTTCACGTTAACGCCAATTCCCGCGTGAAATAAGTGTTTTTATTGAAACATGCTGTGGATTTGCCCTGTCGTTAGGTATCACAGCGGTCTATGGTCAGTTAGGCGCTAACAGCCGTCGGTCCCAACCCGCTGCGGGCGGCGGTAGCCCCGAGCTGGGCTCACCGTGGCGGAGGCTGGAGCTAACCTGCTGCCGCTCCGAGGAGCCTGAAATAAAACGCGGTAAATACGGAGAGGATAAACGGGTGGAGCGGAGAAGGTGGAGGAGTGTGGTTCCCACACTGCCGCCAGCCGGGACAGAAAGACAGCCAGGCCCCGGAGAGGCGAACCAACCAACCTGGGCTGCCAGTAGTTCCAGTGAGGCCGCAGTTTGTGGGCGCCGCTGAGCCGAACCCCCGGGGCTTTACGGCTCATTCCCTCCCGGGTTGCTGCATGACCTTCCGCAGCGCTGTCGGACTTTTCCCGCAGCTTTTTTTCTCTCTTCACATTTATGCTTGTCGGCTATCAGTAACTGTTAGCAACTTGTCATTATAGCTAACACACGACGCTGTTCTTCTTCTTTCACTTTTACGTCGCGTTAAAGTTCTTCTTCTTCTTTGGAGGACCTGCGGTAGAAAAGCTTTGCTGTGACTCAGGAGCGCCCCCCTCCGGCTCCACCAGGTGGAGACCGACAGGAACCGATGAGGCTCGCAGAGCTACAGGAATATCTTTGCATACTTTTAGGTATTCATTACAACTACAACACAGATTACATTTGTTGGTAAAATCTCTATGATTTAGGAAAACACCATTTAGTATGGAAGCCCGCTTCTGCCACATGAAAGTAAAAAAAATACAGTATGATTTAAGGAGGGCCAGCCCTCCTTAAATCATACCGTACCTAGCCTCGGGCTGAAGCTCCTATCCGTGACAGTAAATAACTCAAGGAGCTCTAGAAGTAATCCAATGTTAACTACCTCAATGATGCATGCAGTATATAAAGCCCTTCCCTGTCATGCTCATCCTGTGACAGTTGGCATATGGTGTAATTTTGTATTACTTTAAACTGTAAAATCCTTGCAACAAACTAAATTATAATAAATCTAAAATTCTTTCTTTAAACCAAACTATGATGTTCCTCGAATATTTGGCGATTTAAATGTTTAAATATTTTTGCAAAAATATGTTGCGGTGCATGATGGGGTTATTGCATCTAAAGGTCTTACGTGCATTGTTGCCAGGTTGGGATGTTTCCCAATCTGGCAGTTTAAGATGGCCGTCTATGGGTAAAAAATGTTTTTCTTTAGATTTATGGCCTTAGAGATCAATAGACTTTGGTTGTAATTGGACGAATTTGCGTATATCCAGGTGGTTTATGAACCTTTTTTGGGCTGGAAAACATGAGTCAGTGACATCTGGCAACCCTGCTGATGTGAGTGTGGATGTTAGGCTGCAGCAGTCACTGTGGCGTCCGTGTTAATAACAGGGGGGGGGGGGGGGGTCCATAAGTGGGCTGGTGTAGATGGAAAAATGCCAGGGCCGAAAATCGTTCCCAGTCCGAGCCTGCCAGGATCCATATTCATTAAGCTCCATAGTAAACTAGCCCCACCAGCCAGCGGCCAAAATCAATCATTTTTGCCTGCAGTGGTCTACCCTGGATCAATGCCCCAGGCCCTAAATCTGGCGGCCCAATCACAATGCAGAGATGTGTTTTGAATTTCTGGATGCGAAGTGGGCGGGGTTTTGAGGGCGCGACGTCAAAGCTGCGCGACGCTGGAGAACGCACAACAAGGAGGATGGCAACAACTATTGAACAGTAGCATGAACTGCGGCAGCAGCAGCTTCCAGTGGAGCGCTCCATGGAAAGTTAAAAGTTCTCTTTTCTGTTGTTCAATAAAAGTACGTTTTCATTTTTTTTTCATTTCATTTATTGTTTATTTGAAAGGGGACAGTGTACATTAATCAACATTAAAACAATGTAAATATACCCGAGTTAGCTAAAGAGCGCTAATTTTCATCGGTTGTCCCCCAGCCAGATATTAAAAAGGCAACCTAAACACAAGTATAAAATCACAAGATAAAATTACAATACCAATTACATAAAAAACATTATGGTTAAGAAATACAATTCATGTAAAATAATTATAAATTATTTAAACAACACAGAAAACCTTAGTGCCCACAAATGTGTCTCTCTACAAGCCATTTTTTTTGCATTCTTTTTGAATGAAGAGAATGACAAAGAGTCTCTGATGGTTTCTGGCGCTGTGTTCCATTGCTGAGATGCTCTTACGGAGAAGACAGCCTGACCAAAGGCTGTTTTTCTCCGGGGGAAGATGCAGTCTTCCCTCACTGCCCCTCTGGTTACCCTGACCTCACTGGATCTGAACTGTACAAAGTCACATAGTGGAGCTGGTGCTAAACCATGTCTGATTTTATAAATTAAACAGATGTTGTTGAACTTGATAAGATTGTTCCAGGTAAGTAACTGATATTTCCTCACAATGCTACAGTGATGGTAATGGTATGGTTTTTTTATCCAGTATTTTTAATGCTTGTTTATATAATGTTTCTAATGGTTTTATTGTAGTGAGTATTGGACCAACTTATTAGACAATATGTTATATGGGATAAAATCATGGGAAAAAAAATATGATTTAGCAGCTTCAGTTGAAACAAAATCTCTAATGAATCTGAAGTTTGCTAAACTAAACTTCTTTGGATATGAGTTTTGAAATTGAGATGCGAATCTATATGTTAAACTAAATATTTATATTCAGTGACGACCTGTAATCTTTCTCCAGATATTAAAATTTCCGGTTCTATATTTATGAGGTTGTTTTTTGAAAAAAATCATGGTAACTGTTTTAGATACTGTATGTTCAGTTGCAGACAGGATTGCTCAAGCCAGGTTGAGATCAGTGACATGGCCTCAGTTAGTTTTGCAGCAACTTCCTCTGTGGATTCTCCATAAGCCAAGATAGCTGTGTCGTCTGCATACATCAGAGTGTCACAGTTCTTACACACAGATGGTAAATCATTAATATATAGACTGAAAAGAATTGGAACTACAATTGATCCCTGTGGAACACCAGTTGATAATAGTAAGGGGGTGGAATTGTATTGGTCAATTCTTACACTTTATGAACGAGATGAAAGGTATGAATTAATGAGGCTAATGAATTTGGAGGAAAAATTAAATGCACTGAGTTTGTACAGTAAAACTGAATGATTAACTGTATCAAAAACTTTACGAAGGTCTAAAAAGATTTGTCCCACTATCCTTCCTTTGTCCATATTGGATTTAACCTTTTCCATAAAATAACTTGTTGCCGTCTCTGTAGAATGATTAACCCTAAATCCAAACTGCATTGAGTGTAAAGGAAAAGAGCTGCAATTAAGATGATTAATGATTGTTTTGCAACCAGTTTTTCAAAAACTTTAGATAATGTTGGCAAAATGCTAATAGGTCGATAATTAGATGTCAGAAGAGAGTTACCACCTTTAAATATGGGAATGACGCTAGCAAATTTCCATGGCTCATTGGTCTAGTGACATATTAATGATGTGTTAGTGAACCCATATTCGTTTTAACATGTGTGTGTCCATCCCATACACGTCTTTTGCTCTTGAATACTTAAGCTGTTTAATTGCCTTTTCCACATCCGATATGGATACAGATGTTGGATATAGTGGGGGCTCAATTAACAATTCTGAACTAATGGCAGGTATGTTGTTATATTTCACAGGAAAACTTTTGACTATGGTCTCAACAGAATCAACTAAATATTCATTTAGTGTCTGTGCCACATCAGTCTGATCCTGCAAAAGCATGCCATTGTTCTTCAACTGTATTAAATTGTTACTGGAAAAAGTTGTACCTGTTAATTTAGTAATTTGTCCCCAAATAGCTTTTGGGTTTTCATGACAGTTTTTAATAATTGTGATAAAAAAGTCTGCCTTTGCTTTTCGTAGTTGTCTTGTCACTTTATTCCGTAATGAAACAAATTTTTGTCTCTCACAAGATAGTTTGGACTTATTGGCTTTTTTAAGGGCATTATCTCTGTCTTTCATTAAATGTTTGATGTCGTCACTGAGCCAGGGAAGAGAACACTTTCTGCTTTTGTGTTTAAGTGTCACTGCAAATTCATTAATTTTTGTCTGTAAGCATTTAGTGAATTTCTGACTAATTATTTCCAGTTCATTATCCAATAGTAGAATGTCCCAGTTCATATTTCTAATTGCAGTGTAAAGTTGTTCCTGTTTGTTCCTTGGAATGCCAGTGAACTCCTTCTTTCCGGAATAGGCTGAGAATCGCTGTCTGGTTAATTTTCTTGTTATCAGCACCATGTTATGATCTGAGAGACCAGTCAACATATTGTATGATTTTGTGATCCGTTCAGGATGATTGGTGAAGATTAGGTCAATTTTAGTGCTACAAGTGTTTGTAATCCGTGTCGGTTGTTACGGCTGCAGTGGGTCTCTGCTTTTTCTTTTAGGGTCCTGGAGGCAGGCCTTCTGCAGGTGTTATGATTTTTCCCTGATTGGTGCTCTGCTGCTTTAAAAGCTGTCATGCTGCAGCAGTCAGCAGGCTTTTTTCCTCCTCTCCCTCTTCAGAACTTCAGTTGGTTTGGTTTGGACCTTATGATTGAGTTTTGTTAGGTTTGTTTTGCGTTTGTTTATTTCTAATTGGTTATGGGTAGTGATGGGTTGATGAGGCGTCATGAAACGTTTCGACACATTACCAAACTGTATTGATACAGTGTCGATACTGTGTCACTGAATACTGACACCTGCTGGACATTAAAAATCCCTACAGGCAACCTAGCTGACAGAGTTAACTGACACTGATTTGATGACCTATTATATACACTAATATGATGCAATTCATTGTATGATGCATTGTATTATTATTAAAACATATTTGATATTTTAGACACAGTCAATGAATAATGAGAACCTGCATCATAATGTAATAATCTCTAAGTAAACATGTAGTAAATGAAGATGCTTGTTCACTGGTATTTTTTTTACAATTTTTTATTCAAAAAAATAAGTTGTTGCAACGTTTTGAAATTCAGTCTGTTGCACTTTTTTGATATTAGTTCTCCAGCTGTGGAAAACACCCGCTCACACGGCACAGATGAAGCTGGAGTGCACAAAAATGTTAAGGCCAGGCGGAAGAGGTTTGGATAAACCGTCCTTTGGTTTTTCCAATATACAAGAGGATCCTGGGACCTCGCAATATTGCCCTCTGCCATGTATCTCTGCACCTCAAGGATGGCATCAGCTGTGGCACTTTTGGTCTGCCTCCCCACTTCGAGATCAAAATGTTCCCAAAGGTCATCTAAAAAAAAAAAATAAAAATAGTATTTTAGTACATGATTTAAAAACAACAAAGAAATGATGCTCAATATCATGCCTGAAGTGGGGGCAGACAGCTGTTGTGAAGATGTTCCCGGCTGGGGCTCATTTGAGCTTCCAACTATTGAGGCACATTCTGTCCGCAGCCTGCTGTACTTCCATTTTCACTCGTTCCCGTTCCTCCTCGCACTTTTTGGCCAACAGTTGTTTGATGGTCTGAAAACCACACCAAGTCAAACCAGAAGAAAATCAATATATTTAAAATAAATTTGATGAATAAACTACCACTTTAGATAATTTCCACACAAACCTTTCTGGTTGGCAAAACATATGAGGGCTCAAGGAGCTGAACCAGCTCCCTGAACCCTTCATTCTCCACAACAGCGAGGGGCTGGCAGTCCTTTACAATGAAATTAAGCACAGCCTCATCAAGCATCTGCTTCCTGGAAGCTTGATGGTTTAAAATGAGAAAGTGTAAATTATTCAGAATTATCAATAAAACAAAGTCAGTAAGTTGTAAAATACCTGTATACCTGAGTTCATCATGGGTGTATCATGGATTTCACGCTCATGCTTGGCCTTATAATGCCTCAGCATTGAGGAGGTGCTGTTATTTAAATATGCAAGCTCTGTTGAGCAATTGCGACATTTAACCTGCAGAAAATAACACGAACAGTAAACTAAAGGTCACTTTGAAATGAATTTCTACTCAGAAAATCAAGTGGAAACTCTGAGAGGAACAGGATGAAACAAGGAAATTAAAACAAATACCTTATTTTCCGAAATGACATCAAAGTGGTCCCACACGGCAGAAACCTTTCTTTTTGCTTGAGGAAGCTCCATAATTTTTTGATGAATTTTATATTCGCAAAACACGCAAGATTGTTTTGGCAGATGCGCTTCCTTATAAAGGCTTGTCAATCAGTTCGAAACATCGGTCTTCGGACTTCGGACTTTTCCGTAGCGATACACACGTCGACACAGGTTTCGCTCTATGAGACGAACACATGCGCCGACGCATCGGTGTTGCCCGACCCATCACTAGTTATGGGTTTTGTATTAATCTGTTTTGGCTTCTTATTTCAAGTAATCCTTTTTCAGGTTTTACTTAATATAATTTAATAAATTTCCTTTTTTTATTAACTCTGAAAATCCTTGTGTGGTCTCCATTAATGTTACCCCACCTAACAAGCCAGGTGGACGTAACATTGTGGGGGCTTGTCTGATTCATGTGGACTAATTATGCTTAATTGGCCTCATTGTTTGTCTTCAGGTTGCAGTTACATGCCCCTGATTTTGGTTTTCCTGTGTTGCAAGATGTTTGTGGGTTTTTGGGCTACTTTAAGGTCTTTGGAACTGTAAAGGAAGAAAATATTCTAACATAGTTAACTTTGGAAAAAGGTTGGCTTTTCATTTTCTTCCCTCTCCAGGTCCACCCGGCGAGCTGCGTTTGGTAATATGAAAATCAGCAAGGCGTGTTGACATCACAGAATTACAGAGTTTAATCCAATATAAGACAATGCATAAACTTAGAAATAAGACAATGCACAAACCTACACCAGAAACTGCAGAACAACAGAAACATACATTCAGTTACCTGAGGTAAAGAAAAATAGAAAAGAGAGAGGCAAAGATGCGTCTTTGGAGAGAGCTGGTGCAAAAGCAAAAAAATGGCAGCTATCTGAATTTTTGCCCCTGTGCACAAAATTTTATAATGTAGATAAGTCCTTCCCTTTAGTATAAGGTCGTCCAGCTTGACCAATTGGAAGCTACTTTGGACACTCAGAAAAACTAATTTACGGCCGGGCCCCCCACTGGATTCTAAGGTCATCTGGCTGTCATGAGATAAAGTTTAACAGAATCGATGTGGAATGTTGAGGGCCCCTTTTCCTGCCATAAATCTCAAGAACAAACTTAAATTCAGTATTTTGGTTCAGGGAAAGGTTATCTTCACAGCTCAATCTTGCTCTTTTGCACCATTCCACCCCAAAAGATTGAATCCTGCCTTAAACCACATAGAATCAACAGAACATGAGATACAATTCCTTTTTCTCACATATAAAACATAATATTCAATCTAACATATTCAATTACCCCATTAAACATATATCCTGAGCAATTTTCTAATAGTAAACAAAACATTTTCATTCAAACAATTTCAATTTGATTCTGATATTCACACAGATAGTACAACTTTCAATTAAAAAACATGATATTAATACTTAGAAAAATGTCTTAAAAACTAAATGTTAGTGTTTTAACATTCTACATTTTATTCAGTATCACAGCATCTCAGAGGTTTATTCTGGAAGACCTTTGATCTTCTGTAAACCAAGGAGACCTCTCCCCTGAGGCTCAACTGTTATTCACCCCCCAGGAGATACTCATTTTAAGGCCTCCTGTGCTTTGAATACTTACCCATTAGTAGTTTTAAATCATTAACACAGCCTTGTTCAAAATTAAGAAATATGTTCAAGCGAGAGTGTTTACACATGCCATAAGATTAACTGTAATAAAGTCTAAAAATAATCATTTTTCTTTAACAGAACCTTACTAGATTTTGGACATTTTTGGTGTTCCATATGTCTGTTGTTGGAGGTCCATGAGGATTTTTGCTCTTTTGTTAGAGGGGGGGGGGGGGGGGGGGGGGGGGGTCTCTTTGTTTTGTGTCAGGTAAGTGCTATCTGGTGTTTGTTGTTTGGCAACTCCATTTTAGTCGACCCTGTTTATTATTTTAGTTTGTTATTTTTGGGCTGGACTCTGGGCTGAGGGCACCGCCGTGGTTTGCTGCCTGAGAGGTTTTGGCCTGGAGGGATTTGCTGCCAGCGGTATCTTGGTGCTTAAAGTGCCTTGGCTCTTGGAGGAAAGCCTGAAGACTAGGCTAAGGTTAGTCAGGGCTTTGATCGGTTAGTTAGTGGTAGGATAATGGAGTTTTGCCATTTGTTTGTACCAGTTATGCACTTCCTGATTGTTGGTTAAAAAAAAACAAACAAACAAGAAAATTGGTGTTTTCTGATTAGGTTGGTTTGTTGGATTATTTTTTGTTGAAAATGGATACTGTGGGTTCTTTTTTGGCTTCCCCAACTTTAGGACTGTTGGAAAAGCTTACTAAGGAGCAGATGCATCAAGTAGCTGAACACTTTGAAATTGACCTTGGAGTTACAAAAGGATTTAAAAAACCCCAATTAAGGAGTTTCTTAAAAGACAAACTTGTACAACTAAATGTCTTTGCCATTTCTTTTTCAGATGCTGATGTGTCAGATGTAACTTCCCGGGGCTGGTGCTTCAAAGTTGGATGATGACTCGCCAGGTCCAACGGTATCTCAAGAGTCTCAATTAAAGGTTCAATCTATGAGAACTGAGATGGAAATGCGGTTTGAGGTGGAAAAATTGCGGCTAGCACATGAGCTTGAGGAGAGAAAACTAGCTTTACAAGAAAAGAGGCTAGCGCATGAACATGAACAAGAAGAAAAGAGGCTAGCACATGAACATGAACAAGAAAAGAGGCTAGCGCATGAACACGAAGAAAAGAGGCTAGCACATGAGTTGGAGGTTAAGAAATTATCGTTGGAAGCTGAGCGCTTGAAGTTGATGTCTGAGGGCAGGTTAAGTGGTGGATCTTTCAATCTGTCTCAAGGTGGTGATAGGTTTTCTGGACATAACTTGGTTAACATGTTGAAGCTGGTACCCAAGTTTAATGAACAAGATCCTGATGTGTTTTTTTCTTTGTTTGAGGACATGGCAGAGGACAATGAGTGGGGTGATCGTGATTGTTCTATTCTGCTGCAAAGTGTGCTGGTGGGTAAGGCCCAAGAAGCTTATGTTTCATTAACATTAGCTGAAAGAAAGGTATACAAATCTGTTAAAGAAGCTGTTTTGAAGGCTTATGAACTGGTTCCCGAACATTACAGGCAACAATTTAGGAACTGCAGGAAGGCTGAAAAACAGACAAATACAGATCTAGTCAGACAACTAAACACCCAGTTTTATCGTTGGTTATCAGCTGAAGGTGTGAAGGACTTTGAATCCCTTTGTGATTTGATGGTGTTGGAACAGTTCAAGACCATTATTCCAGCTCGGGTTGCCACATATGTTAACGAGCAAAAGGTAAAAACTGCTGCTAAAGCTGCTGTCTTGGCAGATGAGTATGTTCTGACCCATAAAACTGTGAGGGATTACAATTGGGAAGGCAGCTATAGCTTTCAGGAATCTCATCATGACTGGTTCTCTGGTAAGACTGGAGTGGAAGCTAAAGCAGACTCTGTTTGTAACTATTGTCGCCAGAAAGGAAAAATGAGTGTCCTCTGAATACCAAAATTAAATCGGCTAGGAGTAAACGAGATGATCAAAAACCTGTTGCTTTAGCCAGCGTTTCACAGTTGCATTCAGTGGAGTCTACACATCCAGCTAAAGTTGAAAGTGTAAGACCAACTGTTTTAGCTGTACCTGTTGACTATAAGTTTTTTTCAGAACTGACTGTTACAGATCCCCAGATTTGTGAGAAGGATGTCGGACAGGACTATACACCCTTCATCACAAATGGGTTTGTTTATTTGAGTGGCAGTTCAAATAAAGTGGCTGTGAAGATTCTACCTGACACCGGAGCATCTGAATCTTTCATATTGGAATCTGTTTTGCCATTTTCTCCTTTATCTGATACTAGTTGTAGTGTCTTAATTAGAGGTATTGGGTTGGAGACTTTCTCTGTGCCTCTTCATAAGATCTACTTGCAGTCAGAACTTGTACAAGGAGAGGTAACTATAGCTCTTCGTCCTTCTTTGCCTGTGGAAGGTGTATCTCTCATTCTAGGAAACAATCTGGCAGGTGGACGTGTGTGGCGAGATGTTGCACCCCCTCCAGTGGTCCGAGCTTGTCCATCCGTTTCTTTGTCAGACGTATGTGCTCGAGACTTTCCTGAGGCTTTTCCAGCTTGTGCAGTAACTGTGGCTGATAAGGAGGTTGAGTTTGGTGAGCCTAGTTCCATTCTTGAGAAGACTGCCTGTTTGCCAACTCTTCCTGTTCCTTTGTCACTCAGTGAGTTGATTGCAGCCCAGCAGGAGGACACAACCTTAGCTGCTCTGTTTGACCAAGTCCAGGCAGCTGAACAGGACACAAAAGTGTCAAGTGGATATTTTCTCCAAAGAGATCTGTTGGTACGTAAATGGTTGCCTTATAGTGACGGGGAAATTTTGGTCCAGTTTATCAAGTTGTTGTTCCAGTCAAGTTCAGAAACCTTGCTTTGAAAACTGCTCATGGAGGATTGTCTGGACATTTAGGGGTCAATAAAACTTATAATCGAGTTTTACAAAATTTTTTTTGGCCACGTCTGAAAAAAGATGTTGCTTATTTTGTGAAAACTTGTCACACTTGCCAGTTAACTGGGAAACCTAATCAGACCTTCAAACCAGCTCCACTTTTTCCCATACCGGCTGCTGGTAAACCTTTTGAACACTTGATCGTGGACTGTGTTGGCCCACTGATTCCTTCAAAGTCAGGATCTGTGTATTTGCTAACAGTTATGTGTAGAAGCACTTGTTATCCTGCAGCCTATGCTCTGAACTTGGCTGGCAAACTAGCCTCTGAGAATCTTAAAAAGGCTCAGAGAAAAATTAAACTATGGTTTGACCAAAAAGCTGAGATGGTTACAGAGGTCCCTGTTGGGATCCTCTGTTTTAAGGGGGGAGGTATTACGGCTGCAGTGGGTCTCTGCTTTTTCTTTTAGGGTCCTGGAGGCAGGCCTTCTGCAGGTGTTATGTTTTTTCCCTGATTGGTGCTCTGCTGCTTTAAAAGCTGTCATGCTGCAGCAGTCAGCAGGCTTTTTTCCTCCTCTCCCTCTTCAGAACTTCAGTTGGTTTGGTTTGGACCTTATGATTGAGTTTTGTTTGGTTTGTTTTGCGTTTGTTTATTTCTAATTGGTTATGGTTTTTGTATTAATCTGTTTTGGCTTCTTATTTCAGGTAATCCTTTTTCAGGTTTTACTTAATATAATTTAATACATTTCCTTTTTATTAACTCTGAAATCCTTGTGTGGTCTCCATTAATGTTACCCCACCTAACAAGCCAGGTGGACGTAACAATGTATATACAGTATTATTCATTATTGAGAGCTTATTAGAACACTTCAGTTTGTTGATGGGTGTAATTACTGATTAATAAAACAATTATTTTGACCTATTTGATTTAACAGTATATGTTACACAATGTCCCTTTAAATGTTCAAGTTAAGCAGAAAGTAGTCAAACAAACAGAGGTATTCTTGTGTTCATTCTTCCATGATAAATAAGTCACTTTGATTCATGCAGCTCTTTTATTTGTTTCTCAAATAAAAGAATAAACATTATTTTCTGTTGTGCATTACATGCAGGAGGACAACCGGTGTGACTTCAACAAACATATCCTGAAGATTGTTGCTCTCCATGGTGCTGATGAGGATCCCGTTAATGTCTCCATCCTTGTTGAAGGCCAGGAGATTTTACCACCATGCCACAGTACTGCAAAAGCCTGCTCGCTGCTCATGGGACTGATATATGCGCTGAACTTGGCAGACCCTCTCCCTTTGCACTACACTTTTGAAGTGTTCCAAAAACTTTTCCTGGAGTTGGATGGATTCAAACTATCAGCAAAAGTAAACAACTTGAAGTTAAAGTTGCTTTCATCTTAGAGGAGGCAAATGTGGCATCAAATGCCAAGAATTAGAAGTGGGTTCCAGTTAATGTTAGTGCAAGGTTGCATTGTCATTAATGAGAATGGTTAGAATGATTTTGGTTCATTGTGGAAATTGCATTCTTCAAAATCCACTTGTCTGGACGACTGGTTCAAATGTTGAAATTGCACTTTTTGTGTGCAGGTTTGTAAGATTTTTATTGCTGATTTGAGTGGCGACTATATTAACTGTTGCTTTCCCAACAGTTTCCAGTAACTATAAAAAGTAATTGAGTTCAGATGAGAAATAGCTGAAATATAAACGGGGAGGGGGGCGACTAAAGACATATATATATAATCTCAAAGTATTTGTCTTAACTGTGTAACGAATCAAAATGTGTTTGAGACGGAGAACCCCTGAACCTCAGAACAGCATCCTGAGGGATGTCGTACAAACTGATTTTTCCTAAATGTAGAGCAAGTTACGTAAACTGCCCACATCTCCAAATGCAGAACAGTGAGCAGATTTGCAGTTAAATTAAAATGCATCCCAGTCTGTGGAGAACTTTGCCCAAGGTTTATGATGGGATGTTTATTGCAAGATGAATAGTCAGATTAGTGCACATTTTGTCACAATAGAACCACAAACCTCAGTGTGTTTCACGGGGATTTTATGCGATAAGCCAAAAAAAAGTGAAGGGAAAACAAGGTGTTGTTTTATTAATAAAATGTTTTAATCACCAGACCTGTGTTGGTGTATATTTAATACTGTGTATTTGTTGTTTACAAGTCATACCAAACTTCTCTTTTTTCTGTACAAATTCTAATGCAGTACAACAAAATGCACTTAATAATAATGCAATATTTGTACATGCTTTTTCCATTTAAATAGAGGCAGACATAATCTATACTCCACTGCTCAAAGTTTAAATGGCTGTTTCAGTTCTGATCCTCGCCCAGAGGTTATTTTCAGCATGTTTGTGTAGGTTAAATATTCTTGATCTTACATGAGTAAATTTCTGTAATGAATCTTCAAACTGAGTTTTAGAGGGTTTTACTTTTTTATTGCCTATTTGAATAGTACAATTCCAGTTAGACTGTCAAATTTCTGGCTGGCCCATGAAAGATTGGACAATTTAAAACAATAGTGTATTTACTTTGTTAAACTGTTTAAAATGAAAAATAGTTTAATGTATATAAAATATTTAGACTTTTATTTCAATTTATTTGGTAACATTTGTCAAAAGAACAATGGCAATGGTTACCTAATATTAGTGAGTAATGTAACATAATGAAGCAAAGTAAATGTCAATCAGAGAAAATAATTAATATCTACTTAATTACTTCATAACAGCAAATTCTACAGGGATATAACATTTACTTCAAATTTTGAGTAAAATGCAAGTTCACTTTACTTACTTTTTAAATAAATCTAACTTACAACTTGGATGTAATTAAGTAAATGTTACCTTGTAATGTTACCTTGTAAATGTTATCTTTACAACTGTTTTGTTTAATGGAAAATAAAATTCATGTGATACTGGCAAGTGTTACTTGATATTGCAGCATTAAATTTTACTTAAATAATTTTAGTGCAAATAGCTTACAATATATTTTTTAAGTAAATCTTATGAGCTGTTTTTTTTTTCAGTGTAGATTGGTAACCCCGCCTCCTGCTCTCCTCCATCTTGTCTGCTGTCATGATTCATGTCTATTCTATTAACATTTCTCTATCTGTAGAATGGGGCTGTTTCATGAGTTGACTTCTCAGTTCAGAGGGCCCCCTGCCTGTCTTTGCCTCGGGCCCCACATTTCCTAAATCCGCCCCTGCTGCAGCTCCTGCTTGCCAGCTGCTGGTGGGGTAACGCAGCAGCCCCCATCCAAACGGAAAGCTACAGCCTTCAGATGCTTAACATGGTGCGAAATGGGGGGGTGGGGATAAGCTGACATTCCCGCCGCTTCTAACCTGTAGATCACGTGACAGACGAAGCTTCGATCAGCAGCTGTTCCCGGTCAGGGCGAATACGCATGCGCAGAACCGTTGAGCGATATGCAGGCTATGAAGCTCTGCGCATGCGTGTCTGAACGTTCTGTTCGCGGACGGGAGGGCGGAGTCATTGTGACTGGGCGGGAGGGCGGAGTCATAGTGACGTCACACATTCCATTCCGTTGAGAATTCATTTCCAGGCTGGGTTCCAGAGTGAGAGGTCTTATGTTTGCTATTTGCTCAGAAGAATTAAAACCGATTTCAGAAATGGACGCACAGCTTAGATCAAAGGAGCAGCCGACTGGAGACATCAGTGTCTCATTTAACAACATGCAGGACATCATGGAGCGCCACCTGGAGAGGCTGTCGCCGCTTCAGTGGACCTTGCTTGCTGAGGGTCTAAGTGATTCGGAAATATTAGGAGTCATGACCGACATCATAACAGACGTTTTTCAGCACTATGTGGTGAAAACACTGAGAAACGTTATTCCAGGGATTGAACAGAGTACGGAGATTGGAACCGAGACCAAGATCTCAGAAGATCAGATCAACATGACTTTGACTGATTTGATCAACACAGAAATGGCCTCCATTCTGGAGGAGATACCAGAAAGCTGTAAGCTTGGAGAGCAGTTAAACTCACTGATAGGACAGGAGGTCTCTCATAAAGTTTCCCACATTGTAAATGAGATCCAAAACACCTCGGCCTACTCTGTAGAACCAGCGCTTTATGTAGGTCACCTTATCCCCAAGCCCAGCACGCTCAACAATTTAGTTTCCTGCATAGTTCAATGTTTCCAAAGGTGTGGCGGCAGAATGAAACCCTGCTTCCCTGAAAGTTGCTGCAGCTTCTTTCCAAAAGACGGAGCAGCACATGCATCAAACCCTGAGACTGAATCGGACCCTTTGAACAAAAGCGCGTCTCAGACGGTAGCAGAACATTTTCCTATGTGCTCGCTTTCTGAGAGCATTACTGAAATAATACTGCAATATTCAGAAGAATGCAGTCCTACCAGCTCCTCAGAAGATGTTACAGACTTTAGCGCGGAAGAACATTTCCAAGCAATCAAAGCTGCAGAGGAAATCAGCCAAATTATTGCTGAAGAACTACAAAACTCTGTGTCTAAAGATTCAGCTGGACAGAAAGATGGCAAGTCTTTCTCTGCACCATGTTTTCCCTGGAATAGAATTGTCGGTAAGATCAGAAACATTTTATCATCCAGGCTCAGAGCTGCACCCGCGGAAAAACCAGAAAATACCAGAAAACCAGAGTTTCACAAGTTTGTCGAGCAGCAGTTCCAAAAAATGATGGTTTGCCTGAAGAAACCCCTGGATTTAAAGGATGTAAAGGTGATCCAACTGAACCCTGACATCGGTCCAACAAACCAAAAGATGAGCCTCCTGTTTCCTGGATATCTTCCTGACCTTACATCAAATGTGGTCTACAAAGACACAGGCAACTTTTCCAAACTGGATTTTCAGGCCATCAGAGATCAAATTGACCAACTGTGTGCAGAACCAATGGAAGATCCGTTTCTAAATGAGAGGGTCAGAGAGTTCTCCAAGGAACTGATACATAAACTCTATTCTGAGATCATGATCAACCATTTTGGTAGAATTCCCTTTCCTCCAGAAGGGAAATATCTCTCAGATTCTGTCCTCTCATTCAAGAACATAAAGGACACTTCAGGCCAGATTAAAGTCTCCCCTGAAATCTTCTATGCCAGAGTAGAAGATGAGGTGAGGATGTTTCTGCACAAGATTTTTCTTTGGCTGGACAGTGAGAAAACACAGAAGATCAGTGAAGTAGACAGAGTGTGCAGCGCGCTCTCAGACATCCAGGATGTGGTTGGAGAGATACTAGGTCAAACTCTACAGCGAATCCAAAGTAAAGAAAGCAAGTCTCCAAGTCCCAGGGGGTCCACAGATCTCCCCCTGCCAGATCCCGCCACCCCCAGCCAAATTTCAAGAAGCAAGTCTCCAGAGCCACCTGCTGATAATTGTTCCAGCTTAGAGATTACATCTGTTGGCTCAAACCAATCCTGTGAAGGAGATGTGTCGTCCTTCGCATCGAAATCTGATTCCCGGATTTTGAAAAGGAAAAGATTTTCCAGGAAGAAGCCGTCCAAAAATCAGTTCTCTACATCAGGGGCCGAATGTGACGATGTAATCCAGTCAAGCCAGGTGGACACCAACGAGGAAGTAGAGAAAGTTTTGGCATTTGCTGTAATGAATGCCGTTTTAAAGTGTTCAGAGACAAGGGGCGGACCCCTGACGTCCAAAGAGCTGACAGATGCCTTGACTGAACTGTCAGGACAGAAGGTAGAGAACCTGTCAGACTTTTTTTCTGGTGAAAACGATGAAAGCATTAGAAAAATCGTTAGCGCCATCTGCCGACATCTGGATACCGAGTTTGGCTCCATAGACGCGGCATTCAAGGCTATGCTATCACAGCCTGTTTGTCCCATTCAGAGTGCTGTGCTGAGATGTTTAAAAAGTCACCTCCCCATTAAAAGCCCAAAATGTGTAGGTCTCCAGCCCTTTAGCAAAATGAGAAACGTTTTTAGGAATCTGTTTAGAAGTAACAAAGTCCATCCCGCCGACCTGTAGATTCCACAGCTCAGACACACAATCTGCCAGCTATGGCCTTTTTATATTTTTACCTTAAAAAATTATAATAATAATAAAAACATTTAAATAATATTAATAATAATAATAAAAAAATACATAAATAATAAATAAATAAATAGGTTTTCACCGGGGGCTCCGGGGTTTTCCTTTTAAAAACCAATTCAAATGAACTTTATTTAATAATAATAATAAAAAAATTATAAAAAGAAATAAAAAAAATATAAAATAAATAAAAAATAAAAAAATAATAAAAAAATATTTAAAAAATACATAAATAATAAAAAATAAATAATAAAATAAATAGGTTTTCACCGGGGGCTCCAGGGTTTTCCCTTTAAAAACCAATTCAAATGAACTTTATTCTATTCGTCTCTATTTTACTCTATTCAAATATAATTTTTTTATAATATTGTCAGACTCTAACGTTTGCATCTTTTAACTGATCTGCTGAAATAATAGAAATGTTCATGTTGTTTGTTGCTGTTTTCTTAAATGACGAAGGCAGCCTGAGCTTCACAGACAAAGGAAGGAATATATTTTTCTACACAAAGGTTTTGCTTTGTAAAATACCTGTGTAAAAACTAGTAAGTTATTAGCGTTACATCTGCTCAGTGAGAATGTAGACTAGTCAACTATTCTGACTGTTCATAGAGGAATGTTAAGAAACATCAAAACATACTTTACCTTGTCATTTCTATTCTAGATGTAGAAATGATACTTGCCTAATATGTTCTCTAGGTTAGCTAGCTAGACTTTTACAGCACCAGTAGCCTGCTTAGTTTTACAAGTGGGTATGGATGTAAGCTCGCAGAAACAGGTAAAGCTCAATTGCTTCTTCTGGAGTAGCAGGTGGGTGTAGATTGTTTTCTGCCATTGCAAGGCAACAAATGTCAAAACCAATCTTATCACATGGGTGCGGGCCTCTTGGCTGGCATTCCTCTCTACAAGCCTGTATTTGTTGATGGACTACTGGTCTAAGGTAGTTTGTAGAGCCAAACAGGTGGGGACAGCTGTACAAAATCTGTGGTCGTTCACTTGGGGCCTCAGCATTCCTGGTGTGACCAAGTCTGTGGCAGTTCCACAGATGGGCAACTTGCTGCAGTTCATCTGAAAAAAAGTCAAATTAAGAATTAATAATAATTATAGGGATATTTTACAAATGTGTAGAGTCCTCTGTGAAATTCATTGTAAAGCTCTGCTGAACCTTATATAAGGTTTTAATAGAGAAAGCTGTTGTGTTTAAAACTTTTGTTACAGCATTTTTGTTAGAACATGTCATAATTATTCTACTATCTTCAGTGTAAAGGATTAAAAAATGTGAATACAATTATTTACATTTTCTAATGATATACTGAACACTTCTTAGAAAAGCACAGTTAATTATGGTAACATTTATTGCTAAAATAAACAAAATGTGCATAAATTATTTGTGATGCTGTGCCTTAAATTATTACTGTAAAGGAGCAATACTTAAACAGAACTCTAGGTGGCGTAGCACCACAGATTAACGCAGTCGAACAGAATGCAAGCTTAAACTTTATGCGTCTTCGTTCATACATATAGACAGATAAAGGCTTCAGGAATTGAATTAAAAGGTGTAAAAAAAGAACACAGGCGCTCCTGTAATTTTATAGCTCTGTTAAAGTCTAATTTCACTTTTACATTAGGTTAATTTAGGAATGCATGTGTGCAAATGAGGACAGTGGATTGTGTCTTTATTTGATTACATCAGAATTCTGTCAGAAATATTAACAATAGCCTAAGCTATGGAAAGGTGTAATAGTGAAAGTATCCAATAGCTATACTGCAGTAAACAGTACAGCTATTGACAGAGGACTATATTGATCATTTAAGTGAATAATGATTGAAAATGAATTTATTAGCAACTTGAACCATTTAAAATATTATCTCAATTCAACAAAAAAGAGAAAAAAATGAGACTATCTACCTCCATTATTTCCAGACAGGAGAACTGTATTAGATTTTTATCTAGGAAGTCTCCTGAGAACTGGTCCATCTCCTTTAAATCTTGAAAGATGTTCATCCAATATTGTGCATGGTGTTTTCTTAGAACCCCCCCCCCATTGTTCTATCCTTTGGTTATGATTACTTGAACCACTAACGCAGCACCTCGCAGAAAACTGGTCTTCATGATTACTTTGAAAAAATATCTGCATCTGTTCTACTAAACAGTTCTCTGTTCCCAGGTCTGACCTGATACGCGTTGGAGTTCCGCTCCTGTTTTCCACTTCATCAATAAAGTACCCAGCTATAACCCTGGGATTACTATTTGTGGAGTAAGCATGAAGCCGTATGACGAAAAAACGCGAAAATCCAACAGCTCCATTAATGCAGATTCCGTATGGTTTTAGTTTGTCGTATGAATCCACATGCCACATGAAGTTGGCACCTGGGTTTCTGTAGAGACGTCGTCTTAGACGATTCTGAAGCCTCAGCTGTACTCCTTGAGGATCTAGAATTTTGAGAAGGTACCGGACCTTTCGTTGGGACACCACCAAGCCAGCTTGAATGCATTTCAGATGCATTAATCTATAGCCATGAAACATCCCATACTGGTTTAAATGCTCCTGCAGGAAAAGTGCAACTTCCAGCAAGTCAGAGTGGGCTTTCCGCCTAAACAATCCCAAAGACTTAAGGTTTCTGCGCAATGTCGACAAACTAATATTAATTCCATCCACATTGAGGAAACTCAGTATTTTCCAGTGTCGCATACCTAAAAGAAAATAAAAGCATATTAAATCTGTCAACGCACTCATTGTCCACGTTTCTAGTACTGTGGCTCAGCAATGACTGTCCTCCCCGATCTCCTAAGTATTATCTCGTAATTATGAGAAACAACCTCGTAATTATGAGATAATATCTCGTAACTATGAGATAAGCTGTCAGATTTTTTTTCTTCGGTGAATGCAATACGCTTCCGTAGTATAGCTCATGATCAAGTGCTTTTTCAACATAAAAAAATGTGTTTATTACACATACACATAATAATGAGTTGATAACCTCATTAAGTAAGTTGGTCTAAATTAAATTACAGAAAATGTTCTTAACTCAATAATAAATGGATCTTGAACAGACATTTCAGCCCTAACTTAACTCAAGTTACCACCCGTTCCCAAACTTTCCTTCAGCCCGACGAGTCGGATGTTCTTCCTACGAATTCTATTTTCCTGATCTTCACATAGTCCCAAAGTTGTTTGAGTTTCTTAGCATAGTTGCCGTTATCTCGCGCCATGCTAGCCACCTTGTCTTCCACGTCCGAGATACGAGCTTCAGCTTCTGTCATCCGTGTTTGAGTTGCACTCAGAGCGCTTTTAAGTTCTGCCATGTCTGTTTCAAGGGTGGAAAGTAATTAATTACATTTACTCAAGTTACTGTAATTGAGTACTTTTTATGAGTAATTTGTAATTTTCTGAGTAGTTTTTGAAATATATAATTTTTACTTGAGTAAATTTTAACTTAAGTAGTTTTACTTTGCTACATTTAAAACCCCCTCACGTTACTGAGTAAAAAAAAAATAAAAAATACTGATGGTGAAAAAATTTAATGTGGCCCTGCTTTGTACGGAGCCCCTCTGATGACATGGTCAAAAAAATTTTTTTAATTGTGGCCACGAAGTAGTATTTCGTGCGCACGAAATACTTATTAATAATATTAATATCATTCCTGGACAACTGGGTAAGCAAATTGAGCGCGCCTTCTCTAAGGTATAAGGCGCGCTCGATTTGCTTACCCAGTCGGTCTCCGCCAGTAACGTGACATTTGTTGCTAAGACGCCATTTTAGGTGGAAAAGGCATAGTGTAAACAACCGCAGCATAGCTAAACGAAGGACTAAAGGCCCGTTTACATAGCAGCCTGTCCAAGATAAGTCATTACAGTTAACATAAGCCTGAAAACAGGGGCGGATTTATTGATATTATTAATAAGTATTTCGTGCGTTAAACTTATTGCGTGGCCGCGAAATACTACTTCGTGCGCACGAAATACTACTTCACGCACGTTATACTTATTGCGTGGCCGCGAAATACTACTTCGTGCGCACGAAACACTACTTCACGCACGTTATACTTATTGCGTGGCCGCGAAATACTACTTCGTGGCCACAATTAAAAATTTTTTTTGACCATGTCATCAGAGGGGCTCCATAGCTTTGCAATTACCCTTTCTATTGTCTCATAATCCAGTGCTGCGCTTCCCAGCAAAACGGAGCTTTCGTCTTTTAAAACATCAACATCCAATTTACGAAAAAATGTGGCGGTAAGTTAGTTATCATGGTGTTGTCTGTTGGACAGTAGGATTGAAAATAGTTTGCACTTTATGGTTCAGGTTGTGACTGTCCTTGTGCTGTGAGGAAGTATGTTCCTTAGCCCAGCTGATCTTTAGCAGGTGTGGATGTCCACTGAAATACGCCTTGAACTCGATTAAAACACCTTGTGCTCAATTCGATTCATGACTCATCCTTTTTTTGCATTAAATAACTCAAAGTAACTAAGTAACTTTTACTCAAATTACATTTTAACTGAAGTAATTTTGTACTTTTACTTGAGTAAATTTTGAGATGGGTAATTTTACTTTTACTCTGAGTAGAATTTAGGCAAAGTAAAGATACTTTTACTCAATTACATTTTTTTAGTACTCTTTCCACCTCTGGTCTGTTTTTATAAGTGACACATCAGATGCAACGCCATTCATACAGCTCCCACCTTGGTCATTTCGGCAAACAAAACACTTATGTCCATCTTTGAATGTTCTTCTTGGCTATCGGAGTTTGCGTTAGCATTGTTAATTCTGGAGGGCTAGCATTAGCTTCCCCCACGGTCACCGTGACTAAGCGCGTTTGTACGCTCTTTTTCCTCTGGCTTGCGGACATTCTTAGCTGAAAGTTTTGAACTCTGTAACTTTAGAAAGCTACCACTGGCCTGAAAAGTGCAGTTTGGGAGAGAGTAAGTAGTTAGAAACCACAATAAAGTTGACGGGATTCCTCATCACGTGACTCTTGTTGCTGTTTCCTTAAATGACGAAGGCAGCCTGAGCTTCACAGACAAAGGAAGGATAAAATCCTTCATTCTGATTCTATCAGGGATGCAGCAGATTTTTCTTTATTCTATTGTCAGGCTCCGGGGTCTTCCTATTAAAAACCAATTCAAATGAACGTTATTCTATTATTTTTTATTCTATTAGTCTGTATTCTACTCTATTCAAATATAAAAACAGGACGGGTCTGGTTTTGTTCATTTCCTTCTGTCACCATGTTCCATAATGTTATGGAAGGTCCTGGAGATGAAAACTGAGGCAAATCCAGAGAGAGAAAAGGGTCCAAACATGGTCTGACAGTAGTAGTAAAATGTGCACAGGTTTTAGTCACAAACCAAATTCTCTATTTCCACAGCAGCCACTCGGAGAGATTAGCTTCATCTCTGCAGGATTTGGTGGGATGTTGCTTTGTCCCTGTGCCATGAATGTCTGAGGTTCTCACTAAGACAGAGAAAAGGTGATGGTTGCTCTGACTTATGAAAATGTAAACAAAATAGCACCTTATAGAGGAAAAAGAATGAATAATATAATCCAATAAGATAAAATCTAAAGTTATGTGTCACTTTAATCTGAATTAGATTTCACTAAATGAAAAACTAAGAGAATGTGATTTCCCTTTCCTCCAAAAATATTAATGCACATTAATGCAAATATATGGGATGTAGTTTGGAAAATGCAACTAAAATACATAAAAGCTATGAGTTTATTAACTAAAATTATAGATTTGCAAATATTAATAATAATTTTTGGCACATTTAAAACAGTTGTTTCAAAGATAATGAAACCTAAAACCTGCTTAATGGATTTAAATGTAGGATGATAACATTTATCATGATCCCTCTACCTAAAGCCCCCCACAGGCTTTAGGTAGAGGGGGGGCTTCAAAGCTTAACTTTGAGGGACGGCAGCAGAATGCGCCATAAGATGTTCTGATTCTTAGGTCAGAGGTGACGAGGTCTTCAGAGAGATCTCCCTATTATCCCAGGTTGGCTTCCAGCAGAATAGTAACTGGTTCGCTGTTTATTGACTAGAGTTAAATTATCTGCAGATAAATAGACTGAAAAGCGGCCATTTTACCGTTGACCCAGTTACAGGAGGTTCGGTAAAGATGGGCAGGCTAAGGGTTCCAGGAATCTGCCTAAACCTTTTGTTGAAGAGCTTCAACAAAACAAATGAGAATAAAGGGGCAGAATAATCCCCTCTGATTGGTTAATTAACACATCAGTAGTCCACCTGATGTGTTGAAGACCAGCTGTTCTGCAGACAACGTTCAAAATGTGGCCTGTATAAGGGACCAACATCAACAGAAAGATGACGCCCACCTGAAGATGTCTGACATCAGCTTTGGCTTTTTGATTATTTCATTATCCAACATGAATGAAAAGGGAAATGTGTTGTAATGTGTTGTGTTTTAATGAAAGATGAACATTTTTAGTATCTGAATGTTTGATATTAGTTTCTTAATCCAAAGAAAGTCCAAGTGTTAGATGAGCAGCTGATGGCTGATGGTCAGTATTGGCAGAGATTTCTGGATTAGAGAATGAACTCTGATGATCGGGTCATCTCAGCTACCATTGGGGAAGAGGAGCGCTGAGATTAAATCCTCCAACTTTTCAATCTGTGCTTTGACTGACCCTGATTCTGAAGAGCTGAACTGAATCTGTGTGAAACATCTTTATGATTTTAACATTTTGCATAGAGATTGATCTTTTTTTTACTTTTAATGAAGCTCAGATTAATAATTTGACTTACCCTTTAGAGAGATGATGGAGTCTAATGTTTTGACTGATTTGAACTTTCCTCTTTCCAGGGGGACAAAGGGTAACTGATAATAAGAACTAAAAATTAACATTTTCAGCAAATAGATATTTTACCATAAAAGTATCATAATGGGGAAAAACAGTTCAATGTTTTTGCCAACTAAGGTGTGATTCCAGGGCTCTATTTATTGGCAACATATTTTAGCTATCATAATCTTTTCCAGGATTTTTCCATCTATTATAATCATTTAACATTGTCCACTGACTTGATTGCAGTTGTGCATTTTTGATCTATTTTTTTAATTATTATTTTTAATGTCAGTTTCTTATTTTTTAACTTTCTTTACATTCACAATTTTAGTTTTTTAGGTTTTTTTATATTCATAAATATTCCTTTTTTAATATAAATTATACAAGGATATTATCCTTTTATAATTGAAAGGGTGGACTGTTGTTGGAAAATTTAGATTTCTCTTCTATTCTATATTAATTTATCCTATTTCCTCTCTATAAAAGTTTTCACTCAGCCTGTTTCACCTTGAAGGCCACGCCATTCTCTGCAGGATGGTGTTTGTAGACCAGACAGAGCTTCTTCCCATAACAAACCAGATTCTTTCTCAGGTTTATTCATAACATGTTACTGTTTAACCAAAGTGTCTGTAATTAGTTTTGACTCTGACTACTTTCCATTGTTGTAAGTAAGGAGGAAAGAACGCTGCTCAGATCAGAACAGGGCAGAATGCTGTGCCATTAGGGCTGTATGATGATCTGTTCTCTCTTTGCAAAGATGTGAATAAATGTGCCGACTGAGTGAAATCCATCCACCTCCGTTTATTTAACTAGTATTAGTCAATAGTTGAATACTTTTTTCCCACGACACGGTCAATCTACGTTCCTAACCTCATCTATGAAGAACAAGATCCGGATCCAAGCGGCTGAAATGAGTTTTCTCCGTAGTGTGTCTGGGCTCTCCCTTAGAGATAGGGGGAGGAGCTCAGTCATCCAGGGAGGACTCAGAGTAGAGCCGCTGCTCCTCCACATCGAGAGGAGCCAGTTGAGGTGGCTCGGCCATCTGGTTAGGATGCCTCCTGGACGTCTCCCTGGTGAGGTGTTCCAGGCACGTCCCACCGGGAGGAGGCCCAGGGGGGGACCCAGGACACGCTGGAGGGACTATGTTTCTCTGCTGGCCTGGGAGCATCTTGGGATTCCCCCGGAGGAGGATCTGTAAGGCAAGTGATCAAAAAAACGGTAACTTGCCCTGGATCGGTCACATGACTTTCAGTAGTAGACATTAAAAATTTCCCGTTTTCTTCACGTGCCCTTGCCTTGTCCTTGGTTGGACCATTGGTTGGTCATTTTGATTCAGTCTCCTTTTGCACAGTAAATTGTCAGTTTGTAGTCTTGCTTTGGATGTTATCATCCCAATAAATTGCTGTAATAACACCAAGATTTTTTACTTTATTTTCTGAAATCAGTTTAATCCCATCCAAATGAAGTGACTGACTAATCAGCTTCTTTTTCAGAGACTCTGGTCCAAAGACTATAACTTCTGTTTTGTCTGCATTCAGAAGGAGAAAGTTAAGAGTCATCCAGGTTTTTATGTCTTCAGACATGCCTGTAATCTATGTAATGGGTTAGCTTCATCTGGATTATAGACAGATATAGCTGGGTATCATCAGCATAACAGTGGAAATTAATCCCATGTTGTCTAATAACTCTATCGATTGGGAGCATGTATAAAGTAAAGAGAATTGGTCCTAGCACTGATCCCTGTGGTACTCCACAGGTAACCTTTGAGCATGAGGAAGATCTATCATTAACATGAACAAACTGAATTTGATCAGATAGATCAGATTTAAACCAGTCTAGTGCTGTTCCTTTAATTCCAACAAAATATTCAAGTCTTTCTAAAAGAATATTCTGATCAACTGGATCAAATGCAGCACTGAGATCCAACAGGACGAGCACAGATACAAGTCCATTATCTGAGGCCATGAGAATATCATTAGTGACTTTCACCAGAGCTGTTTCAGTGCTATGATGAGCTCTAAAGCCAGACGGGGCCGCCTGTGGAGCTGGTTGACAGTTGCCTTTTGTATCTATGCTTCTTTTTCTACGTCTGCTTCTGTCTCCTTGAACCCCAGTCGGCCTCAGCAGATGGCCGCTCACACTGAGCCTGGTTCTGCTGGAGGTTTCTTCCTGTTCAAAGGGAGTTTTTCCTCTCCACTGTCGCTACAAGCATGCTTAGTGTGAGGGATTGCTGAAGAGTCAATGAGTCGATGCAATCAACTGGTTTTCCTTAGATAGAAAACTTTGAATCATCTGACTGGATGATCTGGTGAACTGGAACGGGACCTGAGATGCCCAAACAGTCCTAGTTAGATCCAAACATATTATTCAAAATTACTGTATGTCAATTTAGGACCAATCAACAGATTTTTAGTGGCTTGGTTCATGAAACCAACATGAAAAATGAGCAGAATCCAGATTGGCAGATTTTCTGGGTTAGTACCATCCGATGATCCGTCACAGAACCCCTGCTGTGGCCCAGTGGACCCAGTCATTACTGACCAAACAGAACACGGAGCGACACAGCAAGCATTTTATTTCTACGTAAAAACTCAATTCAGTTATAATCATTTCAGCTATAAAAGAACTAAACAGCTTCTAAAAATGCAGACAGCCGACGTCTCCCTGCGGTTCTGGTGTTACCCCGCCCGCAATAAGAACCACAAAGATTTGACTGGAGAGAAAAAAATCACGTGTGCCGCCTTTTCCAAGGCTTTAACAAACAAGATTTGATCTAATGTGAAAAAGAAGAAGAAGCTTTCTAATTCCAGCTGGGTGTCCTGAGCAGCAGGAAGGCGGTTTGCAGGTTCTGCTCCATGACTGGGTCGGTACTCAGGGCTGCAGCCCGTAGTTCTCTATGCCAACCATTCTCCTGCGAGGCTGAAAGGAGGAAGGCAGAAAGATATCCCCTTTATTTAACATTATTTCTGAAACACACAGCAAAATACCGTATTTTCACGACTATAAGGCGCATATAAACGTCTTTTTTTTCTCAAAATGTGCGGCGCGCCCTATGGACTTCTGAGACCACCATGCACCATGTAGAACTCCTCATTAAGGAGATGATGAAAGAGTGGCTGAGGGAGGTGAATGTAAGGAGACCAGGTGGTTTTTTTCCACTCATCACCATCGCTGTTAATCTGTGACTCCATGCGTGTCCATCTCACAGCCGATGTTAAAAACATGGTGAAACAAATTAAGCTGTGCTCGCTGTTATTCAACCGCTTGACATCGGTGTGAACCGGACGCAGCAGGTGCAGCAGGCGCAGCGAGTTTACATGCAAAGTCAATGGTTGACGCGTGTCAAGGCGCAGCAAAAGCTCCCGCAGCGCGTTTTGAGCAGCAGGCGCAGCGCGTTGGGAGCGTTTAAGCATCTGAGGCGCCGCCAACGCGCTGCTGCAGCTCAAGATGGAAAAATTGAAGTTTTGCTGCTGGACTGCAATTATAGCTGCAAGGCAAAGAAAGGATAGAGTAGCTCCGCCCAACGCGCGTCAGACACACTTTTGCACCGCGCAGCCAGAGCAGCAAAGCTGCATCAGCCGCACATCAGAACTAACTGGTACAATCTAAACTGCAGGCAGCAGGATAATAGAAGCGAACATATTCTGCCGGCAGAATAATTCCACAAAAAGTGGAAGGCAGCGCCGTGCAAGTTACGCCACCGTTAGCAGATGGATTGTTGATGCTTGGACTAACGTTTCTGCTGGCTCTGTTGTTCAAGCTTTCGAAAAAGCCGGCATTATTTCTGAGGAAACGCCTGGCAAGGAAAGTGACTCTGACAGCGAAGAAGGGGAAATTGGCATGTCTGATTTAGCGCAGCTGTTTAATTCAGAAACAGAGGATGATGACTTTGATGGGTTTGATTAATACTTTGTAATAAGTACATGAATAAAGCACAATCATACTCAGTTTTGCTCCCGCTCTATTTTTCTAATTCAACAGCAGCCTCTGGGTTCACCGCGGCGGCTGGTAGGTGTTCTTCATTTAAATAATTTAAAGGATTATAAAAGGATCATAGGATAATAAAAGCGAACATATTCTGTCGGCAGGTTTCAGGATTTTAAGTTAATTTATGCGTAATAAACTGTTTCAGAGGAGTGATCACAGCCCTTTGTCATCAGCGATGTGTCTGTCCCACAGCCAGCTCCCAGGTTTGAATAATACTTTGTAATAAATACACCTTGCAGCTATAAAGTAGTTTTAATATGTTTTTAAGTGAGAAAGTCCACCTGAAAACGTAATCATTGCAGTCTGTTCATCCAGATTATCATCCTGCCTTCTATACTATTTCTGTCGGAGGCGCTCAGACCCCCACATACCAGCGGTGCGCTGTCAGTAGGAATGGCTCACGGCCAGCTCCCAGGTTTGATTAATACTTTGTAATAAATACATGAATAAAGCACAATCATACTCAGTTTTGCTCCCGCTCTATTTTTAAATACGCAGTAGAGATATTTAAACGTAGTAGAGGACATGTACCTGTATATAAAACCCGCGCCCTATAGTCCGGTGCGCCTTATGTGTGTGTTAAATACAGAAATGGGACACATAACTGAGACGGCGCCTTTTAGTACGGTGCGCCTTATGGTCGTGAAAATACGGTAATGAGTTCATGACTATAAGCTGAAAAAACAAAACAAAAAAAACACTTTATTTATAGTTATTTTAAAAAATCACAAATACTCAAAGGATAAAAAGCAAAATCAACCAAACAGATTTAATTTAGAAAGAAAGATTGCAAAAACTAGTTTGGCTTCCGCCACATTACAAAGAATACTTTAGTTAGGGTGACCAGACGTCCTCTTTTTTACGGACATATCCTACTTTTTCAGACAGAAATAAAATGTCAAGGAGGAATTTCAAAATCAACCAGGATTTTGGTTGACTGCCTCAAACACATTACATAGCCTACAGTGCATCATGATTCCATTGCCACTCCTAAAAAACATCTTGATCTGCACTGCTGGGACAAAAAGAACGCTTTCAAAGCTGGGCACATTTGCAGCACTCACTGTGTGGTGGTGTAGTAACAGAACTTCTATATATAGATGCACGGTGGCGCTATCTGCAGGCAAGTATAAGGCAAGTATACAACCCCCACCCCCCTTTTCCTCCTCTCGCTACTTAATAAACTATATGTGGCTGATCATCCTCTGCCGAGCGTAAAGAATCTCTTTGTCTAACTATCGAGATTTTATTTCTTCCAGCTCACAAGAGGTGAGTCTAAACACTCTTTAATTTCTCTAATTTCAAAGGAAACCCTAAATTAAATCCCCCCCCAAAAAATCATTGCATTCCGTTTATTTTTGGATAAATATCCTGATGAAAGGATACGTAGATCTTTGAATATTTCTCTCTCATTATTCTCGTTTCTATCTATTTAAATATGATGGAAATGTTTGCTTGTATTCTCATTAAAACATTTTCTCATTTTCCTGTGAATATTTTAACATTTTAGTAGCATATTAATTCACTTTAGGTCTGGGGTTGCCATGGCATTACAAGGCAATTATGGAGGTTCTCTCTGTATTTTTCTTATCAAGCCCTGTGAATTTAAATCTACTTTGACCCCTGAGCTGCAGGAACCAAGGGGGAAACTGAAGAAAAAAAAAAAAAATAGCCAAAGTAGAAAGAAGAATGATTTTATTATTTTCTTTTTTTGCAGATTTTATTGATCTGTGTGTAAAGCAGAATTCATAGTAGATCAGGAAGTGTTTGCTTTGGGATGGAAACCCTGGAGTCTGAAACCATTCCTTTATGGTAGTTGTTGTTAGCCCGTTTGTCGGCTAGATTAACCGATAGGATGTGTTGAACTAGATCTGCTATTTTCCCAACTTTTGTGAGACACTTTTTTACAAGGTAGAACATTAATTCATCAAAAAGTTTATTTGAATTTTATAAATCAAAGTTTTCTGTCCAACAGCAATGATGATCTGCACGGCAGCATTCTATGCCCAGCTACTGTAGCATCTAGGATAGAGCTGCCAGTACCGGAAAGAATCTGGTTGTTATTCCAAATTGTAAAGCTTTTTTTTTTCTTTTGCAACATAAAACTGACTAAAACCTTTTTAAGTTTTAGTCGACTAAAACAGAGTAAGAACTATGACATATCGTAATAACTAAAATGTGACCAAAACTAATAGATGCAGTCCTGAGGACTTAGACTAAATCTAAGATGGCAGCCAGAAACGGCACTCGGGACCGTTCTCTTCTTCAGGGGGGGCTGTGGAAACCCGCCATCCTGGCATCACGCCGTCTCCTCCCAGCCTTTGTGTGGGAGCTCTCTCATAAAGTCCCTTTCTATTAACAATCTTAGACCATCATCAGTTGTGGGTGTTTACCTTTTCATCATCACAGCAGCAGCAGCAGCAGCAGCGGATCAGGACCAGGATGACCAGAGTAAGGACCACACCTGAGCAGAAGGAGGAGAGCGATTGTTTTCAGTGTGGGTGGGTAAACCGTTACATGTGACATCACAGCGAGTTTTAACTGAATATTACGCTAAGAGATGAAAATATGAGGTGAAGTCGTGTAAACGAGCTGCTCTGTTGATTGTTTGGTTTCGTGATGTTATCAGAGTTCTCAGATTTTGCATCGCGATCGATGGAAGAGGTGGCTTGAACTTCCTGCTTCTCTCTCCCTCTGATCTCGCCCTGCCTCCACAGTCAAAGAAACATGTTGCAGCTATGAATACAAACAATTTTAACTGTTCAAACCAGTGATGGGTGCAGATCAGGTATTAGAGTAACTGACATTTTGTTTAGCTTTTATTAGCCAGTTAGCATTCACTAATGTTTAGGATGGGGGTTCCAAATGGTGGTGGTGGTGTACATACTTCTGTTCCTAACAGAGCACTTCGCTCTCAATCTGCAGGTTTACTAGTGGTTCCTAGAATTTCTAAAAGTAGAATGGGAGGCAGTTTTAGTCCGTGAGGCAGACACCCTGTCTACTTTTAAGGCTAGGCTTAAAACTTTCCTTTTTGATAAAGCTCATAGTTAGAGTGGCTCAGGTTATCCTGAGCTATCTCTATAGTTCTGCTGCTATAGGCTTAGACTGCTGGAGGACATAGGGACCCCTTTTTCATCATTCTGCTTCATTCTATCTCTGTTCTCCCACTCTGCAGAATCTGTTAGTTCAATCTCTAACGTTCTGCTCTCTCTGCTTTTTCTCATAGTAGCTTCATCTGGTCTGTTCCTGTTTGGCTGTGACTCCATCCTGGAGAGAAATATCAGCTGTGCTGCTGCCATCAACACCTTTGTTTCTAGATGTTGGAGATCGGCCTGTTTTCCAGTGTAGTCCTGTTTCTCTGACTGTGACTAACTGGATGTGCTCTCTTCATCCTCTGACATGGGAGCTGGCTCGGAGCTCGTCTGCCTGGCTGTGTGTTTCCTGGACGGCGCCGCCTTTTACAGTTGCCTTTTGTATATATGCTTCTTTTTCTATGTCTGCTTCTGTCTCCTTGAACCCCAGTCGGCCTCATCAGATGGCCGCTCACACTGAGCCTGGTTCTGCTGGAGGTTTCTTCCTGTTCAAAAGGAGTTTTTCCTCTCCACTGTCGCTACAAGCATGCTTAGTGTGAGGGATTGCTGAAGAGTCAATGAGTCGATGCAATCAGCTGGTTTTCCTTAGATAGAAAACTTTGAATCAATCTGACTGGATGATCTGGTGAACTGGAAAGTGACCTGAGATGACATGATGTGAATTGGAGCTATAGAAATAAACTGAATTGAATTTAATTATATTTTATTCATATCGAATTCATATCAAATATACCACTGAATTATGAAATGCACAATTAAATAAAATACCCATGAAATAAGTATGAAATAACAGATTTAAATTATTCATTAAATTTTATTCAAGAAAATGTATTTAATTACTTCACTGCATATTTGTATATAATTACAGACTGTAGTGTATGTTATAGTCTGTGTTATGTTTGAGGTCAGAGCCTGAAATGTTTTTTAACCCCTGGTTTAGTGAAGCAAACCTTCGGTTGGCTGAGTCCAAAATAAGAAAATAAAATGTTTCGAGCTGCTCAGCATCCAGAACAACTAGAGCTGAAAGGTCTACTCCCACATGCAGCGCAGCTCTCACCGATGAAGATGAAGAAGACTGCAAACGAAGCGATGTCCCAATCAGACTGGAACATCTGCTTGGACTGCAGTCTGGAGACCACATCATTGAACTGGTCCTCAAAGTCCTGCTGAAGGTTTCTGTCATCCATCTCCTGCTCTGCTTCCAGAAAAACAGATATTAGAACATAAACCCCCAATCTGCCAGAGGGATGAATTATTCTAACTGAATTAGTCATTTAGAAACAGGGCCGTAACCAGGAGTTATACCGAGGACAAATATTGAGATAAATCTTACTTGACAAAAAAACATCCTCATATGGTGACTTTTAAAAATATATTATGGAAACGTGAATAAAGAGTTAAATCACAAGCCCGTAAATGAGGTGAATATAATCATTTTTATAACTATTCCAAAACTCACAAAATTAGACTATTTGAGTGAGTTTAGAACAAGACATGAACCCATTAACCAATTACAGCAAATTAATCAATAAAATGGATCAAATGATCTTTGGTATTTTATTTTATTTTTTAAATAATCATTTCTACCAATGCTATAGAAAAGCAACAAAAATTCTAACATTTTATTTGGCATTTTTGGCATCCCCACAACAAGTTTCATCTAACACTGTTTTTTAATTTTTCCATGTAGAGGTTGGAAAACAGCTGCAACAGAAAATGATTCAAAGCAGCCTGAGAAACATCAGTCACCGTGACATGTTTTAGACTTTTAAAGGACTGAAATCTACAGTTTAGGTTTGACGAATCTAGAATTTAATAACAAGCTTTTATCTAATACAGCCCCTTAAAACCGACAAATTAATCAAACTGCTGCAAAATAATCAGATTAAAAATGTTGATTAAAAATGTTTATAGTCTTCATCCCTTTTTCCTAAATATGTCCTTAGGTGGGTTAGGGGAAGTCATTTCCAGAGGACTGCATCCCCATAGCAGCGATATGAAATGTGGAGTCATCTCCATGTCATGCATCTGTTCTACCCAGCCACTGAAGCAGGTGAACCAACCTGTGCAGATTAGACTCACCTGGTTAATTGGCTGGGTAGATTAAATACATGACATGGAGATGACTTGTTGACTCCACATTTCCCATGTCTGCCCCAAAGTAAGCATCTCTTCCTCATAAATCTTCAAGAAAGTTTCCTCAGATTTCTTACTGAAAATTCAGCATTTTTCTGGAAGCTGAAAACAAAATGAGCATTTTTAGATAAAATGTCCGGACAGGTGGCGCTGCTGCAGAGTATACCGGCTGTCCTAGGAGTCCCGGCCTGCTGCGCTTTGCCCAAAATCTCTCCTCTCTTGTTACCCAATTTCCTGTCTGCATTAAATAACGGCCAAAAAACAAAAAAAAAACACATCTTAAAAAATAAAATTCAAACCAAATGCCAAATAAAAATAGCACCAAGCTATTTAAATATTTAGTTTGCAAACTAAATATTATGTTTGGAGCCAAAAATTCATTATTTTGACTAAACATTTAGCTAGCTAAATACTCATCTTAAATAATATTTAGTTTGGTAAAATTAATATTTAGCTTGCTGACACAGTTTTTAATTGTCAATCTTAAAATTATGAATGACATAATTAAAAAAATATTAACTAAAATAATAAATCCCTATATTTTTCTCTTGAAACATGCCAAATATCCATAAATATTGCTCCTAATTTTTTACTGCTTAACTTTACTAACGGCTCTCCATACACACATACTCCGGAGAACAGGCTGGTTTTAGTTACCGGGGTGATTTGCAGCCAACAGCTTTCAGGAAATGAAGCTGTTGTTTGTTCTACGTTTCTCAGCTGCCTAGTAATTTGTGGACGCTCCCTTAGAAACCGAGCGTCTGACGTCCATCAGAGAGAAACACCTGAGCCAGGCTTAAACTAACTTTACATTAAAACCTGGAATAAACGCATCATTTCTCTACATGCTCAGAACGGGCAGACGTTAAAATGCAATAAAATAAATCGCTTATTTCTTTAGAAAACACGGAAAACCCGAGATGGACTCGGACCTACCTGTAGAGAGAGGCGCTTCTCCTCATTCTGGGCTTTTCCTTCCGGGTGCAAAGATCTTCTCTTTTTTATAACAACCTTTATTGAACATTAACTCGCAGGCCTCAGGATGGAGCTATTTGGAAAGCGGAAGGAAAATAAAATGTATTGTAGGGAAATTCCAGAAAACAGTTCATAACATGGAACACTTGTCTTAGAAGTGGAGTTTTAATTTTCTGTTCATAAAACAAAATTTTTGCTTTTTACTCAAAAAGAAATCAAGAAGTAAAACCGAAGTTATATTATCAGGAACTAGAAAGAGTAAAGCAATTAAAATTCTTAGGAGTTTGGTTTGATGAAAAATTATCCTGGAAAGTGCAAATAGGTAAGGTTATTAAAAAATATAAAAAGGTATTTAAAGGAAAAGTCGCTCAAAAGTCGCTTCAAACTTCTGAAAGTCCTTTAAATCTGAAATGATTCCATCCTGTTCAATAAATGATCAGTGTTTTTAATTGAGAGTAATTTTCATGTGAATGTGCTTTACTGGAGGCATCCATGTTTGTCAAAGAACACTCCTGCCACCTACTGGTTAGTGACGTCACGGTGCGGTATCGGCTGTTGATCAAGTCCCAGTGCTGTATCTGGTGTTTGTCACAACGCGCTATTATCCAAGTCATCTTGAACACATTCTTCTTCCAAATGTTGGCTACATATTACGGGTTTTTTCTCTGGCCAGAAGTTCGATGGCAAATCCTCCCTCTTCAAGTTGGCGATCCAATGACCAACCCGTCCGTGGAGGATCAGGAATCAGAAAGGTGGAATAACTTTTCACTTTTACCCGATGTATTCCAGCATCCAGCTGCCATGCACGTGGGCATTGTCAGTTTCACTATAGCTCTGGTGAATTTCAATGGTGAAGTCCTCTGGAAATCTTCAATAATTGTTGTTGATTGCAGATGTGTCTAGTAGTTCCCATTGATTTAGCTTGTAAAGCGGGGAGAATGGCGTTAGGCTTACCGCACCGTGACGTCACTGCTGGAAGATGGCAGGAGGGAGGGGCTACTATATTTGGGCAAAAATGGCCGCTTCCAGACTCAGTGATCGCAATGAAAATTATTGTTTTTATTTTTTCACAGATTAACACTAAATTCATTAAATCACCGCGAACGTATTAGTTTTAGGTATAAATAATGATCCATTGTTTATTCCTTGATAACTGGACTTTTCCTTTCATATAATGAGATGTTTAGTTAGTCATGAATGGGGAGCAGATAGACAAGCTATAAAATGTATTTATATAAATCTGATTAGATAACGATTATGTAATCTACTGTATGGAACAGCTCAGGCCTCTCTAACCGGACGACAACAAGCAGAACTCCCCAGATGTGACCGTCAGCCTGCTGCAGGTTGGACGGCTCATGGCCCAGACGTTGCTCCTTTCAGGCCTCCACTGCCGCAGCCGTGCTCCGAGATCTCACTCCTAGGCTTTCACTGCACCAGGCAGACCTGTGGCCTAACGCAGCTTTCGGAGCCAACTCAGCGTCCCCTCAGAGCCCCAAGGCTCCAGGGGACACGTAGATGACGTGGTGGGGCTGGCGGTGGGATATTTTATTCGGAGTCAGCTTTCTTTTGGGGCGATTGCACCCCAGATACCTGGATGCTCTCCACTCTGATCAGGGGAAAGTCCACTTTTGAAGTCGGCCTGGTCTCATAGAGTTTGGATGGCCACCATCCTCTAAATAAGCGGTCACCAACTTTTTTTTTTACAGTTGAGGGCTAATTCAGGGGCACTGAGTCACAGGAAGGGCTACTAACACTGACCTATGAATTGCAAGGGTCAATGTTCACCTAAACTTCATACATTATAAACATATCTTTATCGTCTCTTTAAATTTAGACATTTTCATTTTGAAATCTCTATAAATGCCATATATGATTAAATGATGAAATGTTCTATAACCCTATTAAAAAAAGAAGAGCAACAGAATACAGTGAAATTTCAAACGTAGCTCAATGTTGAGTTGTTCTATTTTCAGAAGACTCTGAGGGCACCCCTTGAGGTCCTTGAGGGCCCCTTGGGGCCCGCGGGCACCATGTTGGTGACCCCTGCTCTAAATGATGATACAGGTTGGAGTCATTGATGACACAGACAGGCTGTAAACTTTATGGATCTTGATCTGAAAATTAAATATAAACATTTTAGTCCTCAATAAAATATATTTTCTTTAATCAGTTGGGAATGTATATATTTCTTTATTTATTTACAGAAAATATATCCAACAACAGCTGAGTTAGAACAGATTATTTTTTCCAATACCTCCAACCAGTAGAAACTTATTGTAATTTCTAAGTCAGGTTCTCTGCCCCCAGAAGGTCAGGCTCTTGTAGTTTGACTGATAAACTCAGAAGCCTGAAGTGTTTCTAAACAAGGTAGATTGAACTGCCCTAAAAAAAAAAAAAGCACAATTGTTGCTTTTTTTAGAGCATGTTTGTTTGCGTTTCTGGATAGCAATGCTGCACTAAGGTCACCATGAATAAATGATTATTAATTATATTATTATGATAATAATCATCATCATTATCATCATGATGATGATGATTATTAATGATATTAAAAAGCCAAGTAGAGATGTGATTCATAGGGAGGGAAAGCTTGAGAAGCATAGAAAAATTTCTATGCTAGAATGTGGTTTTACCAACCTGCATCTGACCTGAGCTCCTGAGGGCCATTATTCACAGATCCTGAAAGAGTCTAAACTTTCCAGTGATGTCAAACTTGTGGAGATCAAAAACTCAAAGAAATTATAATTTGACTGTCGGACCTCTGCAAAAAACGCTGTTGTTCTGTCAGATGAGCATACCTCGTCAGACCAGCATACCCATAATCAATACCCTTTAGTTTTGTCACAAAAAATAAAATTTAAACTACCATAATGGCCGTGTATCCTTTAGTTGTGTACAAAAAAAAAAAAAGCTTACTCTTTGGTGTTTTTTTAAGCCTATGACGATCTGACTACAGGACTAAAGGGATACACGCCTGTTAAAGGCTTTTAAAGTTTATTATTTGAACAAAACTATGAATAAACACAAATCTGACGTCTTGCTCATACGTATTGACTATAGGTATGCTCATCTAACAGAACAACGGCTTTAAAGATTCTTTGAACCACAATGGAAGCCAGCTGCCTGGTAACAAAAGCTGTTGATTTGAATAACTTTGCATTGCCTGCTCCAGCATCTGGTGAGGCAAAACAGTTCAACTGAATGAGATTCAACTAGGGGAGAGAAGGGAGGAAACAGAGAACACAAAAACCTCCGAGCAGTCTGCTTCCAGAGCAATGGCGTAGCGACACAGCAATAGGCCCGTAAGCAACATTATCTGGGTGGGCCCCATATGAAGTACAAGACGTGATAAAGGTTCAGGATACGGCCACAGTTCCATAAATCGGCCAAGAAGATACAATTATGCTATTCTCAGCAGTATATGATCACACACGGAAAAATAGTGACTGCGCACCTTGAATGGAACCATTGGTGACAGCGCACCACCACATGTTACAGACTGGAGACTGACACAGGAGTGGATTTTCACTCCTGTCCCGTCCCACTCCCACAAAAAAAAATTGTGTCCCGTCCCGATCCCGGGCCAGAGTAGAAATCTAAATCCTGTCCCGTCCCACTCCTGTCATGATCTGCTAGTTTTTTGTTCCTTGGTTCGTGTCCTGGATACTAGCAGCCAGGGGAAAGAGGGTTTTTGTGTTTGTCTCGTCTCCTGATCGTCCACTGTTCCTCTGGGTTTTTGGCTCATTATGGGGGGGAGGTTCAGTTTTTATCCAGTAAGCCTGGCTCCAGGGGGGAGACCAGTTTAAAGTCCTGCTTCAAGTTCCGGTTCCACGTCCTGTCTCGGCTACCCTCTTCCACTGAGCCTGCCTGTCTGCACCTGATCCTGTCTGCTCCTGTGCGTGACCACCTGATCATGATTCTGGTCCCAGTCAGACTCTGAACCCTCCTGGAAGCCTGTGGATGCCTGGAAGTCTGGATCCTGCCACCTGTCTCTGTTCCTGCCTGATCTGGATCCTGTTCCTGTCTGTTCTGGATCCCTGACCAGGATCGGCTTCCAGCATGTCCTCTGGAACTGCAGCACTGGGACATTCTTGGTCTGGACTGTTAAACCAGGTAAGTGACCAACTCAGATAATCCTCTGTCAGTTTATCGTGGTCACTTACCTGTGTTTCTCCCAATACAGAGTGTCTGAGATTGGGCGGTGCCCCGCCCTTCCGCCTGCAGTGTCCGCGAGCCACAGCTCCGCTTTTGTTTAGTTTTATTTAATAAACATTTGAACTTTCCTACTGACTGTCTCTCCTTGAATACTGGGTCCATCTGTCCTTGTTTTATGACAACTCCTGGTGAAATTATTCCCACTTCCATCCCGCTCCCATTCAGAATGACTCCCGCTCCCGCACCACTCCCATTCTTGTTGTCTTCAATCAGATTTCTGCCGATACATTGAATCTGAAAGTTCTCAGCTTGTTTTGCAAATCAAACTTTTCGAAGTCAAGTTCGCCACTAACTGTTGGTCCCTCCATTGTTGTTTTTGAGCGCGGGTGAAAAACTCAGAGCGGAAGCACTGTTGGATTTTGGGTCGTGTAGTTTTTTTGACTCGCCTTATAGTGTAGGCTTCAAGGAAAAAAACTACAAAATGGCGCCACCGTGCCAGTACTGGATTATTTTTCTTTCTATTTTATTTAATTTTTTGGCATCGATCCTAGTTATTTTTTAGGTACTATTGGTTTGCTCCCGCTCCCGTCTGCTCCCGTTAATGTTTAATCCTGTACCGTCCCAATCACCTGATCGTTACTAATACTGACTCCCAGCCCACAGGAATCCCAAGGGAATCCCGTGGGATTCCGGAAAAAATGTCAGTCTCTGTTACAGACATCCCAAGTTCCAAAAACTCATTTCAGGAAGATGCTTATCCAACCCCCCCCCCCCCCCCCCCCCCCCCCCCCCGCCGTAGACAACCGACCCGAAACATACACAGACACACACACACATCCCGCAATTGTGCCTACGCAATTGCAGTAGTTCTAATCCGCACATGATGCAAGAATTATTGTACTTCCTGCACGCTCTCACTCGCATAAAAAAAATACCATCTCGCATTGTCCTCACGGCCCCCCTCCTCTCCCTCTTCGGTTCTTTGAAAGAAGGTGTTTATTTTGGGAAGTTTTTTCGTTCTTCCAGCGGCTCTTCTTTCCTCTTTTTGGTATCCATCGTCGCTAACACATTGTACGTAATGATTATGGTTGTATTGTAAAAGAATAAAATACTGAAATACATTGTTCTTTTAAGATCTTTGAAGCATATGATATGAGTGTACTTTTTACCAACCGTCTAATGAACTATACACAGTTATTAACATAGTAATTAAAAGCAGCACTGTCTGCTTTGTGTTGTGTTTAAACGGCTCACCATCACGTTGACATCTGGCATGTGTTGCGGTATAAATAAGGTCTGGTGCGGTCAGTCACTTCAGTATGAGGTGGTGTCAATGCTGGGACCCCTAAGAGGTCATGGAGCCCTAAGCAAATGCTTTCTCTGCTAACCAACATTTACGCCATTGTTCCAGAGAGACAAAGACAAAAACAACACCAGAAAATGCAGCTAAAACGTAGATAACAGCAGGCGTGGGGAGCAGCATACGTGTCCCCAGGCAAAAACCTGAGGCAGACCCAGAGGAGATCCGACCCAAGCCTTTGCTCAGTGGTCTTCAGACCGCTAATGGGCTCTGGCTCGGAGACTGTGGGAAAATAGTATATTAAAATTAGATTCAATGAAATTGTGCCATTAATTTTTAACTCTTAATAGGGCAAGTTACCGTTGATCACTTGCCTTACAAATGGAGCCCCCCCCCCCCCCGTCCCTCAGTGAGGTCTAGAACCACTAGATCTATATCCAGCCACTCAGCAAAGATCCTCCTACATGGCTGTAGCTCTTATTTTGGCATTTGACCCATTAGATGAGCCCTTGATTGATATATTACCTGCTGGAAATTAAGTTGAAACTAAACTAAAATGTTGGAATCACTGCAATCAGTTGTTTTCTTAAATGTTCAGTCAGATTTCTGCTCCTGTTGATGGTTTCTTGGTGAATTGTTCATAGGAGGTTTTTTTAAACCATTATTTTTTTAAATCACAATTCAAAATCAATATTTCAATCTATCAAATCATAATTTTGTATGTTTTTATTTCTTTATTTTTTCATCCATCCATCCATCCATCCATCCATCCATCCATCTTCTTCCTCTTATCCAGGGTCGGGTCGCGGGGGGAGCAGCTTCAGTAGGGAGGCCCAGGCGTCCCTCTCCCCAGCCACTTGGTCCAGCTCCTCCGGGGGAATCCCAAGATGCTCCCAGGCCAGCAGAGAAACATAGTCCCTCCAGCGTGTCCTGGGTCCCCCCCTGGGCCTCCTCCCGGTGGGACGTGCCTGGAACACCTCACCAGGGAGACGTCCAGGAGGCATCCTAACCAGATGGCCGAGCCACCTCAACTGGCTCCTCTCGATGTGGAGGAGCAGCGGCTCTACTCTGAGTCCTCCCTGGATGACTGAGCTCCTCCCCCTATCTCTAAGGGAGAGCCCAGACACACTACGGAGAAAACTCATTTCAGCCGCTTGGATCCGGATCTTGTTCTTCATAGATGAGGTTAGGAACGTAGATTGACCGTGTCGTGGGAAAAAAGTATTCAACTATTGACTAATACTAGTTAAATAAACGGAGGTGGATGGATTTCACTCAGTCGGCACATTTATTCACATCTTTGCAAAGAGAGAACAGATCATCATACAGCCCTAATGGCACAGCATTCTGCCCTGTTCTGATCTGAGCAGCGTTCTTTCCTCCTTACTTACAACAATGGAAAGTAGTCAGAGTCAAAACTAATTACAGACACTTTGGTTAAACAGTAACATGTTATGAATAAACCTGAGAAAGAATCTGGTTTGTTATGGGAAGAAGCTCTGTCTGGTCTACAAACACCATCCTGCAGAGAATGGCGTGGCCTTCAAGGTGAAACAGGCTGAGTGAAAACTTTTATAGAGAGGAAATAGGATAAATTAATATAGAATAGAAGAGAAATCTAAATTTTCCAACAACAGTCCACCCTTTCAATTATAAAAGACAACAGTAAAACTGCCACCAAGCTGAAATCCTCAGCCGACCATCCAGCCAGTCACACTCTCCTCCACAGATGTCTGCAATGCACTGAGCAGGATCAGCACACACAAGGCAGCTGGACCAGATAACATCCCTGGACGTGTACTCAGGGCGGAGCAGCTCGCTGTGGTTTTACAGACATTTTCAACCTGTCTCTTGCCCAAGCAGCTGTACCAACATGCTTCAAATGTACTTCCATTGTGCCAGTGCCAAAACACTCCAGCCCAAGGTGCCTTAACGACTACCGCCCTGTAGCACTCACACCAATCATTATGAAGTGCTTTGAGCGGCTGGTCCTGGCACACCTGAAAGACTTGCTACCATCCACATCGGACTCACACCAGTTTGCATACCGCAGCAATATGAGCACAGAGGACGCAGTTTCCATGGCACTGCACTCTGTGTTCACACATCTGGACAATAAGAACACTTCTGCACGCATGCTGTTTGTGGACTTTAGCTCAGCATTCAACACTGTCATTCCGGCAAAGTTTTTAGCCAAACTTCTTTTTTTTTTTTCTTTTTTTTTTTTTACAGTGTCCTGTCTGGCAATGTGGCAATAAGAATAATTGTCTTGATGCAAAAAGAGCCCAACAGATTTTACTTTCACAAGTGAAGCAGTATGGCAATTGCCTTATTGCTCCACTTGTTTCATGCATATAAATTGCTTTATTATAATTATGCAGGGAGTTTTACAGTTTATATGGACACTGCAATGTAAGTAGAGCAGAAAAACAGAAGAAAAGGAAAAAAGAGAAAAGATGAAAGAAAGAAGAGAAAGGAGACAATGACAAAACATGTTCAGTCTGCTTCATCCCCTGTAACGAGTTGAAAAAAGAACAGCACAACCGAAAGACATGGTACGAGATATACAATAAAGCAACACCTTGAAACTATCGCTAAAGTAATATTATTAAGTCTGACATGTACTCTGTGTTACCTGAAGATATGAATGTGGGGTTTCTGTTTGGAAGTGAATCTCTAAGTACCTGGAGCCTAGCACCTGTAGTTGATTGTGAGGGTGAACTTGTGCATGTAAAGTTTATCCATAGAAAAAATGCTCAATAGTGGTTGTGGAGAGCCGAAGAGGCGCCCCCCCAGAGCACTGAGTCCAGCGCCGGGAGACCCAAAGCCCCAGGCGCCCAAAGGGACCCCAAGAGCGAAGGCACCAAGGAGGGGCCAGCCCAGGAAATCAGACCCCCACCAAGGGAGAAGGAGAGACAGCCCCGAGGAAGCCCCCCAGCCGCCGCCATGCCGGCGCCGCGGGGAGCCGCGGGGACGAGTCTGCAAGGCACTGCAGCGGGTGGCGAAAGCCGCCCAGCGCATCACTGGAACTTCACTACCCACCATTGAGCACATCCAGGAGAAACGCTGCCTGCATGGAGCCCGCAGCATTCTGAAGGACTCATCCCACCCAGCCCACAGACTGCTTTCTCTCCTGCCCTCCGGCAGGCGGTTCAGGTGCCTCCGGACCAGAACCAGCAGACTAAAGAACAGCTTTTTCCCAGAGCTGTCTGTTTACTCAACTCTAACCCTCACTGATGGACTCTACTCTCCTTCCTCACATCAACCACCATTTTGCTATTCTGTTATTTACTGTAATGTTCACCTGCACTCCTGACTGTTACTATAGTAACAACTCTTTATATGCACAACTCACTTTGACTGATTATTGATTTGCACTGCCGACTGTTTATTCACAGTACAATAACGTACTTTAAGTGTAATATGCAATTACCTTCCACTGCACTTTAATTTAGATAGCTTCTGGACAAACTTTACTTATTAATTTTATAGTAAAACCCATCTGTATATAAGCTATTGTACATAACTGTAAAAAACCTTTTTCTATAGTAATATCCACCTGTATATTATATTTTGTATATATCCAGCTGTAAATTTAGTTCATAACACTGGTGATCTATATATTATATTCATTATTTATAATAGTATTCATCTCTATACTCATTCAGTAGAAAACCCATGTCCTGTATTTATGGAACCATTATTTATCCTGCACTTCTGGTTAGACCTAAAATGCATTTCATTGCCTTGTACCTGTACCTGTGTAATGACAATAAAGTTGAATCTAATCTAATCTAATAAAAGGATGATATCCTTGTATAATTGATATTAATAAAAGGAAAATTTATGAATATAAAAATGTTAGGTGCTATTTTGTTTACATTTTCATAAGTCAGAGCAACCATCACCTTTTCTCTGTCTTAGTCAGAACCTCAGACATTCATGGCACAAGGACAAAGCAACATCCCACCAAATCCTGCAGAGATGAAGCTAATCTCTCCGAGTGGCTGCTGTGGAAATAGAGAATTTGGTTTGTGACTAAAACCTGTGCACATTTTACTACTACTGTCAGACCATGTTTGGACCCTTTTCTCTCTCTGGATTTGCCTCAGTTTTCATCTCCAGGTCCTTCCATAACATTATGGAACATGGTGACAGCAGGAAATGAACAAAACCAGACCGTCCTGTTTTAATATTTGAATAGAGTAGAATACAGACTAATAGAATAAAAAAGAATAGAATAACGTTCATTTGAATTGGTTTTTAATAGGAAGATCCCGGAGCCTGACAATAGAATAAAGAAAAATCTGCTGCATCCCTGATAGAATCAGAATGAAGGATTTTATCCTTCCTTTGTCTGTGAAGCTCAGGCTGCCTTCGTCATTTAAAGCTACAGTGTGTAATAATTACAGGGATATACAGTCAGAAATGTAATATATTATACATAACTATGTTATTTATCATCATCTACGAGCTCAGCCTCTTAACCTTAATATTTGCGTTGCCTTAGAATTCGTTATTTATAATTACATAGGAGCGGGTCTCGCAGCCATGGAGGCAGACATCTTTGCCCTACGGCAGCGCAGAGCCAACAAACTAGCGATTGCGATATCGCCAAAATGTCACAACGATGTAGAAAAAATAACGGCTTCCAGCTGTTGCCTGCGCATCTTAGACACTAGAGTGAAGAGAGGGATAGAGCTGTGCACCAATCAACACCAGACTAGAATAGGAGGAAGTTTGGTATTCACCAATGAAAAATCAACTCAGTGGAAAAGAAATCAAGTTTAACTAGGACGATGCCAAAATAATGTGAAAAATGCAGTTCTGAAGCTGCACATAGAGGACAAGTATTACACTGCAAACAATTAAATCTAAATAAGTCATTTTTACTTAAAATAAGTGCATTTTTTCTTGAATTACGGATGTGCGACACTTTGCCAATAGTACAAGATAATTTACATTTAAAATAAGAAAAAAAGAATTGCATTGTCTTATATCAAGTGCATAATATTTAATTACCTTATTTTAAGAGTAAAATACTCACTCCATTGGCAAATCATCTTATTTATCTGCTCAAATTAAGTACACTCAATACAATACATTTTTACACATTTTTAGATTTTTTTTTTCAGTGTAATACTGATGTTTACCAGAGACAAACACATACAGACCAATATCTACATTATCTTACATCTGGAATACAAACTTTCTATCATAAGGACTCTAGGTTTGAGGTCTGTCAATGTTTCCCCAGTTGCAGAGGAAACATCCTAAGAGCTCAAACCTTTCAGAAAAGGCCTCCAAGCATGTGGTTATCCTACAGTTATGTGGGCATTTATTAGGTAAACCAAAGAAATGATCAGGAAGAACAACGCTGCATCTACCGCAGAGGAGAAAACAGAGAGATAAACAAAATTCATTGTAATTTCAATTGTGTTTGGAATTTCTGAGCAACTTAGCAGGATATTCTCTGCACATAACGTGACGGTGAATTTACTACCAAACAAAACTCTTGATGGGGTAAAGTAGAACAAAGACAAAGGGAAACCGCTGGAAAAGGGGCATAACAAGAAAAACATTTTTTTAATCTAATTAATATTTTTCGATTCTTTTTTTTAACCATTTTACAACACGTCCTCTCATAGCATTTTGCAGAGACAAATAATGAGATCATCCAGTCAGGTAAAAGTTTTCTATCCAAGAAAAGCCAGCTGATTGCATCCAGTTATTGACTGGATGATTATCTGGCAAAAGTAGACATTTACTTTCTTTGTGTCGTTGACTCTACAGCAATCACTCACACCAAGCATGTTCGCAATATAACAAGCATTATCAGCATTTATGTTTTAATCAGTTACAGTTAATCATTATATGAAATAAATCTTTTTTTCAAGGGTTCAGTTTCAGGAGGAAACTGAAGAAGAAAGGTAATAACTTGTTGAATGAAGTATGATGGTTGTATTAAGATGTTGGATTCCCAGGAAGAGGGGAGTGTATATATAGAGGCTGAGAAGGCAGCTGGTGGGGATTGATGCAGGTGAATAATGATGGATGGGGCAACGACAACGAATCGATAAAATCGATAAAAATTGACTTTTAAAAGCGTTGGCAACGAATTTTATCATCGATTAGTTGTGTCGCGCGATTAATGCGTCATCCGCCGCCGCCGTCATCACATCCACTTGACTGAAACGGGGGAAGAAAAAAAAAATACGGCAGAGCGAGTCAGCGCCGCAGGTGCAGTGTTGCCAACTCAGCGACTTTTCAGACCCCTCCAGCGACTATTTCTCAAAAAAGCGACTAGCTACAAATCTGGCGACTTTTTACGGTGTCACTGCCGGCTTTTAGAGACTCTTTCGTGAAAGCATGTATCGTTCCTACTCTGCCGTGGGGCGCCTGCCCCATCCCAACCCCGTTCTCCCGCTCCCGCAGGAGTCCCTCTCAGCGCTGTAGTCAGAGCCGCAGGATGTTTACCCTCAGCGTCCAGACTGCAAATGAAGTGCGCATGCGCCGGGATTGACGGTGCAAATTGATCGCAATAATTAAAATAGCCTGCGCTTTGTAAAGTGAAAAAAGTCGTAACATGCAACTTTTGTCAAAACAAATGAACATGGCATGGAACCACCATGTTTGTTTGGTTTTAAAGTGGGGAAACGTAACGTTAGTTTCTCAGGTAGCTCATCTGATGCTTTCCTTACCTTGTTAGTAGGTTACAGACAGTGATAAGGTTGGCTACTTATTTTACTTTAAATTTCATTTGAATTAGCTTAAGCAGCGTTTATATTTTCTTTATAAATAAATTAACTTGCAAATTATGAGGGCAAGGCTTTTAAAGTTTAAATCTTCTGGCAAAGAGAAAGTAAAGAAGATCCTGCAATTTATGGAAGTAAAGCAGAATAAAATCCAGCAAGATGAGTAATATGTCAATTAATTATCTGCCACATTCCCATGTAAATATCTGTCTTTGGAGGATGTGTTTTTTAGCACCCCTAGTTCTCTCATTTTTATTCCAAATACAATTTATAATTTGAATCACAGGGCTATTTTTATCTCTATGGTTCAGTATTTTCTCAAGCAGCAACTGTAATTTATATACTTTCCTGTCTTAAAAGGCAGAACTCTTCTAGTCTAAAAAAAACTCATTTGTTGAAATGGGGGGGCCTATTGTTTGAACCCCTTAGGGGCTTTAAAAACAAAAATGTATTTTTTTGCGCTTTATGAAACAAACTACCCTATATTTTGTGGATGTACAGCTACATTTCTCATGTAAGTTTGCGTAGTTTTAACACAAACATTTATTTTTCATATTGCACCAGTACAGTTAATGAGCAACCTGTACTTGTGTGCTTGTTTGTTCTGTCTAAAATCTTTATTTTGGAATAAAGGTTAATATAAAAATATATTTTGTCCGATTCATCGATTAATCGAAAAAATAATCGGCCGATTCATCGATTTTTAAAATAATCGTTAGTTGCAGCCTTAGATTTGATCCATCTCTCTAAGCAATTCCAAAATGTTTTAGTCTGACTGCATTCCCAGAAGACATGGTCTATAGTTTCTACATCACTTTCACAGAATGAGCATTTATTGTCATCAATATTAAAATCAATTCTTAGTAGTTCTTTTGAGGGGTAGATTGCATTTAAAATTTTAAGGTGAGTTTCTTTAGCTTTTGTCATGATGGGTAAACAGAGAGGCCCAAGATGCAGAACACTGACGACTCAGAGGGAAAGTTTTAACAAGTTTATTGTTTGCACAAGCATGAATAATAATAAGGACAGTTGACTGGTTCTGGTCTGGGACTGGTTCACTGGAGTCTGTGAGAGAGACAGTTCTGTTAGTGAAGGCTTGGTTGGGATTGATCTTTGTGGCGTTCAGGTTTGTACCTTGAAGAACGTAGAAGGGGCTTTGGGAGCGGAACTGTTGGGTCCGGAGATGATTTGGTTATGCAGAGTCCGTAAGCTGTTTCAGCGTCTTACTTCTTGAAATGAGTTTGACCTTGGCTTGAGTCTCCAGCTCAGTATCCAGAGCTGCTAGGAAATCCAGAGAGTGAGTCTTCAGGTTTGGCTCGGAGGGCAGGCTCGGCTGGTTAAGCTCTTCCAGAGCTTCACGGAGAAAAACAGGTAACCTGGAAGCAGAGACAAAAAGGGTTAGAACCCAAAACAGGACTCAGAAGTAACTAGGTTCTCAGAGGATCTATGGCTTAGGTGCTAACCAACTGATTAAGACACTGCGGCGTCGAGGCAAGGTCTGAAGACAGCTTATGTAGTCTGGTCCTCCAGATGAGATGATCAGCAGCAGGTGCGCAGACAGCTCAGCTGAGAGGATCCAGGGCGGACTCTGCTGGAGAAAGTAGGCATTTCTCCAGCTCCCAACAGCTTTTGATTGTATGGGAAGTTTAAAAAAAAGAAGTTCTTAGTATTTCAATTGATTTTTGTTCAAATTTGCAAAGAATGTTATTTTTATCTATTTTCCCAGGGAACAAAGTTCTGTTTAGACAGTTTCTAACTGTGTGGTTATTGAATTTTTGGTCAGTGATTGATATTCCATTAATAGATAAATTGGGTAGTTTTGGGGTAATTGGTTGATATATTATTATATTTTGAATCTGATTAATAAATTGTTTTGGCAAGGCGTTCAGTAATCTTGTAAATTCATCTTTTGGAGGAAGGAACTGATATTTTGTACAGAATTGTTCGTGATTTAATATGTAACCATTAGTGTCCATTAAGTGTGTAATAGACCAAATATTCTTCTCCATCCAATCTTTGTAGAATAATGATTTATTGCGATGTAGAATAAATCTATTATTCCATATGATAGAGGAGTGTGGTGAGTAGTTATGAACATGTATCATTTTCCAGTATAGTAAATCTTGTTGATGGAACTCTGATAGTTTAATGGGTAATTTCTGTATATTGTAATCAGCTAAGAGTACAAGTTTTAGACCACCTATTTTGTTAAATATACAATCAAATATATAATTAAATATACAATTTTTAATCCAGGATTTCAACCAGTTAATCTTAAGGGTTCCGTTAAGACATTCAAAGTCAATTACTTTCAGACCGCCATCTTTCATTTCTTTGACCATATGACTTTTCATAAGTAGTGTGGCCTGTTTCACCAAATAAAGTTCATGTTCCTTTGGTTAATAGTTTTGGTTATGCTATTTGTGTTGGGAGCTGGAGAAGTTCCACCTTTCTCCAGCAGAGTCCGCCATGGATCCTTCTGAGGGAGCCTCCTGCACAGCTGCAGCCCATCAAGATCATCAGAGGATCCACTATATAAGCTGTCTTCAGACCTTGCCTCAACGCCGCAGTGTTGATCCAGTTGGTCAGCGCCTAAGCCTAGACTCTCAGTGTATCTCAGTGTTGACTTTGAATCCAGCCAGGATTCTAACCGTTGTCTCTATCTTCCAGGAAACCTGTGTCTCCTCTGTGAAGCTCTGGAAGAGCTAACCTGCCGAGCCGACCCTCAGAGCCAAACCCGAAGAACTATAGAGAACTTCCATGCAGCTCTGGACTAAGAGCTGGAAAACCCAAAGCCAAGGTCTGTTCATTTCTAGACGTGAGACGCTGAAGCAGCAAGCGGACTCTGCTGAGCAACTCCTCTCCAGATCCAACAGTGACTCTCCCAAAGCTAACCTCAAGAACCCTCAAGGTACAATCGGTTATCATCAAGAGATCAAGCTCCAACGTGCTAAGCTAACTGAACTGTCTCTCACGCAGACTCCAGTGAACCAGTGTCCAGGCCCGAGCCAGAACCAGTACAATCTGTGTGCTTGTGTCAAATAAACTTGTTGAACTTTTATTCCTGTGTCCGTCAGTGGTGTTCTGCATCATTGGGTCACTTTCAGAGTACCCATCATGACAATTTGGGATGGCAGTACTATAAGTTGAATAAATTAACCTTGACAAACATTCCATTTTGGATAAGTAAATTCGTCCAAAAATAGAGAGGTATCTTTGGAGCCATGAGTTAAGTTTGGATTTACTTTCTTTAACTTTGTTTTCAATAGTTAAGATTGAATTTTGTTTTTTGGTTACAATAGTTCCCAAGTATTTAATTTCAAATTTAATTGGAATGTTGGATATTTCTTTTAGAGGGGTGTCATGAATAGCTATAAGTTCACATTTTTTAATATTTAGCGTTAGTCCTAAAGCTTCTGAAAAAAGTTTAATTTTATCAATTACAATTGGAACTTGTTTGTGATCTTTTAAGAAAACGGTGGTGTCATCTGCTAACTGGCTAATGATTAATTCTGTACCAAAAACGTCTAATTTCTCAATGTCTGCACAATTTTTAAGATAGATTGCTAACAATTTACTAACCTGACTCCGCCAGAAGGATTTGCTCCGCATATCCATCTGGAAACCTTCCGTTGAAGTAATTTTGGGAAGGGGCGAAAATACTGGTTAGCTGATTGGCCTATGTTGGTGATAGACGGGCCAAATAAACCAATCAGATCAACGAAGCATATGACGTAACAGAGCGACGACAAATTGATAGAACGCCAATTGATAGATCAAACTCTTGCCGAAATCAGTCGGGAGAAGAGCAAAAACATCTTTTTCTCTGAGAAAAGCCTCCAGAGCAGTGTTTTGCTCTTCTTTCAGTGAAGAAATACTCTGTAATTCCGATAAAACTTGCTCGATAGCCACGCTAACGCTAGTTTCATCGGCTGAAGCCACCATGTTCTTTAGAATGAACTGTCACGCTTCTCATTGCGTCACACCTAAACCCGCCTCAAAGCCAATGCTGATTGGACGTTTGTTTGGTGAACGGCTCCAAATTTTCTTCAACGGAGAGGCTCCAGACTGATTAGCGAGTGAAATCTTGAAAGCTCGCAAGATCAGGATGGTCTCACGAGGCTACGAATTTACAGCAGCAGAAAGATCATTGAATATGGTCACAGAAATGTGGACCTTAGAAAAATGTATAAGAATAACATAATAGGGAAGAGTTAAAATATAAACAATAAAATCCTGTAAAGTGTTTTAACAATATAAAACTGTGCACCTCGAGAATAAATAACCAATATCCAGCTATGGACATTTTTACAGTACTATTTGAAAATAGCAGCAACATCAGAGATGTGCAAAATGACAGCGGCATGTTATTTAACTGAGTAAGGTTTCTATCATTTTTTATTTGTTCCTGCTCCCGGTGGTTGGCACCTTTATAGAGCATGCGGTGGTAAAACCCGCCAAAGGGTAGACCTGTTCGAATTCACAGCCAAAACTCTTCCGGTCTCCTTATTTTCACCGACTTCAAAGGATCCACTCTAGGTAGACCGCGTCCTTGGAGGATGCGTCCTAGGAATTTGAACAAAGCCTTAGTTGGCGCCCCTTGTTTTACTTCCGCTGCTTGTCCAACAAAGACAAAGCAGCTCATTGGTCCATTTACTGCCCCCAACTGGACTGGAATATAATACCTCAATTCAACCTAAAGTGGAATCTTGTATGAGAAGAATTTTGTTCTTCTTTTCTACTGTACTGAAATCTTTGAGAATGTATTCTCTCTTAATAGAGTGTTGAAGGTAGATATATAATAGATGATGTCTCCACAATTTATAATTACAACAAGGTAGAAAAAAATCCACATCATCTATATGAAGTAATTTGAAATTAGGAGGAATATCAGGAAAAAATACATCTCGTCTAACCAAAGAGATTAAGGGATTGCTTTTATGATCTTATTAAACTTATTCTTTGTAAAATGAATTTGATATTTTTTCCTTCATTGTTGATGAAAAGGGAAAGAGCCCAGATTTAGTTTTTATACCACTCTTCAACAAATATAGATTTTCTATTACTCCAAATGTACCTATTGTTTTAAACTGGGGTATTGTGAAGTGTAAAATTATGGTTAAAATGAGTTTCCAGTGAAGATGACGCTGTTTATGAAAATCAGATAGTTGCATTGATAATCCATCCATCCATCCATCCATCCATCCATCCATCCATCCATCCATCCATCCATCCATCCATCCATCCATCCATCCATCCATCCATCCACTTCCCTTATCCTTGGTTGGGTCACGGTTGTAGCAGCTTCAGTAAGGAGTCCCAGACATCCGTCTCCCCGGCCACTTGGTCCAGCTCCTCCAACGCGCTCCCAGGCCAGCGAAGAAACATAGTCCCTCCATTTAGGTATTTAGGTGGACGCAATAATGATTACAATTATAAAAAACATACTTTATATTCTTGTGCACTTTACATAATTATCTCAAAGTGCTAACAAACAAACTTAAAAATAAATATAATACATGGGAAACTCATATTTCTATGCTGATAAATCCCTAATCCGTCCCAGAAGAGCAGTCAGATTACAGCAGATTCAGCAAAACTGGATTTTCAGCCATCAACTCCTCTCAAGAAATGCTTGACCAAATATGTTGCAAATGTTGCTTTGTGTGGAGCCTGTTACAGGGGGGAAAAAATATCTCTCTGGCCGCATGTTAGGAATGCAAACTGGTTGTTCTCTGGGGCTTGTTGATATTCAGTTTTAATAAATATGCCACAATATTTAAATTCATTCGTAGTGGTTCCTATTTTGGTTTAATTGCATATAGAATTGTTTCCTCTCCTCCCCTCCTTTAATTTATGCCATGCCATGCAGGTGTATATTTCTTTTTTTATTTCTAACAGTCCAAACATATTAACCTGCATATATGCTATCCCTCCATGGCCTGATAATCTACAAAATCCCTCCTTTGTGCCCACAATAACCAGTTTGCACCTTACTTTCAAACATACTTAATATACAATAGTGTTCGGTAATTACAATATATATTTACAAAAACACAAAGTGTGTTCACACCGTCAGCTTAACATAAATCGCCTATCAGCTTCTATGGAGATCTACTCTCTGAGTATACATAGTTTGCATGTGTTTTAAAGCCTCTGTTTATGACCTAATATAAGTAAAATAGTATTTGACTAAAAGTTAATCTTTCTGTCTTCATTTATCTCCTTTGTGCTCTTAAGCTAATCCCTGAGCTTACGAGCTTCAGAATAACCAGGCAACATCCCCGGCCCAGATCAATACAGAGAGATCTGATGGATCTGACACACACCTATTTCATTCAAATTGCTGTAAAATTGAAGTTGTTTTGAATTTAAATGTTATTTTGAGTTTTAGATCTTTTTATCTTTTTTGTGCTTGTGAGTTTTGGAGTTTGCATGACACATGCTTTTGGGGCCCATTTCCGGCATTTTTACACCTGTTGGCCACTGTATAAATTCACACTGTCAGCCAAATTATAAGATTAATCAAAGAAGTTGACAGATGATGAAGAAAAAGAACTTGACATTTTACAAATACTAGCTCTGGAGCGGGGATATGAAGAAAAGGCAAAGCAAGCTTGTATAATGTCAAGATGGAAGTGGTTTGACCAAAGTGAAAAAAACTCAAAAAAAAAAAAAAAAACTCCATTAATTTGTAGAAAAGAAACTTTGAAATATTCTTGATAAGTAAACCTCAGATAAATGGCTCTATATGTGACAATTAAATGATTGATGAATGCATCGCCACTTTGATCATCAGCAAGAGTCCAAGGAATGTATTGATGAAAATAAAATGTAATTAATTAGCCATGATTTTAGAGATGTTTGCAATTCCATTACTGACACCCTGACGTGACATCTATCGACTCATTAAACAGCTTTACAGAAGAATTTTATAAACAGCTTCCTTCTCTGTTCTTGGTTCAAGTGTTTGAATTACAAAAGGCCTTCTATTACGTACATTAAAATTAAAACAAGGGCAGCTCAAATTAATTCCCAAACCAAAAAAGGAAAAATTAAACACTGAGAACTGGAGGCTGGAGCACATCATTGACAAAGTACGGTCAGGATTCATTCAGTTCAAAAACACTTAAATAATCCCAAAGTGGAATAAAATGTTGCAGTAACTCATATATCATTTTTTAACCACATGTTGTAGGTTTTGATAACAGTAGACAGGAAGGATATTCTATAGTGGTCTGTCTTGCACCCGATCTGCAGAAGCCTCTTAATGAAAAAACTTTTGTTTAAAACTCTTCTGAAGAGGATGCTCACCCTTGTCCATAATTTGTTCCACTTTATAACGAGTTCTTCTTCATGAAATAATCTCCACAGATTCTAGAGGAGTTACTTGAACAGAGTCGGGCTTCTTAATTAGCTTGTTGAGCTTCTTTCTTACAGTACAGACTTACAGTAGCAGCTATTCAAAATGGCCCATCCCAGTCAAACGCCAGCCTACAACTCCCAGCGAAATCCCCGACAACTTCCAGCCAGTGACCCCCTCCTTCTCCTGGGTGTGCATATTTTTTTACTCCACCCTTTCACTGAATTACAGGGTCTGACCAGGAGATGACGCTTCTCTTTAGACCTTAATCTTTACAAATCATGACAGAAAGAATATTTCAGTCCAAAGATTGATGTTTAAAAAGGAATTGCAAGGGATCAGCCCAGGGCCTATCAAGGAAAGCTGAGAAATTTTGAAAAGTTACTATTGTACCATGAATTGCTGCCAACGAATGTGTAGGTGAGATGTACAGCCTAAACCTGACCCTTACCCTAAACCTAACCATTGCGGGGTTCATACCTAACCCCAACCTAAACACAATTCACATCTTATTCCCAAATCTGAATCCTGAGACAAAAACAGTGGGGTCCAGGCCCCGTGTCCCTGAAGACGGGCCCCACAATGTATTACAAACAAGAGCACAAACACACAATCACGTACTCATAAAAGTTCCCATATAGCCACTTTCCCACTAAAAATAGCGGGTTAACATTTGTTTTTCAAGAATGGGTCAACACGCTAACAATCAACATTTGGCCCCCTTCCCATTGGTGAAAAAATCTGGGTCTGACCCCTTGCTGGCAGCTGTGTGGGCTCTGTCTCCCTGCTGCTGCATGTCTGGTGACACTATCCTGCTGGGTAAGCCTTGATGATGTCACCAGTGCGACAGAAATCAGGAAAGTAAAAAATTGATATCAACATTTAAATAAGCCAGGGTGTAGTAAGTGTGATTTATCGTTTTTTTCTCTCAGAATCTCTCAGAGCCAAGGCAATTTTAATGTCGGTCACTTGCCGAATCGTTTGACACGGGTAGACACGCGTAAATGAGCGGTTCCCATTGCTAATAAAAGCAAATTGTTCCCTGTGCTCTGGTCCCCTCTGTTACAGCCCTAGGCTCTTGGGGGCCAGTCTGGGTCTGCTCACACCTGCTATTCAAAATGTGCTTGTGCTGAAAAAGCCTTTTAAACATGTAGTTTAAAAGTAGTTCAAGATAACGTTATGTTTAATATTAAGCTACAATTCTGTATAGATCTGTAGAACATTATTTGATCTTCATCAATATTGCTTTTGATGTTTTTATACGCAAATTTACTGTGTTCATTGGTTACTGCCTCTTCCATTGTGGTCGGTGTGTTTCTTTTCCAATAATTTCTTGCAGGTCTAAAGGCAGACTTCAAGGAATAATCCTGTATTTATGTTGTTTTTTTCTTTTCTTTGCTCTCTCTCCTGGATTCCTGTTCCTCCTCTTTCCATATCTGACTATTGCATATGAATTTTCTCTAATGCCAATTCTAATTAAGTTTAATACAAAATGAAATGACCAAGTGAAACTTAATAGCAATAGAAATGAGCAAACCTGCTGGGTCATTATACAGAACAGAGAAATGTATTTTCAGTGCTTCGTTGGCAGACAGGACACAAACAAACCATCTAATGTTGATCTTTTTTTATTTTTACAATATTTTAATTCATAGATTTATAAGTTCATATAAAGTTGCATTACTTACATGTTTTAATACTTTCAAAATGTATATATGTGAAGTCATTTTTACTTTGTCCCAAAAGAGACATTTTTCTCAGGAAGAAAACATAAGAAGCTGGATTCAACATATGCTGGAAATAAACACACACACACACACACACACACACACACACACACACACACACACACACACACACACACACACACACACACACACACACACACACACACACACACACACACACACACACACACAAAAACCAGGAGACAGCATAAAGACAGAAAAACTATTATAAACACGATTCCGAGGATCTATTGACTGTGAAAAAATGTATGCATCATTTATTATTATTTTTAAGTTGATTAATTATTCTATCAAAAAATGACCAAAACTAATTTGAGCATATACAATCTTAGAAAAACTTACAGTACAATTTACTATTTTATTGTAAATCTGCAAGTTGAATGATTTCTTGTCATTTTTGTGGTTTCATTTTATGAGATATTAGACTTCCAAAGTTAGCAATGCTTTTCCCCCACATATTAGACATTCAAAGGTTTCTCATTAGAGTGGGTTTTCTTGTGAGAATTTAAATTTCTATCGATTATGAAACTTTTTCCACATGTCTAACATGAAAAAAGTCTCTCACCTGTGTGGGTTCTGATGTGATATTCCAAACTTCTAATATAAGAGTAACTTTTTCCGCACGTTCCACAAGTGAAAGGTTTCTCTCTAGTGTGGGATCTCAAGTGAACATATAAAGTACTCAACTGAGAGAACCATTTTCCACATGTCTTACATAAAAAAGGTCTCTCACCTGTGTGGATTCTCAAGTGACTATTTAAACTGCTCAACTGAGAGAAACTCTTTCCACATGCTTTGCAAGTATAAGGTTTGTCTCCTGTGTGGGTTCTTATGTGAACCTTTAAAACACTAACCGTGGAGAACCTTCTTCCACATGTCTCACAGGAAAAAGGTCTCTCATCTGTGTGGGTTGTGATGTGATATTTTAAATTTTTACTATAAGAGAAACCTTTTCCACATGTCTTGCAAACAAGAGGTTTCTCATTTGTGTGGGATCTCCTGTGAACGTTCAAGGAACCCACGGAAGAGAAGCTTTTTCCACATGTCTTACAAGTAAAAGGCTTCTCACCTGTGTGGGTTCTAATGTGTACATTTAAACTACTCATGCAATTGAAACTTCTTCCACATGTCTTACACATAAAAGGATTCTCCCCTGTGTGGGTTCTAATGTGAACATTTAAACGATTAACTCTCGCAAAACTTTTTCCACATGTCTTGCAAGTAAAAGGTTTCTCTCCTGTGTGAGTTCTGATATGATCATTTAAAGTAGATCTTTGAGCAAAACTTTTTCCACACGTCTTACAAGTAAAAGGTTTCTCGCCCGTATGGGTTTTATAATGTTTTTTCATGGTATACTTATTCTTCAAGACTCTCCCACATATTTCACATTTAAAAGTCCCTTTCTTTGTAGCAGTTTGAGTATGAATATCTGACACAGCGGAGCTGCTTCCTTTCTGATCTCTGTTCTCCACTACCGGAGGCCTATGAAAGGAAGTACGCTCAGTTCTTTTTTTTCTTTTACTTGAATCCATCAAAGTAATCGACTGCTTCTGGACAGGCTGATCTTCCTGCTGACGGGTGATTGGGTCCTTCTGGTCCCTCCCTAGTGGCAGAGTGGAGCTGGTTCCTTCCTGATCTCTGTTCTCGGCTACAGGAGGCCAATCAAAGCAGGGCTGCTCAGTTTTTGACTTTCTTTTGCTTGACCCTATTTCATGAATACTAGAGTTCTCCATCAAAGTCATGGACTGCTTCTGGAAAGGCTTCTCTTCCTCCTGCCCGCTGCGTAGGTCCTCTACAGGTGGCAAATATCCTACTAGCCTATGTTCATAGCCAGATACTGATGAATATTGTTCATCCTTTACTTTGAGTAGTAGAGATGCTGGTTTCTCATCATCTTCATTCCATGAAGGTCCTGGTTTATCTTGTTCTTGATTTAGCAGCAAATCTGGCTCCTTCAGATTCTCTTTAGCCCACATATACTCTGGTTCCTCAGCTCCTTCGCTAATCATTGCAGGTTCTGGGGGCTCTTCTTCCCGTTTAATCCACGAAGGCCATGATTCGCTTTGTTCTTCATTTAGTAACAAACCTGGTATGTTTGGATCCTCTTTAGTCCATTTGGACTCAGGCTGTTCATCTTCTTCTTTAACTGGCACAGGTTCTGTCAGCTCTTCCTCCTCTTTAATCCATAGCGGTCCTTGTTCATTCTGTTCTTCAATAGGAGGGTGAAATGATTTCATCTGATTCTCTTCAGTCCAATAAGATTCTGATTCCTCCTGGTTCTGGATGGACCTCCTCTCCTGGTTATAGAGTTGTTGGGACGCCGAAGCTTCCTCAGAATTAGGGGCATGTGGCTTTGTGAGACCTGGGAGGAAAAAAAAAATACTATAAAGCAATACATGATGTTATTTCACAACAACCACTGTTTTGGGATTGTTCTCAGTCACCTGGGGCTTTTGGAAACAAACAGCTGGGGTTCAGTTCTGGTAGTTAAAAAGGTCCTCTTATTTTCGAAAATGGCAATGCCCTACTGCTACTCCAATGTGCCTGCAGTGAAATGTTTATTTAAAATGCTGAGGTGCCTTTCCACTCAGATTTTTCCTTAGTTGTTTTTATAGTAATTAAATAGAAACCAATTTAGCTTACATTAATTTAATTTAATTACATTAATTAAATGACAGGTACCAGATCCTCATGTTAGGGTGGATGGATTTTCCCTCCACCAAAGACAGCCAAAGCATTAGGTGGAGAACTCTGCTTATTTTTGACTTTTGACTTTTAACAGCACTTTATTTACACAATTCAAACATATATACAATTGACGTAAAACAAGTGTCAGTTAAAATCACTATTATAGTAAAACAAGTGTCAGTTAAAAATCATTAAATGATGAGCTTGTTAAAATGCAGTTCTCCATCATCTGACACAGTACATAAAATGTTTTTAAAACCCCACAACTGAATAAAATCCTCAATGTTCTGTGTGGCTCTATGGAAGTGAAACTCAACTCATAACAGTTAAAAGGAGAACTTGATCTGAACATGGAACTTCTTAAGGTGAGTTACAGACAAAATTATCTTCACCTTGAGTTTTCCCATGTCATTATATGTGCGGTAAACATTCCTCTGTCAAACAATGGAAAGACTGCCACATAAACTTTCCTCGAGTCACACAAGACCAGCAGCTTTCCTTCCCTGATGCATTGTTTGTCATCCACAGAGATTTTAACCCCTGCCCAATCAATTTCACTGTATGATCAGTGTTCTGAATTGGCGCCATATAAATAGACTGAATTTAATTGAATATTCATGGATGTTGATGAATAAAGGTTTCTCTTAACAGGACCAATGTCTATTTGAAGGAAATGTATCTCTATTTAACCCTAACCCATCAACAATCCCTGGATAACTTTTGGCAGAGCTGGAACTTAACAGCCTGGTAGCTTAGTGTACCCCCCGCCCCTCTTCCGGCTAAGGACGGGCGACTCATGGCTCTCTGCTGAGGTCCGGTTCAGTCAGTGGCACAGCAGTCGACACTTCATACCCCACATCCCTTGGGCCAGTGAACCAGTGGGCTGGTCTGTAAAGTGTTGACATCAACTCAGGGCTTTGTTTGGAATCGTCCGTTTTATGGTGGAAGTTCAGAATTATGAGATTTGTAGAGAAAAGAGGTGTTGATGGGGTTTGAACTTCTCTGTATGTCCATTTCACCCACTGAACTATCGTTATTAATCTATGACAATATAAACGAGATTATGCATTCTATGAACCCTTTTAAGACCAATTATTTCTAACATAATGTTAATGTGCATAAGACATTAGTACGAACATATTTTGTGTGCTTATCTGTTCTTTCAGTATAAAGCCCGGCGTACACTGTGCAAATTTTTTCAATCGTTGCACGCATCTGCTGCTCACACTGTACGACTAAAGGCAGAGTTTATTCGTACAGTGTGAGCAGCAGCTCACGATTTATGTTTGGGCCGACGCTCAGATGCAATCTACCTGCTCACACTGTTAGAATAAAAACCACGTCAGACTTAGCTCCGCAGTGCGATGGAGCTGATCTGACGTGTCTATCCTGAAGCCAAACAAATAGAAGGGGGAATATTAAGCTCACTATACTGAACCGTGCTACCTTGGCAATTTTGTGCTGAAAGTAAAAAAAAAACAACAAAAAAAACACAGCGTATTCGGAAAAAAGACATGGCTGAGCAAACGTGGCTGCTGCGGTCTGTCAATTTTGCAGACGGAGCTGCATTTCATTCATTGCATCCCTGTCACGCTGCTGTGTTTACATCTGAGAGGAGGAATAAAAAGAACAATCCTTGTATGCTCATGCGCCCTGAGCAATTTGCCCATGACAGTTGGGAGAAAATCAAACATGTTTGATATTCTCCCGACCTCACAATTTCTGATCAGGAGGTGGTCATGAGAGGCTGATCCCGCTCGTAACCCCCTGTACACTACACGACTCACGACGCACAATCAGGCTGAATGTCGGCCCGATCGAAAAATACTCGAACGACTGGAAAATCGCCCCGAAAATCACACAGTGTACGCCGGGCTTAAATGTGCTATTTGGACATTTCTGCTCACATACAGCACTATGATCTACATTGTTATTGAAATGCTTTGCTATATTCAGATTATCTTAATTTCCAAAACTGAATAAGAGTTTTTTTAAAAGACACAATTAATAGTAAAATACATTTCATATTTGTGGGCTTCTAGATCACATTATTCTATAGTTTTTTCTGGATTTTACATCAGATGGAAACTTGTTAAAAATATGTTTACGGTCCATATATCTTTTGGTCATTGCATTTCTGTGTCAGAAACGGGAATTAAAAAAACAAAAAAACAAATGGGCATTTGATTTTTGTTTTAAAATACAAAAAAGAAAATTGAAATTCAAAGTGTTTCTCTTTTTCATTGGAAAAAAGGGGAAATGCATATTTGAAAAAATGATTTATAATTACATTTCAGGAGACAAAAAACAAAAATGTTTTTGAACAGAATCGAAAAAAGGCTCATTTGTAGACAAAAAAAAGGCTAAATATTACAAAGGCAAATAAATGACTAAATAAATTACTTACTTTAACAGAGTTCTCCTCCCCCAAAAAAAGGTTCAATTTTAGTAGATCTTTATCAGATAGTGCAGTTATACATTTTAAAGAATCTGCTTCACTTTCTCTCTCCTCTGTGTCGCTAAGCAGTGCTGCAGAGTGCAAAAGCATAGCTTATTCCCCTTCACAGGTTGATGATTTTGTTGATGGGGTTGCTAGTTCTCTGCATATTGCCTTAGACTACGCAGCTCCTTTGAAGATGAAAACCGTTAAAAGTAGAAAGCTTGCTCCTTGGTTTAATGCAGAGCTGCGCACTTTGAAGCAAAATGCTAGGAAACTGGAGAGAAAATATCGCTCCACAGGCCTGCGAGAGTCCTTCCTAGTCTGGAAAAATAGTTTACTGCTGTATAAGAGGACCCTTTGTAAAGCAAGAGCAGCATACTTCTCCTCATTAATAGAGGAGAATAAGAATAAACCTAGATTTCTTTTTAATACAGTTGCCAAACTCACCCAGAGCCATAGCTCTGTTGAACCGTCCATTCCACCTGCTCTTAGCAGCAATGATTTTATGGGATTCTTTATAAGTAAGATTGATCTTATTAAAAATAAGATCATAAGCACTCCTCTATCCGCGATTGTACCTGAGGTAGTCATGGAATCTGAACCGGGTTTAGACTGCTTTGATCCAGTTGAACTCTCTGAATTAGCAAAATTATTGTCTTCATCTAAGCCTTCAACTTGTATGTTAGATCCAGTTCCAACCAGGTTATTTAAGGTGGTATTCCCTTTGATGTCCTCCTCCATTTTTAGATGTGATTAATCTATCTCTGTTACAGGGATATATACCTAAAGCTTTTAAGGTTCCTGGAATTAAACCTTTGCTTAAGAAACCGTCTCTTGACCCAGATGACTTGGTCAATTATAGACCTATATCCAATCTTCCTTTCTTATCTAAAATTCTTGAGAAAGTAGTTGCCAAACAAGTTTGCAATCACTTACACCATAATGAACTTTTTGAAGAGTTTCAGTCTGGCTTTATAGCTCATCATAGCACTGAAACAGCTCTGGTGAAAGTCACTAATGATATTCTCATGGCCTCAGATAATGGACTTGTATCTGTGCTCGTCCTGTTGGATCTCAGTGCTGCATTTGGTACAGTTGACCATAATATTCTTTAAGAAAGACTTGAATATTTTGTTGGAATTAAAGGAACAGCACTAGACTGGTTTAAATCTTATCTATCTGATCGAATTCAGTTTGTTCATGTTAATGATAGATCTTCAACATGCTCAAAGGTTACCTGTGGAGTACCACAGGGATCAGTGCTAGGACCAATTCTCTTTACTTTATACATGCTCCCAATTGGTAGAATTATTAGACAGCATGGGATTAATTTCCACTGTTATGCTGATGATACCCAGCTATATCTGTCTATAAATCCAGATGAAGCTAACCCATTACATAGATTACAGGCATGTCTTGAAGACATAAAAACCTGGATGACTCTTAACTTTCTCCTTCTGAATGCAGACAAAACAGAAGTTATAGTCTTTGGACCAGAGTCTTTGAAAAAGAAGCTGATTAGCCAGTCACTTCATTTGGATGGGATTAAACTGATTTCAGATAATAAAGTAAAAAAATCTTGGTGTTATTTTTGATCAGGACCTGTCATTTAAATCCCATATCAAAGAGGTTTCTAGAATTTCCTTCTTTCATCTGAGGAACATTGCAAAAATTAGAAATATCCTGTCCAGGGGTGATGCTGAGAAACTAGTCCATGCATTTGTTACTTCAAGGCTGAACTATTGTAATTCTTTACTATCAGGAAGTCCATAAGCTGTAGTTAAAAGCCTTCAGCTGATCCAAAATGCTGCAGCCAGAGTTCTGATGAAAATGAAAAAGAGAGATCACATCTCTCCTATCCTGGCTTCTCTTCATTGGCTTCCTGTTAAATCAAGAATAGAATTTAAAATCCTCCTTCTCACATATAAAGCCTTAAATGGCCAAGCTCCATCTGATATCAGAGATCTGATTGTTCCTTATGTTCCTAACAGAGCACTTTGCTCTCAATCTTCAGGTTTACTAGTGGTTCCTAGAATTTCTAAAAGTAGAATGGGAGGCAGATCTTTTAGTTATCAGTCTCCTCTCCTGTGGAACCAACTACCAGTTTTAGTCCGTGAGGCAGACACCCTGTCTACTTTTAAGGCTAGGCTTAAAACTTTCATTTTTGATAAAGCTTATAGTTAGAGTGGCTCAGGTTATCTTGAGCTATCTCTATAGTTATGCTGCTATCGGCTTAGACTGCTGGAGGACATTATTCTGCTTCATTCTCTCTCTATTCTCCTATTCTGCAGAATCTGTTAGTTCAATCTCTAACGTTCTGCCCTCTCTGCTTTTCCTCAGAGGAGCTTCATCTGGTCTGTTCCTGTTTGGCTGTGACGTCATCCTGGAGAGAAATATCAGCTGTGCTGCTTCCATCAACACCCTTGTTTATAGATGCTGGAGATCGGCCTGTTTTCCAGTGTAGTCCTGTTTCTCTGACCGTGACTGAGTGGATGTGCTCTCTTTGTCCTCTGGCATGGGAGATGGCTTGGAGCTCGTCTGCCTGGCTGTGTGTTTCCTGGACGGGGCCGCCTTTTACAGCTGCTTTTTGTGTCTCTGCTTCTGTCTCCTTGAACCCCAGTCGGCCTCAGCAGATGGCCGCTCACACTGAGCCTGGTTCTGCTGGAGGTTTCTTCCTGTTAAAAGGGAGTTTTTCCTCTCCACTGTCGCTACAAGCATGCTTAGTGTGAGGGATTGTATTTGAGTCAATGAGTCGATTCAATCAACTGGTTTTCCTTAGAGAGAAAACTTTGTATCAATTTGACTGGATGATCTGGTTGAACTGTAAAGTGCCTTGAGATGACATGTGTTGTGAATTTGGCGCTATATAAATAAACTGAATTGAATTGAATTAAATAAAGAAGCTAATTAAAAGAGTTATATACATTTATGTCTCACTGTATGATTTAATTTCTACTTACATTTATTTGTTTAGTGTATTTTTGGTGTCAATTAATTGTATGCTAATTTATTTATTGAGTATTTATTTATATCTGTATTTATTTTTATATATGGCAGAGTCAGTCCTCCATACTCCACTGAACCATTTGGTATAATAGCTATAGTTAAAGTTTTCAGGGGAAAAAAACTATGTGAAAATTAGTTCAATATTCAGCGATTTATAGTTGACCAAAATTGATTCTGTGCCTGGTCAACACATTACACTGAGCAGAGCAGTCGACCGCCCCAAGATGGCGCGCCTAAATCTCGTCAGCTGCTATAGCCGAGAGCGGTCGATGCGGGGTCTACTCTTTATAAATGTCTATTTATGGGCCCTAAGAGTCGAGAACGAGCTTTGAAAGCCGCAGAGGGAGCGGAAGTCAGATGGACGCCAAGACCAGTGTCCTGTCAGATGAGCATACCCGGTCAGACCAGCATACCCATAGTTATCCCATTAGTTTATGCCTTTAGTTATGTTCAAAAAAAAAAAAAAAAAAAAAGCGTATGACGATCTGACCTTGTATTATGTTTTTTTTTTTTTTTCATTTTGTATAAAACTAAAGGCATGCGCATTGACTAGTGGTATGCTGATCTGACAGAACACCAGTCAGATCGGAAACCCCGAGAAAAAAGCCCAGCGGCTAAATTACAAACAGATCAGATACTTTCTGTAGCTTCCTACCGATTCTGAGGAGTTTTATCTGCGGGTTCCAGCAGGTTTCCATCAGTCTGATGTCTTCCTCGTAGCGGACGATGTTTTTTTCAACCTCTGTGAAGATTTCTTCAGCAGCAGCAGTTAGTCGCTCTCTGATAAACTCCCTCAGACGCTGAACTGAAGACATTATTACTGAAACTATTGAAATACGCAGCTGAAATATGAAAACTAAACTTTTTACTTGCTGGGTCCAGGCTAGCGACAACTAAATCCTTCCTCCAGCGCCAGCGCTCCACCCCGCTGCGCTCCAGACCGCCTGCGCAAAGCAAAGCCAACATCCTCCGCTTTTCCTCCCTTCCTGCTCCACTCAGACTTCCCTGGAGCGCGACTTTGTTATTATATTCATAGGAGCAAAACGTGCGGAAGTGAACGCTTAATTTAATATGACACAATTTAAAAATCAGCATCCAGCATATGTTCAGTTTCTTTTCATTTTGTTGTAACAGATAGGCTATAATATGATGATATAAAACTGGTTTGGATGAACTCTGCTTGTCCTCTACCTCCAAACTCAGCATCTCTTCATCCATGCCTGCGATCAGAAGTTTGTTTTGAAGTTGTCAGATTCACTCTTGAAAGTTTTTACAGGATTTGATTAAACTTTTAAGCCTCTCTTGCATCCAATCGTTTAATGAAACGGTCTTAGGTTTTGAGAATATATAAGAATTATGCTATAATTTCAATTATCTTCATTTATTCACTGGATTGCTGATTGCCCGTTGGTAGTACTGGGCTGAAATGAAGCCACTGGCCGCCATATTGGTACTCCCTAGTTAAACAGGTGTTATGCCCAAAAGTGCATGCCTGCCGAAAAATGCATCCCCAGTCGCGGGAGCGCGCCTCGCTCTGTTGAACTGCATATCGACGAGGAAAACGGATTAAAATATGTTCAATGGAGCTTAGGTTCTTATATTAATGATATAAAAACGTTTAAAAATACCTCTCGTGGGAAAAAAGTTGTGGTTATTTGGCAGATTAATTTACAAAAGTACGGATTTTTTGAACAACATTAAATCCAAAGATTTTGACCATGGTACGGCTGATTTATTTGTTGTGGTCTCTTGCTATTTACACACAACACTAAACCGTGACAGCCGACGTGAGTTTTGAGTTTGCAAAGCTTTCTCTTAAGTGGAAAATCAAACGCGCATCTACATAGCACAGCGTTCACAGACCAGTGAGATGCGTTCGCTGCGCGTCAGAAAGCTATGGTGCATTCAGGAGCATTGGAACATTTTAAACTTACAAGAATGAGGCATAAAACAGAACTGTATTTTTACTGAACTGTATGGTATTTTTTTTGTTTGTTTGTTTATGCACATCTGCTAGCTTTTTATTCTAAAAAATCTATAATATTACAGCAGCAATTTATCAAGGTTTTTCAAAATCCTGTTTAAAAGCTCCAAATGGGGCTTCAGATCATATGAAGCAACAATTGCACTGTCATTGTTTTACAGGGCAGAATTTGCATTTGCTGATCCTTGTACTTAATTACTGATGAATATACAGGAATACAGATGTACAAGTGTCAACTCCTCTGAGATAGCAGGGGATGCAGTTTTTGGCAAGGACCTGCCACAAAATGCATCCCCCTTGTTTTTAACCTAAGAATTGTCCTACACACATGAAATTCACACTGGTACCTCAGCACACATGTGGAAGCAGGTAGAAATTGAAACATCAGCTACAACTGTATATTTCTGGAAAAAAGCAGGGGATGCAATTTTTGGCAAGGACCTGCCAAAAAATGCATCCCCCTTGTTTTTAACTTAAAGTTTGTCCCACATACATGAAATTCACAAAGGTACCTCTGCACACATGTGGAAGCAGGTAGAATTTTCACATCAGCTACAAATCTATATTTCTGGAAAAAAGCAGGGGATGCAATTTTTGGCAATGACCTGCCAAAAAATGCATCCCCCTTGTTTTTAACTTAAAGATTGTCCCACATACATGAAATTCACACTGGTACCTCAGCACACATGTGGAAGCAGGTAGAATTTGTCACATCAGCTACAAATCTATATTTCTGGAAAAAAGCAGGGGAAGCAATTTTTGGCAAGGACCTGCCAAAAAATGCATCCCCCTTGTTTTTAACTTAAAGATTGTCCCACATACATGAAATTCACACTGGTACCTCAGCACACATGTGGAAGCAGGTAGAAATTGAAACATCAGCTACAAATCTATATTTCTGGAAAAAAGCAGGGGATGCAATTTTTGGCAGGTCCTTGCCAAAAACTGCATCCCCTGCTATCTCAGAGGAGTTGACACTTGTAGGTCTGTATTCCTGTATATTCATCAGTAATTAAGTACAAGGATCAGCAAATGCAAATTCTGCCCTGTAAAACAATGACAGTGCAATTGTTGCTTCATATGATCTGAAGCCCCATTTGGAGCTTTTAAACAGGATTTTGAAAAACCTTGATAAATTGCTGCTGTAATATTATAGATTTTTTAGAATAAAAAGCTAGCAGATGTGCATAAACAAACAAACAAAAAAAATACCATACAGTTCAGTAAAAATACAGTTCTGTTTTATGCCTCATTCTTGTAAGTTTAAAATGTTCCAATGCTCCTGAATGCACCATAGCTTTCTGACGCGCAGCGAACGCATCTCACTGGTCTGTGAACGCTGTGCTATGTAGATGCGCGTTTGATTTTCCACTTAAGAGAAAGCTTTGCAAACTCAAAACTCACGTCGGCTGTCACGGTTTAGTGTTGTGTGTAAATAGCAAGAGACCACAACATACGTAGTTTACTTTAAGTTAGAATGAAAAAAATACGCACATCATAATGAAGTCTCTAAATAATTTAATATAATATATATTATTCATATCAGTCACAAAAAAATGAATGTGTAAATGGAGCATAATAAAACAGATGTGGCAAAACTGATGATGTACATGTAATATACATGTACTTATTACATTGTTAACTCACACACACACACACACACACACACACACACACACACACACACACACACACACACACACACACACACACATATATATATATATATATATATATATATATATATATATATATATATATATATATATATATATATATATATATATATAATTTTTTTTCCCTCAAAGTAACATGAAATATATTTTAGCACATGACTTTTTAAAATGATAAATACAACAAACACTAGAAAAACGACAATGTCATCCACTTGATAAAAAATGACTACATTGACATTTCTCAGTGAATTACTTTTTATTTACTCTACTTTCCAGGGGCGCTGCCAGGAATTTGGGGCCCCATGAAAGATAGACTTCTGCGTTGGTCTGGTTGATGAAGGTAAATTCTCAACTCTGTGAGCTTTCTGGCTTAGTTGTTTGGCCTCTGTGTTATTTACAGACACACAATATGCCCAATAAATGCTGGATTAATCCTGGTTTATTTTTTGAAAACTAAAAATAAAACATGACAAAACAATATAAATCCTGGAATAATGTTCCGTATCAGACAGCTGGGGGGCATCATTAGTGGTGTGATCACCGTCCTGAGGAGGAGTAACTAAGTAAACTTGGGTCATGGTATTGGATGCTTTCTCCCTCTCTCCTCTTTCTCATCCCTTTCCGTTCCTTTTTTAAACCCAGACTTTGTGGTACATTTTTCAGCCACGGACGTTTTTACCAAACTGTTGTTTATTTACACATTTTCTTGTTTATTTCTTTGGTTATCACTACGTCAAACGACGTGTGTGTCACCGGTATGAGCGAACTGCCGGTGAGAGATTTGGAGACCTGATGCAATGCAGGACCTGAGGACCAAACAATTTCCAGCAATATCATGGGAGGGGGGGTGTCAATATATTTATGCTTTGTTCACTGTTTACTGCTGAAAAATGAGGGAGAACATGAAGATTATTTTACTGCTGGATTTTCTATTTATATTTGAAATTTATAGTGGAACAAATCTTCTCTTCCTCTTTTGGGCCCCCCTCTCAGTGAAGCGCCCTTAGAATCGTCCTAACCTCCCCCCCCATATGGCACCCCTGGAAATGTGGCAGCATTTAGCTTCACTGACAAAGATTTGAGTTGTCTGGGAGGGCCTGTAACACACTCGGATAACGAGGGAATTAGGCGACTTTTTACGTGCTCTAGGGGTCCCCGGTGATGATATTTCATTAATGAAGGGCAGAAGGGGATTAAAACAGGAGAGCTAGTTAAGTCTTCAGACAAGGCCATGGCTTGATGCTAACATTTTTTTTAGCTGTCACTATTTGGTCAGAATTCTGAGAAAAAGGCAGAATTCTGAGATTAAAGCAAGAAGTCTGACTTTTTTCCCCATATTAAACTGAAATATTATTTAAAAATCAGTGAACTTTTTTTTATTTTTTCACTGGCCCTAATCCTCTTCCATAAAGTGAGGTTGGGAATATTTATCAAGTAGCTGGTGAAGATTCTTCATCATCTAGTTCAGTCATTACAAAAAAAAATTAAAAACAAACCATTTGACTTTGTTTTCTGAGTTTGAAGATGTTCGTTTCCCATCCATCGTCAAGTATTTAAAAAGCATCAGAATTAAGGCTGAAACCGAGGTTTTGGAGAGGAGGAGATTGCTTTGCTAGCGACTTCATTATTGACATTATATTTGAAACACGATAAGTATTTATATTAGACTTAGACTGATTTATTTTGTAATTTTGTGTACACAAGTGTAAACAAAAAGACATTTAGTTTAGAAGAGCTCTAGAAAATTTCATTTTTTAAAGTGCAGCCTTGATAGGGTAAGCAGCAGTAGTTGTTGAGCTGCCAACAATGCCTCCAGCTCCTGAAGCACTCGCTTCTCCTGGCTCAGGGGAGGAAGAGGACGATGATGACGATGCTGTGAGGGTGGTAGCCCCCCTGGGTTGAAGAGGCTGACGTGGTTGAAGCAGCAGTGGTGCAATCGGCAGGTTTAGCAGCGACAGACGATGCTGGAGAAGGTGTGGAAGTCGGAGGGGGCCGGGAGGAGTCAGCTGGGGATGTTTCAGCATTTGGCACTGCATGAAAAGTGGGATTTTCGTCAATATATGGCACTGTAGATTGTCGTGGAACTTCAGGTTAGCGGCAGTTTACGGCAATTTGCAGGCTTCGACGAAAACTCCCGTAAATTGTCAGAAATTGACGTGGAATTTCTTAGGCAGTGTTCCCCCCTATGCCTCCCCCCCATGGAATTCTAGGGGAGGCTTTAACATGTAAATGAACATGCTGTGAGCTATACAAATGCAAACCAGGGTTGCAGGGGGGGTTTTACCCCCCCCCCCCCCTGCAACCCTGGTTTGCATTTGGGTAAGAAAATCTCTGAAAATCTGCATTTGGGTAAGAAAATCTCTGATACAAAGAGATCAGGTATAGCCTCTTACATTTTAGCTTGAATTGATTTATTTAATTAAAGTATAGAGACCAAAACAGATCTTTAGCTGACAGAGCAATACATTTAGAGCTGTAATTATTTTTTTTTAAATTTGCATTTAAGATAAAAAAATAAAATGTTGTCTGTCAATATGCTCAATTCACAATTACTTAAGTGGAAAAGTTTCAAGAAATGATTCTGAGATGATTCACTTTATAACATGGCGCATTATCCTGTTGGAAGTAGCCATCAGAAGATTGGTACACTGTGGTCATAAGGACATAGGTCAGCATGCTAAATTGGTTTTAAGTGGCCCAAAGTGTGGCAATAAATATCCCCCAAATAGATGGTAGAAATAGATCAGGCTCAGTATAGCCTAATTATAGACTCTTACATTTTAGCTTGAATTGATTTATTTAATTAAAGTACGCTAGATTACTGTGTATGCAAATGTTATGTAAAAAAAAAATACACAAAATAATTTACTTCAAAAATTAGTTTTAATCAGAATCAGTTGGCTGTAATGGTTAATTTTTTTTTTTTAGATTTCCACTTTTTTTTTTTTTTTGTTATTGAATATATAAGAAAACAATAACAATCTCAAATAACAAGTCAATAACAAATATTTCAATACAAGAAGAAATATCACAACTCCTGCTTTTGAAAAATAAAATTAAATGCACAGGCTGAAAAAAAGTATAAAATAAAATAAATAAAAATAAATAAAATAATAATAGTAGTTAAAGTAAATTAATCAGTGGGGACTACCAACTGAAATTCTTCAATTAACTCAAACAATTTAATTGCATTTAAATTCTGCATCTTTCTCAGACATCTTTTGAAAAGGGAAAGTTCATTTTTGAGAGCAGAGATTGAGAGGGAGCATTTTGCATAGCGACATTTATGGATATAATACTTTGTTACAATTATTAGAATATTAATTAAAAATTCCAAATTTTTTTTCTTTAATGGATAAACCGAATTAAATGTTTTGCCAGGAAATAAAATCTAAATTTATTGTTTTAGAAGACAGAAAGGTTCGAAGTTGATCCCATAAGTTTAATACTTCTTTACATTCATAAAAAAGATGTTTAGTTGTTTCCAATTGAGTTGTACAAAAGCCACAATTCTCAACATTAAACTTAAATCTCTCTCTTAAAAACTCATTTGAAGGATATATGTTATTTATTATTTTAAATTGTAATTCTTTATATTTAGGAGGAATTGGGAATTTCAAATAATTTGTCCTAATTTTGACTATCATAGATTTCTTAAAATTTTGTAAGAGAGCTGTGCTTTTTGTTCTTCCTGGGTACATATTATTTATAGAATATTGATTCAAAAACTTGTTGTTGCATTTATTATCTCTAATGTCCACCTGCTCAAATTCAATCTTATGGAGACAAACAATTGCAATTGCAAACAATTTATAGGTGCATTACCGCCACCTTCCAGAAAGGAGCGACGCGAGCTCTTCTCGCGAGTCCTTCCGTATAACAATGACGTCGTATGTGATTGGAGGAGCCTGATGAGCCTTCGGCCCCATCGTCCAATCACGTGTGAGCTTTTGTGCACTACGACTTCTCGCGAGACCAGCATATTAGCAGACATGTTTGTGTTACTATACTCAGAAGAGCTTCATCTCCAGTTACCGTGTTTGTATTTTGTTGTTACGTGAACAATGGCTGCACGACGTCTCGCGTTCAACTCGCCTCCAACTGCTCCTAGTCCACAACTTTCGGCCAGCCCGCAGACTGACGAGAAGAAACTGCTGATTGCTATCAGCGGACTGTCTCGTCAGCTTGCCCAACATACTGCCGACATGAATGAACGCCTCACTCAGCTGGAAAATTCGATGCACTCCAGGTTGTAGTCCATAGAGGACAAGATGGCGGCTCTGCAGTCGAGTAACTTTGCGGGATATACGAACTCGAGGAAGAGAAGACGGGTGCACAACGCCACGCTAGCGGTAAATATATGTTCGATTACTGGTAGCTATGCTAAAAGCAGCCTAGCTTAGCTAGGCAAGCTAAAGACAACCTAGCCTAGCTAGGTAAGCTAAAAGCAGCCTAGCCTAAAGCTTTATTAAAGTGTATTTTTTGTGATTCACAGGAAGCATTATGCCGTCTTAACAACTCAGAGACTAATTGCAGGCGCTATGAACCGGGGCAGGGGTAAGGTTTAAAGAATATGCTTTCATTCAGCGGTAAAAGGACATGGATACGGATGGATACCGACCATAGCTGTACTTTTTTTTTTTTTTCACAGACTACAGTCGCCTCACAATGAGGCGGTGACCTCCTATTTGCTCGGATTTGCACGATGTTGATAAAGACGACATTGTGTGTAAGTGACTTGTTTTAATGTTTTCTCCTTCCTTGTTACTGTGACTTGCGTTTGATTTTTTTTTTTTTATTCATACCACTCTCATTTAATTGTTTTCCAGCTGCCTGTAAGACGTATTATGAGACGGTATGCAGGAGCTTCAGATACACGCTGCTAGCCAGCACGCTGCGTGCTGAGGCTATCTGCTCGGAGTCGGGCCAGAAGAAAGAGGGTAAGACTTTATTTGGTGACTATTTTTCAGGTGCATTGATAGATGTGTTGTGTCCATATGCAGTGCGCTGATTCATTGTTTTTTTTTCAGCTGCTGAAGGCGAGGCAGAGTGTGCTATCAGATGAGGAAGTGGAACTCTGTAAGTCCGCCACCGTCGACCTCATGTCCGACGAAGAAGATGGCGTCGTCGGCGGTGTCTCTGGATGGATTGTACGGTCGCCGCCATTTCGTAGGCCGGATCTCACTGAACTCTGTGTTAAGCTGCAGTCCCGGTTAGAAGCGATGCCGAAGTACAAGGCCACGCACACTAGGCGTCTGCACATCGGACCTGCCTCGGAGGGAATGCTGCCAGTTACCTCCAACCCCGAGGAAGCAAACGGACCGTTCACGGAGTTGTAATTTTTAGATACGCATGTGTTTGGATACGCGTTGTATATAGTTGTGTGTGTGTTTTAATAAAGCTCTTTCTTTGCATAAACAGCTTCCTGGCAAATCTTAATTTCCTGTATAAATTAATTCATGTCCTTGATGGTAGCATAATAATTGTGTAGTAGTGTAGGATAACATAAATACACAGCATATGAATGAATAAATATATGAATGAATAAATATATGAATGAATAAATATATGAATATATATATATATATGAATGAATAAATATATATATATATGAATAAATATATATATATGTAAATATATATATGCCAACCAATCACGAGCGACTTTACTTGTTTAAAAAGAAGTGGTTCCGTCCAATACTCAGTAAGAAAATTAAAGCCTGGCGTGGCCACGTGTGGTTTTGCTGCCAATCACGAGCGATTTCATTTGTTTGAGAATAGTGGTATCAGCCAATACTGAGAAGGTTATTCAAGCCAGACCTGGCCAGCCGCGCGGGTTTGCTGCATTCATATGCTAATTAGGGCCATTAGTACAGCTGATCGCTCTCCACCTACGTCAGAGTCCGTTTCCGACAATTTGTGGCACGACAAACGCGGACAAGCACGGGTTGCAAATTGTCGGAAACTGACGAAAATCAGGCAGATCTGCGGGAGTTTACGGGGGTTTACGGGGACGAAAATCTCACTTTTCATGCAGTGTGGCAGGAAAGCATATAGAGCTCTCCTCATTTTCACCTGCAGAGGGCTGTGCTTCCCCTCTAGATTGCCTGGGAACAGTCTCAGAGGAATACGGCAGGACACTGTTAAAAAAAAAATATATTTTCAACCTAGTTAAAACACGTTACAGGCATTTTTAATTCATTCATTGTAAATGTTTAATTTCTGAGTAGTCAATAGAACAGCAATTATGTTAGTAAAACTTAGTACTGAAAACTAATTTAATTTCAAATAGTATAATAGATAGTTGTATTTAAATTAATGTAAATCCAGATTCAGTTTAGGGATTCAAATTGTGTTTCTGATGGGATATGTTCTTGTCCACATACAGAAAGTATAAAATATAGATTGATTACCAGGAAGTAAAAAACTTAAGCAAGTTTTTTGAGTAATAAACAAAAGTTTATGTAAAATCAGACTCAGATACCCTGTTTTACAACTTAGAATTGTTGCATTTTGTGGGTGTGTCCCACAACTTTCTGAATTTATTTAAGACCTGCAAGCTTAACTCCCAACAAATATATATATTTTTTGTCTTGGAGCATTTTTTTACATGCACTGCATTGATCAAACTATGTCCATTTCTTTTTTCTTCTGCAGAGAGGATCACAGGCCAAAGTTAAAATCCAGTGGACAGCAGTTTGATTTCTCCAGCAGAGCTTCAATGTGCATCTGGAACCCTGTCTGTCTGTTTGGAGGCTTTCTTTAACTAAGGCCAGACTCTTTGATATTATTGCTCTTGATCAGTGAGGGCCAAGTTACAATTTTTAAAGCTAATTTGTATATATATGTATATATATACATATATATATATATACGTATATATACATATATATACGTATATATATACACGTGTATATATATATACATATATATATATGTATATATACGTATATATATACATATACATTATATATATATATATATATACTGCCCCTACATGGTCATATGTAGATTTGTGAACATGAACACAGTGAACATGATCTGTACAGGATTTCCAGTGATTCCTAAGTTGTTAATGTAAAATGTAAATGAAAGAAGGCCTCTATTTTGTGTAATAAGCTTTATTTTTAGTGGTAAAATACCAGCAGCAATGAATTTACTGTGAAATTTAACTGGTTGGGAAAAAAAAAGGAAACAAGTCTACAATTTGACTTTTTGTTTAAGAAGTTTGTTTTTTTTAAACCAGACTAAGGTTTAGTTTAGTTAGAATGGATCTTCTTAGCTACAGCAGTACTGTAGCTATTTTCCCTGGAGTTGAGGATATATTTACATCAAACATTACATCAAGGTTAATACCACATTGTTATACGAACAACAAAGGACCATAATGCATCTGATGTTTTACAGCCACTAAACTTAAAAAAAGAGGAAAGGGTTATTTCTACAGGATGCTACATTTTAAGGGTCTAGTTTTTTTTCCCCAACAGTAAAATTTTAAATTAACAGATGGACTGTAAGCATTCAGAATAGGTTACATTTAGAATATTCTTAATGTCTTATATATCAATGCAGGATTGACAACACATTTATTACTTATCAATATATATGATCAGAAGTTATCTGTTCATATCTCTAATTGATCTGGACACTGATTTGTTGAACTAATAGCTTACCAGTCTTTATTTTAATAGGTTCTGCTGCATATAACAAATTCAATTCTATACTTTTCTCTTGGACATAAAATAAACAGACATTTCTTTATCTGTGTTGAAATTCATAAAACCCAATTTGCCGTTACAAGTGAATTATGATCTCCCACTGGACACCATAATACTGTTGTGCAATATATATATATTTTTTGTTATTCAAAGTTTCTATTCTGATCAAATAACGTCTGCATCGTCATATCTTGTTCTGTGAACATTAGTTAAACTGGCTTTGTGTTAGGACAACAGATGAAAGCATGATTGCACATGTATGAAAAACAATGACATCAACTTCCATTCAAGATATAAGAATTTATTAACAAAAAACAATTAAAAGTCTCAGAAAAACATTTGTTAGTTAAGCTAGTGAAACTCAACTAAACTACATAGCTACCATGTACAAAAAATAAAATAATAAAGTAAAAGACAAATGAAAATGGCTAAAACCATTACAGATATAGAGATGCAATCACATCAGAATTCAGTATGAATTTTATATTTGAGAATCAGAACGTATTTTGGAAAAAGTTCAAATTAACTTTTAAACAATTTTAGAACAATTGAAGTGTGTTTAAACCACATAGCAATGCAAATTCAAGAGGTTTAAAAAGAAATTTTTTAATATTACTTTTCAAAGCTGAAATCAAAACCATTCAGCTAATTTATTCTTAATATGTGATAATTCGACAGGGATTGAGAACTGGTCCAGAACCCTCATGGCAGAGAGTTCAGCTACGTTTTTTTGGACAAAAGCTAATAGCTAGCAAACATGAGGAATATTTCAAAGGAATATTTGGTCAATTTTATCAATCACATAACAATAAGATATAAAACACAATCATATCAGTGTTTAAACAATTTAAATAAAGTTTGTCACAATGAACAAGACACAAAACATGTTAGCATATAGCAATTAAGCATGTATTCAGCATGCGATCTGTTAGCATTTCCTAGTTGAGGGTACCATCCGTGGGCCTCATGGAAGACAGGCTGCTTCGATTCAGTCTCTGCAGGGCCAGTTTTCTCTTATGAAACTCGGAGAGGGTGCAAACAGCTTGTTTTGCTGCCATCTAGTGGAGTAGAGATCGAAGCATACGATTACTCTCCTAAATTGGCCCCTGTGGATCCATGGGGAAAGAAAACAAGGGGGCATGCTCAATAGGGGGTCTTAGCATGTTCCATGAGGCTCCTCCTTTAGTAGCAGACCAGTCTCAACCAGCAGTCTGAAAGAATCCTGCATCCTTCAACAATGTGTAATATTCAACCACAAAATACTATAAGGAGAAAACTAAAAGGGAAATCAAACTGAGCTGATGAGTCTTTCTAGTAGTTGTGCATAGAGAGTTAAAATATCAGGCTATTCCATCTTGGTCAAGCTAGAATTTAAAACAAGATGCATGTAACCATGATGGTTATGGGTCAGTGTCTGATCAACAGGAATCACCTGGAGAGGGAGAAAAACTAAAAGCAAACAGACAGAAGCTAGCTTTCAGCCACAAGATGCTAGCTGCTCAGACAAAAAGTTATACATCACACATTATAGGAGGTTGGTAGCAGAAGATCAACCAAGATGCTAGGACATAGGGGCCTTAAGCAACTTGTGGTCACAGCAGGGGGTGGTGGATGAAAGCAATGGAGACTGATCAAACTTAGCAGGCCATTATTTTGCCCACAGGTTACTACTGAAACAAATGGGATCCTTTAAACATATCACTACAACATTCAGGAGAAACTTTATAGAAAAGCAGAAGCTAACATTAAAACATGCACAAAATTACTTCCATGAAATGTCAGATAATTACACTAAACAGTATAAAAACAAATCAAAATCACGATTTTACGTCATGAAAAGCACAAATGATCTCAACCTCATGGTACCATGGGCGGCTCAGCAACCGAGAGCGGTTACTAGTTCACTCCCTGGGCCAGAGTGAACCATGATAATCTTCAGTGAGTAGACTTAAGAGGAAAAACAAGAACATGATGACTGAACCCCAAGCTGCCCGCTAAGCACTATCCCTCAACTGTCAAGTGTCACTTTTAACCAAGTCCAACTCACTGCTGTGGAAGGCATCTGGATTGTACGTGGGGGGGGTATAAACATGACTGGGAGGGGCGTCTTCCCTCCAACAGAAAGCACTGGTTCCTATGGCATCACAGTGGAGCTGCATGTGTGTGGCTGTATCTCTGTGGCCGCAGGTTAACATAAATAGAAATTACTGTCTTTTTTTCTTTGTCCTAATTTTCTGTCAGTGTGATGAAGATGCAACAAATTAGTGGAAATTACATTAGAATTCACATGATTCTTCTGCCACTGGTTTGCTATTAAACCTGCTGCCAAATTCCTGCGAGCCTGCACTGATCCAGCCTACCCACTTCATGGTTTGCGATGGCCCTTAAAGGAATAGTACACCCAAAACATGATTAGCCTTCATTTTCTACTCACCCCCATGCTGAACAACACCCTGGAGTACTTTTTTGATATCTCAAATGCATCTGGAGATCTGGGAGGCTTCTTGCTGTCTGCTGACATTCAAATAATGGAGATCTATGGCGCCCGAGGCAGAAAGGTCCATAAAAGTCCACAAAAAACGTGTCAATATTCCTCCATACTGCTCGTCCAATGTATTCCAAGTGTCCTGAGTGGGTAGCATCCAGAATTTACTCGAAACGAAGTCATTTAGAATGTTTTTAGAGCATAAACAGTAGTGTATAGGATTTCCTGAAAGCGCGAGCCTGCGCGGTCACGAGCCTACGGAAGCCGGCAGACCAAACCAGATGAAAGTGCGCATTCAGCGTCTGCTCTGCCGATAATGCAAGCGTAGAAGAAGAAATGTGCTGTTTACCTGTGCAAAGAAAGAAACAACAAAAGAAAAATGTCCGAGGACTTCAGTGTTGAGGAAGAGCATGAGTTCTTTGCCGAGCTGAATGCGCACTTTCATCTGGTTTGGTCTGCCGCGGCTTCCGTAGACTCCTGAACACGCAGGCTCGCGCTTTCAGGAAATCCTATACACTACTGTTTATGCTCTAAAAACATTCTAAATGACTTAGTTTTGAGTAAATTCTGGATGCTACCAACTCAGGACACTTGGAATACATTGGACGAGCAGTATGGAGGAATATTGAAACGTTTTTTGTGGACTTTTATGGACCTTTCTGCCTCGGGCGCCGTAGACCTCCATTATTTGAATGTCAGCAGACAGCAAGAAGCCTCCCAGATCTCCAGATGCATTTGAGATATCAAAAAAGTACTCCAGAGTGTTTTTCAGCATGGGGGTGAGTAGAAAATGAAGGCTAATCATGTTTTGGGTGTACTATTCCTTTAAGGAGGAGGACCCTCCACCGACAGGTGCAAACAAAGGGTTAGTGTTAGGGGCCAATTTGTGATTCAGCCCAAATCATGTCTTCTTGGGATAATCCTCCATGGATTTTGCCTGTTCTGATGGTATGAGGCTGCTCTGCTAATCCAAAGACCCTTGAACAGCACTTAGAAATGAAACTTGTGCAGGCAAAACCAAAACTGTGCCAGGTTCTTTTTTGGGGCGAAGAATAAAAAGTGGAAAAACTTAGAACACAAGTATGCATTAAGTTTTGACATGGATTGCTGAGCAAGCGGGGAGGGGGTGCCTTTGTTGAGGCATGAATCACAAAAAAACACACGGCATTGCTTTTACAGTTCTTTTAAAACCTGACCTTTGAGGTCCTGACTGCTATGCATGCTGGGCGATGTAGTTAAAGTCTGGCTCTGAGGTTAGGTCCAGCAGCATTCTTTCAGACGAGGCACCACAAAACTCTATGAGTCTAAATTTTTTAAAAGACAGTGAGTCTTTGCTGAATTGCAGGGGCACAAAAAAAAGCTTTATGTGCAATAATTCAGTGTACTTGGGGTAATCTACAAAGACTCTGTTCAATTGCTATATGCTGAATACCAGTTTAGTCCACCCTACTTATATTTTGTTTGGGAATGGCCTAAAAGAAACTTTAAAAGCAATATAGATATACGTTATGATTATCTTCATACAGCATTAATATTGATCATGTAGTGCACTTTGTATACAGTTAAAATATTAACAAAATTAAATTGATCAAAATAATACTTGGTTTAAAAAAAATCATAAAACCTGGAAAAGCTGACTGTCAGCTATCCTGAAGGATTATGGCTAAATTCAGACTGTAAAGGCAACCTTCAAACATGAAGAAGCAGGTTCCTGGGCTCTAACCAAAACACATGCAAAACAAAACAACTGGATCTTTATTCTTGTAGTTGAAGAGCTTTCGTTCTTAGTCTGTAGTACTTCCTCATCTTAGGGCTAGTGTTTGATCCATAATTTCAAAGGAGAGGTGGTTTGGATACTCGAAAGAAACATGTCTTATTGACTTTTGATATTCTGATGAATAATGATTTTAGTCATACTTTTTCATATTTTTCTTTTTCTGCTTTTTTGGGGAACTTTGTAAAAAGCAGGATATTATTTTTCTCCTATCAATCACCAATAGAATGTTGTGGTTAATCTTACACCAATAGTAATAAGTGTGTTAAGGGTAATTGGAGAGATCTATATAAAATGAATAAAAAATAAATAAATCAACATCGAACACCTAAGCCTAAGCATGTTTAAGCAGAATTAGTGTACTTTTTAATTATCCAATAAACTTTACAAAGAGCAAACTACAAAGAAAATTGTAAATATTTACAAATATAATTTAGTGGGAAACGGCTACTTCTAATTTTTGTGTACCTTCTCCATGTGGGAATTGAGTCTACCAACTTGGGCAAAACTTTTCTTGCAGATTTCACATGAGAAAGACTTCACACCTGTGTGGGTTCTCTGGTGTAAAATTAATTTATGACGTTCAATAAAACCTTTTCCACATATCTGACAACAGAAAGGTCTCTCACCTGTATGAATTTTCTTGTGAACGTTTAAACTACCAACCCGAGAGAAACTTTTCCCACACGTTTGACAAGAAAAAGGTCTCTCACCTGTGTGGATTCTCTTGTGAACATTTAAATCCCGAATCTGACCGAAAGATCTTCCACATGTTTCACAAGCAAAAGGTTTCTCACCTGAATGGATTTTTTTGTGGCCATTTAAGTAACCAATTTGAGAAAAACTTTTGCCGCATGTCTGGCATGTAAAAGGTCGTTCATCTGTGTGAGTTTTTTTATGAACATTCAAACTGGCAATTTGAGAGAAACATTTTCCACATGTTTCACAAGAAAAAGGTTTCTCACCAGTATGAGTTCTAAAATGTACAATTAATTTGTGACGTTCAATAAAACTTTTCCTACATATGTGACAAGAAAAAGGCTTCTCACCTGTATGAATTTTCTTGTGAACATTCAAACTACTACTTTGAGAGAAACCTTTCCCACATATTTCACATGAAAAAGGCCTTGCACCCGTGTGGGTTCCAAGGTGTATATTTAAGTGATGACGTCTAGAGAAACATTTCCCACATATTTCACAGGAAAATGGCCTCTCACCAGTGTGGATCCTGTAATGCTGTTCCAAAATACACTTGCTCTTAAAGGATCGCCAACAAATATCACATTGGAAAGACCTTGTCTTTGTGCCAGTATGAGTCTGATTCTCTGAAACAGAGGAGCAGCTTTCTTCTTGAACTTCACTCTTCAATTCAGGAGAGATCGATTCTCCTTCACTCAAATCACCTTCCTGAAGAGGAGACGTCATTATCCTACCAGTTTCCCGCTTCTGGTCCAGCTGTTTTCCTGTCCGACTGCTACCAAGGTCATCCTGGTTGTATCTATCTGGTAAGTCTTCTGGTTCCCACTGTTCGAGTTTAAGTATCGACAAATCCTCAATTTCTTTGTCTACTATGGTGGATTCTGGTTCCACTTTTTCCTCTTCAGTTGAGGAAGACTCAGGTTCGAATCCTCTTCTTTAATCAATAGATGCGCTGGTTCCTCTGCATCCTCTTCTTGTTTAATCCATTGGAGTTTTAGTCCTTCCTGTTTTCCAGTTGATAGAGGACCTGGGGTTTTCTGTTCTTCTTTACCCCGTGAAGATTCAGGCTCCTCATTTTCCTTTTTAATCAGAGATTTCAGGTCCTCCTCTTCCTCTTTGAACCATGGAGGTCCTGGTTCCCCCAGTTTTTCAATCAAAGGAGGATCTAGTTGCATCTGAACTTCTTCAGCCCACTCAGGGTCTGCCTCATGTATGTCACGGTTGGTGCTCTTCCTCCTCTGGTTACAGAGCTGTCGTATAGTAAACGTTGCTTCCTCAGTGGAGACGTGTGGCTTTTCGACATCTGTGGAGACAAATGAAGAGATGAAAAGGAGCCTCCCATTAACCAGCCTGCCTCTTCATAGACTTAGGAAGTAACACAATTGTCTACTACTAGTTTGTAGCATTTTGTTTAAAGATAAATATGGGAGGACAATAATTTAATTTTAAGAATAAAACATTATGTACACCAACTGGAGCTAGGCCTGTCAGGATAACTCTTTAAATATAACTTTATGGGACAGTAAAATGTCCCAGAAATCATTGTGATAAATGAAAACGTTGTTTGGAGACCATATAAAGAAAAAAAAAAACTCTCAAAGTCCAATATAATTTAATTTAAGATAGACTATGGCTATAAGCAACGTTATTAATCACCAACCAAATACAGCATCTCTGTTCATTCGGATGCTACTGAAAGAAGCGTGAATCCAGCCTGAGTGATAAATCATTCACTGTGTATATTATACACTTAAGACCTTTGGTATATATACAATATTTACCTTTACTTTTATTAGCTAATATTCACAGAGTATTATTATTATATTGAATGACTATGCAGGCAATAAAGACTACTAAAAATAATAAACAAAAAAAGTAAAGAAGGGTTTTAAGAGTCCTTTCAAAGTCTGAGGGATGTTCAAATTTAAGGCCTAATGCATTAAAAGTGTCCTTTAAAATAAAAACAGATCGATGTGAATAAATCGATGCAGAAATGTTAACTGCAGTCAAAACAGTGAAGTGTCTTTCAGTTTTATGGTGAAAATTGAATAATGACTCAGAAATGCATTAAACTGTGATGAGGCTGAAAGAGAAATGGGTTAGCTTAGCTGGACCCAGGGGTTCTTGTCCAGGCGGGTCCAACTGAAACAAAGAAAAGGTTAGCTTATGTGTCCGGCATCAGGTAGCCGGGTGCTAATGATGTTAGCCAGTCCAGTGCGCATTAGCTGCTTGTTCAGTCTGGTCAGTGACCATTTGGATTCAGTTACAACTCTTAAAATCATCAGCAGTTGAACCAGAAAGCTTATTTCAAATAAAACATCTATTCTACCTAGTTCAACCAAGCAAAGCACCAGATGGAAAGAGGGAAGGAGGGATGTTACTGTTTTGTAATGTGCAGCTGTGTAGCAGCTCCTCTCGGTGTAATTTATAGTTTATATTGTATGTTTATGTGTCAAATACGCAGCTGGAGTCAGAGAGATTTTTCCCCAAGAGATGTTAACATTATTGAAGCTGGATGGATGAAACAATCTCTATGTTTCTAAACGATCAACGGTTACTACTAAAATGATGTCAGAACAGACTAAAGCCATACATTCAGATGGAGCATGCGGAAGACACTGGTTCTGCAAGTTCCTCTTGCACCATTGCACAAATGCACTGTTATTTTACAGAGGCAACCATTCCTCCCACAGACAACCCATACAAATACTGGGCAGTCAGCCACCAGCGGTTCACTGGCCTTGATTCCAGTTCGCAGTGACTGAACCTACAAAGCTTTGTTCTTTTTTACTGTTTGTTTGACCAAGCTGGAGAATCTTATGGTTTATTCAGATGCTTTTATAATGGATGTTTAAGAGCTGATGGCTGTTTTATTTTGACTGTCTAGAAATCAATACGTTGAAGCTGTTTATTTTCTCAATTTTAGCCCCTTCATAATAATATTTTATTGTATTTAATTTTTACATTGGATTTTAGATTCCAATTTGCACTGACTGAACCATTGACACTTTTTTACATGTTGACCAAGTTAGAGAACTTTTTGTTTAAAGTTTTGTGCACAGCTGTTAAATAAATGAGTCATAACATTTATATTTGTGTTTTTTCCTATTTTTCTTTTTTTAATAAAAGGGAAGTCAAATCAAATGCACAGAATAATGATCCCAGTTTTTTTTTCACACACTAAAACCATTTTTATGTAATAATGCACTGCTGTTTTTGGCATCGGTATCGGCCAACATTAAACTTCAAATGTTGGTATCATATCAGAGGTGGAAAAAGTGGATCTGTGCATCCCTAATTATAACAATAGCATTGTGTCACAAGAAAAGTATTAAATAAGCCGCTTTACACCAGTAGCATGTAGGTGAATAAAGGAAACAACCAAAATGTAATAAATCTGCTGTTAAACAACACAAAGTAATGCCACGTTCACATATAACACAATTTCAGCAGCAAAGAAGCGTCTGCAGCTTCATTTTTTATGCTTGTACACATTGAAAGGAATAGTACACCCAAAACATGATTAGCCTTCATTTTCTACTCACCCCCATGCTGAACAACACCCTGGAGTACTTTTTTGATATCTCAAATGCATCTGGAGATCTGGGAGGCTTCTTGCTGTTTGCTGACATTCAAATAATGGAGGTCTATGGCGCCCGAGGCAGAAAGGTCCATAAAAGTCCACAAAAAACGTGTCAATATTCCTCCATACTGCTCGTCCAATGTATTCCAAGTGTCCTGAGTGGGTAGCATCCAGAATTTACTCGAAACGAAGTCATTTAGAATGTTTTTAGAGCATAAACAGTAGTGTATAGGATTTCCTGAAAGCGCGCGCCGGCGCGTTCATGACGCTACGGAAGCCGGCAGACCAAACCGGATGAAAGTGCGCATTCAGCGTCTGCTCTGAAGATAATGCAAGCGTAGAAGAAGAAATGTGCTGTTTAGTTGTGCAAAGAAAGAAACAACGAAAGAAAAATGTCTGAGGACTTCAGTGTTGAGAAAGAGCATGAGTTCTTTGCCGAGCTAAATGCGCACTTTCATCTGGCTTGGTCTGCCGCGGTTTCCGTAGCGTCATGAACGCGCCGGCGCGCACTTTCAGGAAATCCTATACACTACTGTTTATGCTCTAAAAACATTCTAAATGACTTCGTTTCGAGTAAATTCTGGATGCTACCCACTCAGGACACTTGGAATACATTGGACGAGCAGTATGGAGGAATATTGACACGTTTTTTGTGGACTTTTATGGACCTTTCTGTCCTGGGCGCTGGGCACCTCCATTATTTGAATGTCAGCAGACAGCAAAAAGCCTCCCAGATCTCCAGATGCATTTGAGATATCAAAAAAGTACTCCAGAGTGTTGTTCAGCATGGGGGTGAGTAGAAAATGAAGGCTAATCATGTTTTGGGTGTACTATTCCTTTAAGGTCGGATGCTTTACAGAAGCATCACATCCATTTCAGTGTGTCCATGTGCATCTGATGCTTGTGCAGTACTTGTTCGTTCTCGTGAAACGTCATCGGCATCAGCCATAGAAGTGTTCCAATATTTAAAAGTACAAGACCGAGAACGGAAAAAGTCCCCCGATGTTGTTCTCACCCCTCCCTCGTTACCCAGCATGCATCAGAGCAGACTTGTCTGTTCTTGGGATAGACAGCTTTCCCAGCAGCAGCTTCCAGGTTAGTGCTCACAGAGCTCAGACTATTAAGTTAAAAGCTCTGTGTTTCTGTTGCCGTTGTTCAATTAATGTACGTTTTAAGATCATTTGAGGCGAGAATATTATACTTTTAAGCGTCACTATATGGCCCATTTAAAGATTTAATGCATAATTTAAAAAAAGTTCAGATGTTGAGGACGACGGCAACCAGCAGAGCTCTGAGGCTAACGGCAGCCAGAGCTAACATTAGCCCGTCCGCGGCAGCCAGGGCTAAGTCCAGACTTTCCTATGTTCTTCTCCAGAACATACTTGGCGAGGACATGAGTCCGTACTCACGCTCTTATGAATGGAGAAACGGCCTGTGTCTGCCTCCGTATTCTCAAACCTCCAGTCAGTTGGAGCCAGTGTTGGGAATGTTTACCTAAAAATGTAGCTATAGATATTAGTTAGTTACTTCTGCCATACTGTACAGTCAGGTTTCAGCAGTGGTGGCTGGCCAATAGAGGACGCTAGGGCGCTGACTAGGGCTGCAACTAACGATTATTTTAAAAATCGATGAATCGGCCGATTATTTTTTCGATTAATCGATGAATCGGACAAAATATATTTTTATATTAACCTCTTTATTCCAAATAAACATTTTAGACAGAACAAACAAGCACACAAGTACAGGTTGCTCATTAACTGTACTGGTGCAATATGAAAAATAAATGTTTGTGTTAAAACTACGCAAACTTACATGAGAAATGTAGCTGTACATCCACAAAATATAGGCTACTTTGTTTCATAAAGTGCAAAAAAATACATTTTTGTTTTTAAAAGCCCCTAAGGGGTTCAAACAATAGGTCCCCCCATTTCAACAAATGAGTTTTTTTTAGACTAGAAGAGTTCTGCCTTTTAAGACAGGAAAGTATAGCAGGTAAAGTTGCTACTTGAGAAAATACTGAACCATAGAGATAAAAATAGCCCTGTGATTCAAATTATAAATTGTATTTGGAATAAAAATGAGAGAACTAGGGGTGCTAAAAAACACATCCTCCAAAGACAGATATTTACATGGGAATGAGGCATATAATTAATTGACATATTACTGATCATGCTGGATTTTATTCTGCTTTACTTCCATAAATTGCAGGATCTTCTTTACTTTATCTTTGCCAGAAGATTAAAACTTTAAAAGCCTTGCCCTCATAATTTGCAAGTTAATTTATTTATAAACTAAATATAAACGCTGCTTAAGCTAATTCAAATGAAATTAAAAGTAAAATAAGTAGCCAACCTTATCACTGTCTGTAACCTACTAACACGGTAAGGAAAGCATCAGATGAGCTACCTGAGAAACTAACGTTACGTTTCCCCACTTTAAAACCAAACAAACATGGTGGTTCCGTGCCATGTTCATTTGTACACTTTTTTCACTGTACAACGCGCAGGCTATTTTAATTATTGTGATAAATTTGCGCCGTCAGTACCGGTGCATGCGCGCTTCATTTGCAGTGTGGACGCTGAGGGTAAAAATCCTGCTGCTCTGACTGCAGCGCTGAGAGGGACTCCTGCGGGAGCGGGGGGAGGCGCCCGACGGCAGAGTAGGAATTAGGGGTGGGTATTGCCAAAGAAGTCACGATTCGATTCGAATCACGATTCACAGGCCACGATGCGATTCTATCACGATGCATCACGATACTTGAATTATTGCGATGCATTGCAATATTTTCTCCTCCATGTTTGTTTTTGAATGACTCTGCGCAGTATCCCACGGCCAGAAATGCTTGTGACACAAGGCAGCGTGCGTCAACACATTTGCAGCGACTGGAAGTTGTATTACACTTGTTTTTGGCTGATTTTCGCCAACCATTCATGCAATTTTATTTATTCATTTTTTTAAATTAATAATCGATACTTGGCATCAAGAATCGATGCAGTAGATCACGAAAATTACCGTATTTTCACGACCATAAGGCGCACCGTACTAAAAGGCGCACTGTCAGTTATGTGTCCCATTTCTGTATTTAACACACACATAAGGCGCACCGGACTATAGGGCGCGTTTTTTATATACCGGTACATGTCCTCTACTACCTTTAAATACCTCTACTGCGTATTTAAAAATACAGCGGGGGCAAAACTGAGTATGACTGTGCTTTATTCATGTATTTATTACAAAGTATTAATCAAACCTGGGTGCTGGCCGTGAGACAGACACATCGCAGATGACACAGCGCTGTGATTACTCCTAAATTAACTTAAAATCCTGAAACCTGCCGACGGAATTTGTTCGCTTTTATTACCGGTATCCTGGTGCCTGCAGTTTAAATTATTTAGATGAAAAACACCTGCCAGCAGCCGCGGTGAACCCCAGGCTGCCCAGCCTAGAGGCTGCTGATGAAAGGATTTCTCCTGTCGGTGCACCGCTGGTATGTGGGGGTCTGAGCGCCTCCGACAGAAATAGATAATCTGGATGAACTGACTGCAATTATGAAGTTTTCAGGTGTATTTTCTCACTTAAAAACATATTAAAACTACTTTATTCCCACTGATCACAGCAAATATAGCTGCAAGATTTAGATTATTTAGATGAAAAAACACCTGCCAGCCACCGCGGTGAAGAGGAGGAGACACGGCCCAGAGGCTGCTGTTGAATTAAGTTTTCAGGTAGAAAAATAGAGCGGGAGCAAAACTGAGTATGATTGTGCTTTATTCATGTATTTATTACAAAGTATTAATCAAACCCATCAAAGTCATCATCCTCTGTTTCTGAATTAAACAGCTGCACTAAATCAGACATGCCAATTTCCCCTTCTGCGCTGTCAGAGTCACTTTCCGTGCAGCGCGGCTCCTCAGAAATAATGCCGGCTTTTGTGAAAGCTTGAACAACAGAGCCAGCAGACACGTTAGTCCATCTACAATACATCCGCTAACAGTGGCGTAACTTGCCCGGCGCTGCCTTCCACTTATCCTGAAACTGTGGTCTCCGTCTGTCATCCATCGCTCCCACGCCGCTCGCAGCCTTACTTTGAACGGCCGGTTCATACCGATGTCGAGCGGTTGAAGTTCCTTTGTCAGACCCCCGAGATAACGGCGAGCACAGCGTTTATTTTTTTTCACCATGTTTTTCACATCAGCTGTGAGATGGGCACGCAGCGATGGTGATGCGTGGAAAAAAAACCACCTGGTCTCCTCACATAGCCTACACCTCCCTCAGCCACGCTTTCATCATCTCCCCATCCATCCAGCCCTTTCATTTGCTTTAAAATCATATGTCATCAGAGCGCTGTGTCTGTCTCGCTGTCAGCTCCCAGATCAGCTTCTCTGATTCGTTGATGCGGCGCTTCCAGCAGCAAAACTTCAATTTTTTCCATCTCGAGCAGCAGCAGGGCGTTGGCGGTGCGCTCCCGACTCGCTCAAAACGCGCTGCGGGACCTTTTGCTGCGTCTATGCGCTCGTCAACCGTTGACTTTGCATGAAACCTCACTGCTTCTGCTGCACCTGCTGCGTCCGGTTCACAGCGAGCACAGCATTAATTTGTTTCACCATGTTTTTCACATCAGCTGTGAGATGGGCACGCATGGAGTCAGATTAACAGCGATGGTGATGAGTGAAAAAAAACCCACCTGGTCTCCTTACATTCAGCCACTCTTCTATCATCTCCTCAATGAGGTGGTCTCAAAAGTCGCAGTTGCAACACACATAGGGCGCACTGCACCATAGGGCGCACCGCACATTTTGAGGGGAAAAAAAGACGTTTATGTGCGCCTTATAGTCGTGAAAATACGGTAGAATCACGATGCATCATCATGACGATTATTTTGCACACCCCTAGTAGGAATGATACATGCTTTCACGTAAGAGTCTCCAAAAGCCGCCAGTGACACCGTAAAAAGTCGCCAGATTTGTCGCTTTTTTGAAAAATAGTCGCTGGAGGGGTCTGAAAAGTCGCTGAGTTGGCAACACTGCACCTGCGGCGCTGGCTCGCTCTGCCGTATTTTTTCTTCTTCCCCCGCTTCAGTCAAGTGGATGTGATGACGGCGGATGACGCATTAATCGCACGACACAACTAATCGATGATGAAATTCGTTGCCAACGCTTTTAAAAGTAGATTTTTATCGATTTTATCGATTTGTTGTTGCAGCCCTAGCGCTGACCCATCCACCCAATGGCCCTGATTCAGACATTCATATTTTTAAATGTAATTTTAAATTCAAATTTAAAATACGTTGATATATATTAATAATTATATCAATATTTATTTTTTTAGATGTGCAAGATAACTAATCTTTAATGAAGTGTAAAGTTTCATACCTTTTTTCATGGATTTGTGATGCATTTCTGCCCTAGGCCCCAAAAATCTATTTGACTCTCGTTAAATGGTGTACTTGCGCAGCAGCTCCTCTGCTATACAGAAGTATAGGAAGGCCCAGGGTGCAGCTAAGCTCAAACCCAAGGTAACAGGAAGTGCATTTGGTCACCACCTGCCATCACAGCACAGATGTTTTGCGGGTGATTGACATGTCAGTTCACGGGGATTGGTAACACATTGAAGAGAGAGACAAATGGCGCAAGAAACGTCCTTTTCCTGGACCTGGTTTAGCTCCAAGGCTTGGCTAACTGCATGCAGCAAGGCTAATGCTCTATTCTGCTTTCCCCTGACTCCTTTTTCAAACATCAGGATCTGACCCAACATGGATGAATCAGGCAGGACTGATTTAAGGCCCCATCCACACGAAGTCAAACCCTGGCCTAAACGCACAGATTTTTCACCAAACCAGCCTCTCATCCATACGAAGCGGGCGTTTCGGGGGTCTGTAAATGATCTTTTTTTTATTCAGCCTTCAGAGTGGGAAGATTTTAAAACGCCGTTTTTGCGTTTCCATCTTTAAGCTCTAACCGCATTTTTTTCTTACACGCATGCGTCATAGCGTCGCCTCTAAACACGCATGAGCGACACAGTATCACAACAACAATGGCGCCGTACTGTGTTGAATGGTTGCTGCTCATGCTACTCACCCTGCTGTCGGGCTTACAACAGAATAATCTTCTTCTGGAATATCTCCAGGAAGAACAGAGCAATATCGACGACATAGTTCAGCACCTGAATTTGACTGAACCACAAAAATGGACCCGCAGGGTAACCATGTATAAATATTAGTGCGTATGCCCAACATTTCGTCGCCTATTTTTGCTTTGGCACCACAGCGCCACTTACAGGCCTGGCATACATTTTGCAGTGTTTTCATGCATTCGTGTGGTCGATCACATTTATTTTACATCTCTGTCTTTACGACAAACGTTCTGGAAAATATTAGCGTTTCGTGTTCCTTTTGACTTTGTGTGGACGGGGCCTTAAGCACTTTTTAGAAAAGTGCTGTAAATCACTTTTATTACTTTTTTAAATAATAGAATATTGTGTACTTTAAACAAATTCTCAGAAAATAGTTTTTGTATATTGAAAAAGAATTAAAGCTGACTAATAGCTTCTCCATTATTAAACTGCTACATTATTTTTCAGGCTTGTGAAAAGGCCATGCAAAACAGAGATTTGCCTTCAAAAAGCATAAGAAGGGCAAGATTTGTAGACAATAAGGTGTATTTTTTATATTAGCAGATATTTAAGAAATGAGGCTCGCAGTCTGGAAATCATCACAGATCTGAACATCTGGAGTGTTCAGGTTTCTCAGAAAGCAGCAAATCTAGCCTAGATGTTTAAACCAACTAGATTCTCGTCAGGCAAACAATCTGGACATCTATAAACAATCAGGTCTGATAGCACAGGAGAACAAAATATGCATAATTTTCACCATTACTTCAAAGTGAAACATCTTTAAGTCAAAGTCTAACTGGTGAAATCTGTCAGTTGGATTTGATCTTGCTTCTGAAGAGAGAAACATTCTAATGGGGTAACCAGCTTGGTATGTCATCAGAATTTCTTTAATTAATCTGCCAGAAAAAAACATATTTTCAGGACTAATGCGAATAACAAGGGAATCTATCTAAGGAATATGTTTCAAAATCGCTTCGCCTGTCATATTTAGCCTCTACATCAATATGCGGACGTGCTGCGCGTGCTCGAGACAGGGCGTGCACCTCCCGGCAGGAATGCACTTTTTTGCAAAACACCAGCCTGGATGGATCCTCTGCGACTGAATGATGTTATCGGAGCGGAGATCTCAATTCATCAGAAAATTACTGGACATTCTTACCGATTAGATTTGGGGTGGTTTGATTTTTTTTGTAGATTTCCATCAGTCTGATGTCTTCCTCATAGCGGACGATGGTTTTTTCAACCTCTGTGAAGATTTCTTCAGCAGCAGCAGTTAGTCGCTCTCTGATAAACTCTCTGAGAGGCTGAACTGAAGACATTGTTACTTAAATATTCAGCTACAACACAAAAACACAACCGTCTAGTAGCTGACTCCACGCTAGCTTCAGTTGTGCCCTTAATTTTACTTCCGCTGTGTGTCACACTGAGACAAAGCCACTGATTGGTCCACTTACCGCCCCCTGCCAGACTGGAATGGATCCGCAGGTTGACAGAAGAACAGACTGCATTCTCCATCGAACTTTTCAAATAGTCAAGGTATTAGAGGAAGACCACCTGTGATCAATAATAGGTTACACTATAATATATATATATATATATATATATATATATATATATATATATATATATATATATATATATATATATATATATATATATATATATATATATATATATATATATATATATATATATATATATATATATATATATATATATATATATATAAACTATTGAGGAAAAAAGAAAAACAAAAAATCTATTCATATCATTTAAACATTTTTAAGAATAATGCAGATCTGGATCAGACCAAGCTGCTAATCTGACAAAACGTTTCTGACCAATGCATGAAGCAGAAAAAAGACTGTGACAAATGTGAGGTTAAAATGAGCAGGAATAAAGGTCTATGAGGTTCACCTACAATGGAAGACACGAGCCTTTGTAGTTAAAACAAAAAGAAATGCTACATGAGTAAATTTATGGGAAAAGTTAAATTAATAAATTGTAAAAGCTCTTTTAAATAGGATTAAAGTTTGATTACCCTTAGAGGCAGTTATTATGTATGGAACCTCTGGATGACATTTCAGTTGCCAATTTAAAATATAAAAACCTCTTTTTCTGCACATCTGAAAAGGCCAAACATCTGTGTGATCTTCTGGTGCACATTTAATTGATAAAGTCCAGTGAAATTGGAGACTGATTGACTGTGAAACTGCTTCCTTCCTGATATCTTGTCTCAACTACCTTAGAGATATTAAAGGAACGCTGCTGATTTCTTGTTTCTGTTTCCTTCAACTCACCTTCCTGTAAAGTTTCCATCACAGTGATGGACTGCTTCTACAAAAGTTGTTCTCCTTCCTGCTTCCTGCAGGGTCTTTTTGTTTCTCTCTCTAGGTGAGGAATATTCTGGAACCACTGCTTATCATCATTTACTTAAGAATCTGTTTCCTCTTACAGTATGTTTAACTTGGAGCTGAATTATTTTTTTGTTAATAAACTCATATCTTGAACAAAAGTTGTGGTGAATTTATTCCATGTATGTACAGAATTAACTGTTTGACCATGATTAGTGCTTGAATCACTCTTTCATTTATTGTTCTAACACACAGCTAGTAGAGCGTGTGTTTATAAACAATATATCAGCTGAAATAATACCTGATTAAATAAGATATTCACCACCCTTACCGGGGAGGGCAATAAACATCTTAAAGTATCATATAAATTCCCAGCTGCCTGGGAATTAAATAGAATACAAAATCCAAACATAATGTGACATCCTACCTGGAAGGGCATTGAACAGATTAGGATTCATGAAACTTTACGATAAAATTCACTCTTACTTTGACATCTTTTTTAGCATTATAATGGTCAGATTCCTCACATTACTTTATTATGAGCTTTATGTGTTTCTACATGTAGAGCAGAATCTCTGAACAGGATAAAATGTTGGTGTCTGTTTTATTATGCAGACCTCCATGATGTTTATATTAATGCTGTTTTTTATGGTAGTTATATTGGATTTAAGAGAAGTGGAGGAACCCACAGAGAACGTTAGCTCCTAATAAAAACCAGAGATCACTGTTTAAAAGGCCAGACTTTTATTACTCATACAATAATTTATTTATTCAGAAACAGTGTGGGCTTTCTAACAATACTGAATGCTCTATAATTGTATTTCTGTTATTTTTTTATTATGCAGATCTGATAGCTTTTTATTCTAAAACATCTATAATATTACAGCAGCAAATTATCAAAGTTTTTCAAAAGCCTGTTTAAAAGCTCTAAATGAGGTTGGATCGTACAGCGACAATTGCGCTGTCATTGTTTTACAGGTAGAATAAGCATTCGCTGAATCTTGTCTTTTAACTAGTGATGGATATACAGGAATACAGTCATACAAGTGTAAACTCCTCTCAGATAGAACAGGATGCAATATTTGGCAATTTCTATTTTTATTTTTTCATCTTTTTTTTTTTTATTCAGTGTAACATGAATGCATAAATACGTCATTTTATTTGAGTGTTAAATTCTGTTTAAAGTAACAGATCATTAAAAATGTCTCCAGACATTTACTGATTGATTTTCTTTATTCGGACCCCGCTGATTTTTTATTAGTTACCCGTGGTTTAATGTTTCTAAATATATATTTCGCGTCATGTGCTCCATCCAATGCAGATAATTGGTGCCATCCACATCTAGTGAAAACTAGTGTAATTGGATGAGTTGTATAACGCAAACAATCATTGGTTAGTTAAAGGAAATCATCAGAAGCAAGCAGGTGTTCTTCGCACTGTAAACGTGAATTGTCTATGCCATGCTACAATGTGGGATTCAGAAAAACATGTCTAAATGTCTGAAAGGTCGGACACAGGCGAGAGCGTCTCGGGAGATGGAGGCCAAGGATGAAGACCTCCTTCATCCTTGGCCCTATCTCAAAGAATTTTTTGAAATAGACGAAAAATTGAGCTTTTAATTCATATAGTGGCATCTGGCTGTTTTTTTAAAGTTTACTTTATACTTGTATACTTTAAGTAGTTTCTGGAGCACATACTTTTTCAGTTTTACTTGAGTAAAGAAGTCAAGTTGATACTTCAACTTTTACCAGGGTGTTTTTAAACTGCAGTATCTATACTTCTACTTAAGTAACAAATTACTTTTGACACCACTGGTATACTTACAGTATGTAAAAAAAAAAGTCTCATTTATTTCTTTTGGGTTTCAATCAATGATAAGAAGTTATGAAGGGAAAAAAATGGTGTTTGAGAAAATAATTGGTATTCTCAGAAAATTAGGAGCTTTTGTATATATTCCTATGTTTGCACTGCAGTCTCATTTACATCATTTTTTCTTATGCAAAAATGCTTCAGAAGCAGTTTTTTTAGATTAGCAACTTATTCTGGAACAGAAGCAATCCTTCTGATTATTTGCTAAAGTTGCTAAATATATTTATAATCAATATTTTTGCAAACTTGTACTTTTATATATAAGGTGAGATACAAAAGATGATTGTTTGATTTACCAATTGGTGTTAAAATATAATTTCTAACTATTCATTTCATAATTCATTTCACTGTTTAAAACATGCCTGTTTTCTTTCTAATACTGAGGAGCTTTTATCTGGAGCCAGTTATATTTCATAGAACCTGTGTCTTCACTGTCTACATATTAGAATTGTTTAAACATGTTATAAAATTATTTATTTTTGTCTATTATCTAAGTAATGTATAGTTCATATTTATGTATGTTAGAATACTGATAATTCTAACTTTATTTGGTGGGACGGGTTTCCCCCATACTGTCACATCTATGTTAATATTTTGCTTTTAAATCGTATCGCTATCTTATTTATGTTTTGAAAACTAATAAATGGAATTAAAAGAAATCTAAACTGAAAAAAACCTTATTTGGATTAAGTCATATATGTGATACAGTTGCTGTAAAAGCTCAGCCGGTAATTATGTCTAGGAAAGAGAGACCTACTCAGGGAAATAAAGCACAGAGTGGCTCATCTATAGAAGAGAAACATGAAGTTGCTCTAAGGAGCAGATATGCTGATGCCTTCCTCTGCAGTCACAGTTAAACTGAAACAGGCCAGATCAATAAAAACAGACAGAATATAAAGTAAAACCCTGGACTAGCGCATAATAAAGAAAAATAAAATAAAATTAGAAAATAGTTATCAAATGAAGCAAAATGATGAAAAGGGGTCCCTATGTCCTCCAGCAGTCTAAGCCTATAGCAGCAGAACTATAGAGGTAACTCAGAGATAACCTGATTATACTGATACCAAGATAAATTAGACAACAGTGACACCTTGTGGTCATTATTTAGTACTGTTGGTAATGATTCTATTCAGTTCAGTTTGATTATTTTTTTATTGAATAGAGAATATCACACAGTACCAACTTCACATAGATGTGGAAAACATCCGCAGAAATAATAATGCCACAAAGACTGGAAATTAAATCTCACTTAGTATATTGGTAAAATATTAATATTTATTTTAAGTATTTAACCCAATGCAGTCCCATTAAGCATTTACTTTTTATTTAAGATGACAAAATAAGTGTTGTGTGAATAAAGTGGCTACTAACACACGGAAAACTCAAGAAATTCACTGAGATTCCTTTAACTGTCTCACAAAGCTTTTGTGCAAATGCAAAAAAGTGGTTCAACAGTTTTATTAATCAACATCAGATAACTCAAAATAATTCAAGTTGATTTCATTTTTAAACCCAGCCCTTCTTGTTCAGTCAGATTCATCCACTAATCATCTATACCTGCTTTTCCTTGCAGCTGCTTCCGTTGATGATTCTTTCATCTCTGTTGATGCTTGTAACTGTCATTGTGTTAATAAAGTGAAAAGCCACTAGCCTAGTAAACTAGCCCCACCTGCCAGCAGCCAAAATCCTTTTTGCCTGCGAGTTGGTCTAGCCTCAATCAATGCCCCGGGCCCTAGAACTGGCGGGCCAATCACAACGCAGGCATGTATTTCGAATATCTGAATGCAAAGCGGGCGGGGTTTTGAAGGCGCGACGACAAAGCTGCACAACGCTGGAAGTAGCAAAACAAATAAGATGGCAACAACTATTGGACAATAACATGCACTGCGGCGGCAGCCGCTTTCAATAGAGCGCTCCATTGAAAGTTACCAGTTCTCTTTCTGTTGCTGTTGTTCAATAAAACTACGTTTTAAGATAATTTGAGGCGAGAATATTGTACTTTAAAGCGTCACTATATGGTCCGTTAACCGATTTAATACATCATTAAAAAAAACAATTTCTGAAGTTGAGAGGACCGCAGCAACCAGCGAACCTCCGAAGCTAACGGTAGCCCGTCTGCAGTGGCCCTCTCTCTGCATAGTCGTGTGTGAAAGACTGATGGCGATTTCTTAAGGACTTATTCGCCGTTTTACCGCCAGGCTGTTTGTTTACACTCACCCACCAGTTTTCTGTCGCACTGCCTACGTCAGTCAGTTGCGTTCATTGGTCAGAGCGTACATTAAGTGGTTTAAAAGACAACGGGTTGTTCTCATCAACAATCCACCGATGTCTCATTCATCGTGGCCAGACTACATAACACCTTTCCTCTCCAATTTAGTCGGGTTTACCGGGATAAAAAGCCACAGCTAACGGTGTGGAGGCTGCAGAGCACAAACCCACACAGCAGCAGGAAAGGAGCTTTGATTGGCTGTCAGCAGTTTGTTCTGTTCTAATAACCACTGAGAACAGATTCATATCTGCTGCTCTACAAACTCATCATCTGTCCTTCACATTCTGCTTCCTTTAAAACTGTTTTCACAATAATTTATATTTTACACATCTTAGGAATGACACAACTAATTAAATTATGTTTTAGTCTGTTTACTACTAAAATGACTATGTTGAAATGTGGAATAATTAGATTCCAGTTTTAATAAAAAAAAAATCATCAGCTGAATGATTCTGCTCTAAGAACTGAGAACAGCCTGAAGATGTTGCTGTTGTGCTACTTTCCCTCCCTGTAAAACAATAAGAAGTCTGCAAAAGTGATAAATAAACAACTTTATTAGTTACTGCAAATGTACATTACAAGTCTTCCAACGACTGAAAACAGATTAGGTCTATGCTCTTGGTTTCCTGGAGGGTTCTAGATGAACATTCCTGTGAAAAGTTAAATCACAGATTTAAAAGAAAGGCTTCCCGCTCAACTGTGTGAGTTTCCTGGTGTAGCTTAAGTTGAAAACGTCTAGTATAACTTTTTCCGCATATCTGACAGGAGAACGGCTTCTCCCCTGTATGAACCTTCTTATGATCATTTAAATGACTAAGTTGAGAGAAACGCTTCTGGCATATCTGACAAGAAAAAGGCCTCTCGCCTGTGTGGGTTCTCTGGTGAATATTTAAGTGATAACGTCTGCAGAAACTTTTCCCACATGTTGTACATAAGAATGGTCTGTCTCCAGTGTGGATTCTGTAATGCTGTTTCATGCTGTAAATATTCTTATAGGATCTCCCACAAACATCACATTGTAAAGAGTTTCTCTCTGGTCCGTTCTGAGACTGACCCTCTGATACAGCAGAGCTGCTTCCTGCCTGATGTGCGTTTTCAACTACAGCAGAGCTATGAAAGGAAAGCTGCTCCATTCTTGTTTGTCTTTCACTTGCATCATCCGCCTGTGGTGTAGAAGTCTCCTTCAGAACATCAGATTGCTTCTGGTATAGCATTACTGCCTCCTGCCTGCAGCTGAGCTCCTTTGGGAAATGTTCTGGTACAAACTGCTCAAATTTAACCACCAGAGAATCTACTGCCTCATTTTCTTCACCCACTGGTTGATCTGCTGGTTGATCCTCCTCTTCCTCTTTAATCCATGGAGTTCCTGGTTCCATCTGCTCCTCTTTAGTACACTGAGGTTCTGCTTCCTCCTGGTCCTGACTGGACCTCCTGTCCTGGTTACAAAGCTGTTGGACGGTAGAAGCTTCCTCTTCATGAGAGACGTGAGGCTTTTGAAGGTCTGTGGAGAAAAAGGAAGAGATCATTAATGGAAATGTCTCATCCAGCAGCCTGGTGTATCCTGGAGATCCTTGACTGTAGGCATCACATGGTTCATCTGAACATCTTACTGCTTAATTATTTATTCACTGGGTTAAATTTGGTCTTTGTTATGTCTAAATATTATAGAGTTTATCAATTGATATAGGTTTAGAAAACACTTCCGGTTCAGGTAAAACCAAGTGACTGTAGGATTTCATTCATCTTCAACTGAACAAAATAAGGATTTCTCTGATTTCCCATTTCAGGAGATGTGATGCTGCTCATTAACATTAAAGTAACATTAATAAACTACTATAATGTTTTTATACATTGTAAAAAAGTAAAGTTAAATAAATCACTGTTGTTTCTTTATTTATTTGATCTGTTATTTTTATTGATGTCTTTGCTAAGCGATTAAACTGTTAAATTATTTTTTCATTTAATAACCAGACAGCAAAAGGTTCCTTAAAGCAGATTTTTTGCAATTTTTAAACCAGGTAAAACTGAAACTTTTCCACTTGAGGAGGTCTTGATTGAGTATATTGACAAATAAAACATTTGTTTTTTATATTAATGCAAAATAATTTTATATTTATTTACAATGTTGATATAATTACTACTTTAAATGGGTCACTCTGTTGCCTAAAGACATGTTTTACAGTCTCTAAACTCCAGTTATGATTAATTGATTACTAATTAGTTGGAAATATCACAGTTGTCCAAAATATGATCAATTACCAGGACTTTCTTCCAGTTTCTTATGGAGAAAATGGAAATAAACTTTCTACCAGGGTTGAGTTTCACACATGCCTGCTGAGTTCTTTCTATACTGTTGCATTTTGAAAAAACTTTGTCAAGAAGAGCCGGCACCATTGCAGCCATGCAAAATTCTGCTGGCAACTGTTAGGACAGATCAGTAACAGCGCTAGGGCGTGGTTCATAATTCGGTTATTTAAAAAATATATAGTTTTGACTGGTCCAAATTAATTGAAACATCTTGATTATAATTCCAGATGTGTCACAAAAGCAGATGCCATCATTTGAGACATCTAATAATGCATTTTGGATCTTCAAAATGTGATTAAAGATATCTTGATTGTTATTTTCCCCTGGACATAATAACATTTCAGATATCTTAAAAACATCAGTAAGGGCAGAAAAAATGTAGTAAATAATGTTTCATGTGTTGTCTTCTCAGTCCAGAGGGCCCCATGCCCGTATTTGCCTAGGGCCCCAAATGTCCTAAATCCGCCCCTGCCCACAGCGTTCTATCCAGAGATAAAGCTGTAATGAAAGACATCAGTGGTCTCATTATTTTCAAATTAAGTCATAACATGTCTAAGCAATGACGTCCGATTCCAAATAAAGGACAAAATATGCGTGACTTTTTGGTTGGAATTCACCAACTAAACGATAAACTAACAAGACATTTCTCTAACTTCTAATGGGTTCAAATTGTTTTTTATCCAGGAAATGGGTCCAAACTGGAGTGACGTAATTTAGTAAAGTCTAAAGTTTAAGTTAGGAACTGATCAATCTGATTTATTAGAAGCTTTTTCTGTAGTCTCCTACCGAATGGTTGGGACGTTATTCCGGGTTTCCAGCAGGTTTCAATCAGTCTGATGTCTTCCTCGTAGCGGACGATGGTTTTTTCAACCTCTGTGAAGATTTCTTCAGCAGCAGCAGTTAGTCGCTCTCTGATAAACTCCCTCAGACGTTGAACTGAAGACATTTTTACTGTAAACTACTGAAATGTTCAGCTGGGAGAGGAAAACAAGAGAACCTACTAGCTGAGTCAACGTGAGCTGCTGTTGTTTACATCCGCTGGGTGTCAAACTGGTCTATTTACCGCCCCCCGCTGGACTGGAAGGGGACTCCAGTCTCTGAACCATTTTCTTCTTGTCTATTATTGCGGATCGCAAGAAACTGCATACCGCCGCCTACTGTACATGAGTGTGTAGCAACATTACTTTACATGAAATTCTATTTTTTCATTTTGTATTCTGTAGATAAATAAATAATGCTTTCCTTAATCTGTGAATATCCTTTATATTTCCTTTATTTCCTAATATTCCCTTAAGACTCCATTCTTTGCCTGTCCTTCCAATCATTCTTCTCAATTTCTCCCTTTCATGTTCATAAGTTTTACAGCTCATCAGTGTGTTCTACCTTTTCTTTTTCTTCACATTTACCATTATTTTTCCTCCCTATTAAATATACATTGTCATTTAAAAAGGTATGACCCACTTTATCTGATCGTTATTACTTCTTCCCTTCTGTTTCTCAAAAGTCAAAGTCAAGTCAAAAAGCCTTTATTGTCATTATATTCTGTGACAAATACAATGAGATTTGGGACTTCCATAACAGCAACCGTGAAATAAAAATAAAATAAAAATATATAAAAAATATATAGATATATTAAAAGGAAAGGAAATGTAAACAGTTACAAAAAATATATATAAATATATTAAAAGGAAATGTAAACAGTGAAAAGGAAATGTAAAACAGTACTGGCACAGATTGTGGGGGGGGGGGATAGTGCAAAACAGGTGTAAAGTGACCGACAGTGCAGGTCGGAGTTGAGGGGGGGCAATGGCTTGGGGAATAATGCAAACCAGGTGAAAAGTGTCCGTCAGTGCAGGTCGGAGTTGAGGGCGGCAATGGCTCGGGGGAAGAAACTGTTCTTGAGTCTGTTTGTCCTGATCCTCATTTGCCTGTAGCGCCTTCCAGAGGGCAACAGGTCAAACAGGGTGGAGCCAGGGTGGGAGCTATCCTTGGAGATGGCCCTGGCTCTGCTGAGGCACCGGGTGGAGTAAATGTCTGCCAGGGAGGGGAGAGGGCGACCGATAATCCTCTGCGCCGCCTTTATCACCCTCTGCAGCCTCTCCCTGTCGGCAGCGGTGGAGCTGCCGAACCATACTATGATGCAGTAGGTCAGCAAGCTCTCGATGGAGGAGCGGTAGAAGGCCAGCAGCAGATCAGAGTTGAGGTTATACCTTCTGAGGATTCTCAGGAAGTGTAACCTTTGCCGGGCCTTCTTGATGATGGTGGTGATGTTCTCTGACCAGGTGATGCGGTCAGAGATGTGGACGCCGAGGTATTTGACGCTGTGAACCCTCTCCACCTGCTCGCCGTTGATGAAGAGGGGAGCTGGCTCAGGGCTGTGCCTCCTGAAGTCTATGATGAGCTCGTTGGTTTTCTTGGTGTTCAGAGTCAGATTGTTCTCTGAGCACCAATCAGCCAGCTTCAGGACCTCCTCTCTGTAGGCGGCCTCGTCGCCCCTGGAGATGAGACCGACCACAGCGGTATCGTCGGCGTACTTGATGATCTGGTTGTGGTTGTGGATCGGTCTGCAATCGTGGGTGTAGAGGCAGAAGAGGAGGGGGCTCAGCACACAGCCCTGTGGGGAGCCGATGCTCAGCGTGCGGGTGGAGGAGAGGTGGGGGCCAACTCTCACAGCCTGGGGTCGGTCAGTCAGGAAGTTGTTAATCCAGGCACATGTGAGAGGGGGGAGTCCAAGGGAGCCCAGTTTGATGATGAGTCTGTCCGGGAGGATGGTGTTAAAGGCCGAGCTGTAATCCACAAAGAGCATCCGGACGTAGCTCTGCTGCTGCTCCAGGTGGTTCACAGCAGAGTGGAGAGCCACGGCAACGGCGTCCTCTGTGGATCGGTTGGCCCGGTATGCAAACTGTTGGGGATCCAGGTGTGGGGGGAGACAGTCCTTGATGTGCTGAAGAACCAGCTTCTCAAAGCACTTCATGATTCTCTCATTTATGATTCAATTTAGTGCTGATTTTTGGACCTTACATAATCCTCTGGCTTTCTTATCTTCGTTCCATCTCTTTAGCCATTTTTCTAGCTATTTACTCTTATTAAGTGATTTGTCTTCCCCTTTCCCAAAAGGAACTGTAATGGTTATTGTTCCCTCTAAAGCCTTTTTTTTTCTAATATAACTGCTTTTTTATTGTCTTTTACACCTTAATGTGCTGGAAACCGACATAACCATATATATATATATATATATATATATATATATATATATATATATATATATATATATATATATATATATGTATATACATATATATATATATATGTATATACATATATATATATATATATGTATATATATATATATATATATATATATATATATATATATATATATATATATGTATATACATATATATATATATATATGTATATACATATATATATATATATATGTATATATATATATATATATATATATATATATGTATATATATATATGTATACATATATATATGAACAATATATATATATATATATATATAATATATCCAAAGTATAATGATATCCAAAGTATAGCTTTACTAGTACAAATATCTTTACAGATATCTACCACTAAATTTGTACTAGGAACAATTTAGTTGACCTGTAATAATTCGGGGAAAAGGAGGACGCATTTTAAGGCTGCATTTTAAGCGTCCTCAGAATTTTTGCCAAATGGGACGGCCTCCGCAGAGCGGTGTGACGTCACCGGCCTCAAAATGCGTCCTCCCAAGTACGCAGCCTGCGAATTGAGACGCAGCCCCTGTCTACTTTTAAGGCTATCCTGAGCTATCTCTATAGTTATGCTGCTATAGGCTTAGACTGCTGGAGGACATAGGGACCCCCGTTTCATCATTCTGCTTCATTCTATCTCTATTCTCCCACTCTGAAGGATCTGTTAGTTAAATCTCTAACGTTCTGCTCTCTCTGCTTTTCTCATTGTAGCTTTGCCTCGTCTATTACTGTTTGGCTGTGACCCCATCCTGGAGAGAAATATCAGCTGTGCTGCTGCCATCAACACCTTTGTTTATAGATGCTGGAGATCCTTTTTCTCCTTTTTCTCTGACTGTGACTGGCTGGATGTGCTCTCTTCATCCTCTGACATGGGAGCTGGCTCGGAGCTCGTCTGTCTGGCTGTGTGTTTCCTGGACGGGGCCGCCTTTTACAGCTTCTTTTTGTGTCTCTGCTTCTGTCTCCTTGAACCCCAGTCGGCCTCAGCAGATGGCCGCTCACACTGAGTCTTGTTCTGCTGGAGGTTTCTTCCTGTTAAAAGGGAGTTTTTCCTCTCCACTGTCGCTACAAGCATTCTTAGTGTGGGGGGTTGCATTTGTGTCAATGAGTTGATTCAATCAACTGGTTTTCCTTAGATAGAAAACTTTGAATCAATCTGACTGGATGATCTGGTTGAACTGTAAAGTGCCTTGAGATGAAATGCGTTGTGAATTGGCGCTATATAAATAAACTGAATTGAATTGAAACAAAAGTGTTGATGAAAGCAGAGCAGGTGATATTTCTCTTTGTCCTTGATGTCACAGCCAAACAGGAGTAGACCAGATGAAGTTACTATGAGAAAAAGCAGAAAGAACATAATATTAGAGATTGAACAAACAAATTCAACTGACTCTTGACCTCAGTATTTTTTGGGCCCTGTGTACGGCCCTGAAGGCAGATATGATATACAATGGGGATGAAGCAGAAAGATTATAAGACATCCAGCAGTCTAAGCCTATAGCAGCATAACTATAGAGATAGCTCAGGATAACCTGAGCCACTCTAACTATAAACCTTTATCAAAAAGGAAAGTTTTATACCTTGCCTTAAAAGTAGGCAGGTTTCTGTACGAGGTGATGGCTATTGTGAATAGCAGGCCGCTAACAGTAGAAAACCTAAGTGATCCAAGTTTAGAGCCTCTTACACCAAATCATATTCTGATGATGAAGTCTGGTATTATTCTGCCCCCTCCTTGGGAATTTGTGAGCCAGGACTTGTACTTGTGAAAGAGGTCAGTTTTTAGTCAGTGAATTCTTGACAAGGTGGATGAAAGAATATCTTCTTAATCTTCAGCAAAGACAAATTTGGCAAAGAGACAAAAGAAATGCAAAAGTAAACGACATTGTTCTCCAAGGACCAAGTGGAAACTTGCAAGAGTAACAGATGTATATCCAAGCGCAGATGGAAGGATCAGGAAGGTGAAACTGTTGTTAGGTGATTCAACCTTGGATAAGAATGGACAAAGGACTGTCAAGCCAGTGTATCTTGATAGACCAGTTCGTAAAAGTGTGTTGTTACTGGAAGCACAGTAAATGTTAAAATGTAAACATTTGCAATGTTACATGTTTGAAGTTAAATCGCTAAAAGTTAGTGATTTGGTGGGAGTTTTACTGACATATTTTAGTTTACATGTTTTATTTTGCATTATGCAATTTCTTTGTTATTAAGATTCTTATATTGAAGGACTTATGTATAAAGTTGAATCTAGAATGTTCACTGGAAAACCAGAAGAAAAGATAAACTCAGTATAAAGGCATGACATTTGCAAGAAGTTGTACGAAGAAATTTAAGTTTAAGAAGTCCTTTATTTCTCATTTCTACCTCAAAAGGAAGGGTCAGCCAGCGAAGTATGTTTATATGTATTTATATTATTTTTTATGTCGTTTTGTACTCATGACACCATCTCACTTAATTAAAATACAATATTAACTATTAGTTAATGTTGTATTTTAGTTCGACTGTGGTTTTGGTGTCAGTGGCAAAGAAATTATAAGAAGATTTGCAATAAAACTGACTTCACACCAGCAGTAACAAACTCTTTATTGCCGTCAAGAAGAGGTGGAAGTGATACTATTGTTGGATTATATTCTAATCTAATAATCTGATAAAAAAGGAGAAATATGTAATTCATTAAATACTTTTTTCTGGAATGGAAAATAGTTTCAAACTCTAAATATTTGTATTTATTTATTTTCATACTTATACTTGCTCAATATAAAAACATGGTCTATAAAGTTAAGAATTAAAATAATAATATAAACATTTTTAAGTATCTAGTGTTATTAGTAGTAGTATTGGGGCACTGGCCCCTGTTGGTCCCCGTCTAAACGGTTACATTAGGGTTCACTAAGCACATCTATGTGCTAACCTTTCCTGTATGAATGAATGATTTAAAATAATCCTAACGTACTGTACAAAATATTCTGGGCAAATATCTTTTAATTACTGTTTATCAAATGTTGGTTGTATTTCAGTCCAGCGGGGGTAATGGGGAGAGAATGGAGTATTAAAGAATTTTTAGGGACAGATGAAGATATGGAGGAAATTAGGGTCATTAGTAAAACATTATTTTCATTTGTACATAACACAAAATTTAAAAAACAGAATACAGTAGGTGGAACCTTAAAGCTACACATTCTTGTGCAGTAGGCAGCTAGAAAAGGTTTGCAAACCGCCAATCAAATGAAAGAAGAAGAAAATGTCCAGCAGGGGGCGGTAAACAGAATTATCAGCAGCTCATTGTCTGAGTGTGACACAAAGCGGAAGTAAAACAAAAGGTTCGAACAGCGGCTCGCGCATAGATATCCATAATAAAATAAAGGCTAGATGTCTCGTCCGGAGGAACCCGGAAGATGGCGGAGCGAGCAGACGTGCTGTGAATAGCTCAGAGTAGCGAAACCTTGCAAGTCAATAGAACAAATGTATGTCAACGAAACCCTGACTTACTAGATGTAAGACTGGAGAGATCTTACTTATATATCACAGAAACGTGTAAGTAACTCTGAAAACCTCCCGGAAAACGTTATTGTAGAACATGGCTAACGTTAGCACCAAAGCTAACGCTAAGATGAAGGCGCTGCAGACACACGACTATTGTGGTCCGGAAAGGATGGAAACTAACAGTAGAGGAACCAAAAACACTTTAACATCTCCTGCCAAACCATCACAGAAAAAGACCAAAGTGGACGACGTGGTAGGTGCTGAAGCCCGTGTTGAAGAAAACTCTACCGCTGCCATCCTGTCTGCCATCGGCACGCTTCAGACCATGATGCAGGATTTCAGAGTGGAGTTGAAGCAGAACACACTGACTATAACCAACATTGCCAAAGCGGTGGAGTTTAACTCTGCCGAAATCAAACAATGTAAAGAACAGTGTCAAAAACTGGGCGTGGAGGTGAAACAACTCAAAGAGGAAAACGCAGAATTTGGAAGAAAAGCAGCAGAAATGGAAAAAAGAGCTGCAGAGATGGAGCGCTATAAAAAAAAATGGAACCTGCGGGTTATTGGATTACCGGAAGGAAAAGATGAAAACACGAGACAAGTCATTTCTGATATCATCGGAAAGATAGCACCACACTGGAGGGAGAAGATAGATTTCATCCTAGATTCTGTGTACCGACTGGGACCAAACAACACCAACCGCCCTCGTCAGATCATCCTGCAGTTCACAGGACGCCACTTCAGGGATGAACTCTGGAGGATCACCAAACTTCACCCCGTCTGCAAGGAGCTGAACATCCGCCTGGCAGAGGATCTCACCAGGGAGGACAGGGAGGCACGGAGGGCTGTGTGGCCCAAAGTGGAACAAGCAAGGAAAGCGGGACTAAAGACGGTGTTCCGAGGCCCCCATGCCTTCATTAATGGTCAAAGAGTCTCACCATAGACACAACCGTTCAGGGTTTTTAACCCCAAAATAAGTAAGTTTGAATGAAAAAGTATTTTCAGGGTTTTGCTACTGTCATATCTCCCTAAAAAGGAACCGTTACTGTTCTAAGCTCAGGAATCTAGTGTTGTTGATTGTTAATTTGTTTTTGCTCTATGTTCAGTTTAAAGAGCAATATTCTTTTAATTTCTGTTAATGCAAGGGGTTTAAGAAACATAACAAAGAGAAAAAGTTTTTTTTTATTTTGTAAAGGGAAGAAGTCAAATATAATTTTTTTGCAGGAAACTCATTCTAAGAATGATGATATTGTGTTTTGGGCCAAACAGTGGGGAGATGATGCTTACTTTAGCCATGGTACTCCAAGATCAGCAGGTGTCGCCATCCTCCTAAATAACTTTAAAGGTCAGATAATGTCCCATATAGCAGATGAGTATGGTCACTGGATCATTCTTATTATTAACATTGATGGTCTAAAATTCATATTAGTCAACATTTATGGATACAACGTCCGCAGAGAAAACCAAAACCTACTGGATGAAATTGGCTTACATTTGGACAATCTCAAATTAACATTCTCAACTGATAATGTCATAATTGGTGGTGATCTAAACCTAGTTCATGATGATTTTTTAGATAAATATCCTAGTAGATACTCTGCAAGTCACCCAAACATCACATTCACAAACTTTTACGAAAAACATAATTTGGTTGACATTTGGAGACATTTAAATCCAGGATTAACTAAATACTCCTGGTTTAGCGCGAACCATAAATTTAAATCCAGAATTGACCACTGGCTGATTGCTAATCATTTACTATTATATAATATTAGCTCTGATATCTCTGCTGCACCTCTAACAGATCATTGTATGATCTTACTGCAGATCAAACCTAATGATAACACTGTCCACTCACACACATATTGGAAGTTTAACTCCACTTTGCTTAAAAACAATGACTACTGCCAGAAAATCAAATCATTAATTAAAGAAATATCCAAATTGGAGGAACTAATAAATGCTACCAAAAAATGGGAATTTTTAAAATATAAAATACGCTTATTTACCATTTCATTCAGCAAAATTGTTAAAAAAGACAGGGAAAAACAAGAAGTAGACATTATTAATCAGTTAAATATTTATTGCAACAGGCCTAACCCAACTGAAGACGATAGACAGAAGATTCTAAACCTCCAACCTAAACTAGATGAAATTTACAACCGTAAGGCCCAAGGGGCCTTCATCAGATCCAGAGCTAAGTGGATAGAGGAGGGAGAAAAAAATTCTGCATATTTCTGTGGTCTTGAGAAAAGGAGACAGGAAAAAAATAGCATCAGATCCTTAATGGTTAATGATAATGAAGTCACGGATGAAAAATTGATCTCTACTGAAATCTTTAAATTTTATAGCCAGCTCTATAGCTCTAAGTTCTCTCACATGGACTGTGAACTTTTTTTTCTTGAAATAATCAAACATATTCCCCAAGTGGAGGACAGCCTCAAACAAACATGTGATAATCCAATAACAATTAGAGAACTTGATGCAGTGATTGGTCGTCTCTCTCTTAACAAAGCCCCAGGATCTGATGGTCTCACAGGAGACTTTTACAGACACTTTTGGACAGATTTAAGAGACCTACTGTTACAAGTTTTTACTGAAATATTTGAAACCTGTGCGCTTCCACCAACAATGAGACATGGGGTTATCGTCTCAATTCCAAAACCTGGGAAAGATCCCAGAATCATAGATAACAGAAGACCCATTACACTTAGAAATTCAGACTACAAACTTCTAACTTACATCTTCAAGTCTCGTCTCCAAACAGGTATTTCAGATCTAATTGCAGATACACAGTCAGGATTCTTAAAGGGAAGATCAATCCATAATAATATTAGATTGGTAATGGACATCATTGAATATAGAAACCAAATAGAAGATGATGGCTTCCTTCTCTTCCTAGACTTCTACAAAGCGTTTGACTCTGTGGAGCATCCATTTATTCTTTCGACTCTCAAACACTTTGGTTTTGGAGTCAAGTTTATAAAATTTATCGCTGGATTGTATCGTGATATTAATAGTTGTGTCCTACTGCCCAGTGGCACCACCCCAAGCTTCAAGGTTAATGTGGGGATTCCTCAGGGCTGCCCCATCTCACCATACCTGTTCATCTTAGCCACAGAAATGCTAGCTATCTATATTAAGAACTGTAATGATATCGAAAAACTTAATGTACTTGGCACAAACATAATAATTAGCCAACTAGCAGATGACACAACTATATTCCTGAAAGATAGACACCAAATTTCAAAAACTATTGATAAAATTGAAAAATTCTCCAAAGCCTCAGGCCTAACATTAAACATTAAAAAGTGTGAATTACTGGCTATACATGAAACCCCACTGAAAGACATCTGTAATATCCCTGTCAAATCTGAAATTAAATATCTGGGTATCCATTTATCCAAAGACCAAAAACAGAGCCAACTTCTGAATGTAGAAAATAAAATAAAAGAAGGCAAGTCTCGACTAAACTTATGGTTGCAGAGGGACTTATCAATACTAGGACGGATCTACCTAACTAAGATGGAATGCTTATCTAGATGTATCTACCCGGCTTATTCCAATGCCATTCCAAAAAGATTAATTAAATCTATCAACCAAATCAACCTAAATTTCATTTGGAGAAATAGACCACATTATATGAAGAAAAGCAGTATGGTTAAAGACGCAAAAGATGGGGGTCTCAAAGTTATTGATTTTGACTGTCTAAATGGGACCATAAAAATAAATTGGTTAAAATCTTGGATCAAACACAGCAACTCCTTTTGGTTTTGTATTCCAAGGTCCTTGTTCAAGAAAATTGGAGGATTGGATTTTCTTCTTAGAGCAGACTTTAATGTTGACAAATTGCCAATAACACTATCAGAGTTTCACAAACAAATCCTCTTGTACTGGAAAATGTTATATGTGCATAACTTCTCACCCCACACAACTGTTCTCTGGAACAACAGATATATTCTGCACCGCAGCAAATCTTTGTTCTTTGAAGACTGGTATGGGAGAAATATATGGTCCATAGTAGATTTAATGGATGCCAACGGAGCCTTTTATAATTATAAACAATTTTGCATTAAACATCATTTCAAACCTTTAGAGTCAGACTTTAACAAATTACATAGAGCACTACCCCAGGAATTTGTTTTTTTAATCAAAAATACTTTGGCATATCATCCAATTCACCCACAATTAGCTACTCTGTCAATTCAAGGGATTAACATTATGGATAGGAAATGCACTAACCATTTTATCAGAAACTGTTTTAATGAATACCTTTACCCTGAAAGACAAAATAAAAATAACATCCTACAAAAATTTGATAAAAGCTCAATAACTAAACTAAGAATAATGTATCTAGCACTTCCTATACCCCCAAAGGTGAAAGAAACACACTTCAAAATAATGAACAACATTTACCCCTCTAAAGAATTATTGAGACTTCGCTTTGGTATAGATGATAACACATGTACGTTCTGTGAAAATGACATTGAAACTACGGACCATGTTTTCTTCTCATGTTCAGTGGTGCAAACATTTTGGAGTGATTTGCATAGGTGGATTAAACAACAACAATTTTCATTCCCAACCGTTATTTCCAGGGACGATATCACTTTTGGTCTAATATTGCAAAGTAAAACTGATGAGCTCTGTATTAATACGATTGTATGTCTAGCTAAATTTTTCATTCATAAATGTAGAATTGTCAAATCATCTCCCGAACTTGTTGTTTTTTTAAACGAGTTTAAGCTATATATAAAATCATTAAAGTTTCTGAAAAGTTCTAAAGCACAAAAAATATATGATACCCTAAAACGCTTCCCTACAGAAGTAAACAGCTAAAACAAAGACTGAATTCTCCCCTCATGTTATACTTTCTTATTTTCCTTTACCTATATTATTGTTTATATTTTAAAATTATCCTTATAAATTTCTATTTTATTTATTTATTTGATTTTATGTCTTTGATGTTTATGTTAACAGCCCTCTATAGCAAGTCTATGTTATAGATATATTTCAATCTGTGTGAAGAGTTGTTCCCCCTGGCTATATTTTCTATGTAACCTAACTTGAAGAAACGAAATCTATGCAGCCATGTTTGTCTGTAAATTTTGAAGTTTTCAATAAAAAATAAAAAAATAAATAAAAAAAAAAAATAAAAAAGATGTCTCGTCCGCGCTGCTGGCCAATGGGGGTCGACGTCCGCACGTGGCGGCCATCTTGCCACAGGCAGCTCGCTCATTCGTAACATTGTGTTTTAAAGGCACATGTACTTAAATAACCATAACTTCCTGAATTGTCTAATTGTTTGGTTTGTTAAACAAAAGTCAGACACGTAGTTATGATACTGCACACTTATGAATAATTATAACCATGGTATTTCATATGAAAAGAACATTGAATAGAACATACAGGTGCAATAAATATACACATGCACAAGGTATTTATGTTAAATCAATATATGCTAATAAAACTCAGTGTACTGAATGGCAACATGATATATAGTAGTGCTGTCAATCGATTAAATTTTTTAATCGCGATTAATCGCATCAATGCCTGAGTTAACTCGCGATTAATCGCATTTTAATCGCACATTTTTTTCCTGATTGAAAATCATTTAAATACTCTCGATGACATACAAAAAATACATACAGGCTAGGTTTGTGCCAATGTTCTTTTTTTAAAATGAAAACAGGTCACAGATACTGATTTATACCATAGAAACATATGGCAGGAAGATGGGGAGGCATGTAGCAAAAAATAACAAATATGTAGCCAAAAAAAAAGGCCCTGAAAACAGGCTGATGTAAAAGACAGTCTTTACAGTTAATACAGTCTTTTGAACAAAGACAAGCATTTTACCCTACTGCTATAAAATTTAGTGGAGTTAACATTAGATTTGAATTAACCAAGGTAATAATGAACAATTTTCAATCAATACATCAAAATCAATAGACCGACATCACTAGATGAAGGTAGTCTATGCTCTAGAAAGTTACTTTTCAGCCTCTTAACAAAAATGAGAACACACACACACCCACTCACCCACACACAGACACACCCACCCACACACACACGATACCGACCTGTGGCGTACACAGACGGCAAGAGTGCTGCTACGAGATTCCATTTCACCTCAGTAATCAGTTTTCTCAGCGTATTTCAGGTTGCTACTAGTTACCAGACACTCAACTTGTTTGTTGGTGGTGGGGCTTAAAGAAAAGGCACTAGCGTCACCCAGTGTATGAGCGTCTTTTTTCCTTGAGGAGCTCCGCTCTCAAAGCCTATGAGAAATGCATACACTGGGGGAAAATAGCCCCGCCTTCCCGCAGGCTGCAGCGCGATGTACTTGGAAAATTGTACCATAAAACCACATAGTTAATCTCACGTTAAAAAAATTATCGCCGTTAAAATGGCCTCGCGTTAACGCGTTAATAACGCGATAATTTTGACAGCACTAATATATAGATATATCTATAGATATCTATATAGATATAGATACCTATATATATAAATATGTGTATATATATATATATATATAAGTATATATATAAATAAAATTATGTATATATATATAAATATAATATATATATATAAATATAATATATATAAATATATATATATATATATAAAAATAAACACTTTTATTTGGGTGTGATTAATTATTTCACAGTCCTAATTTATTTATATTTACATACATACTTTTATAATATGAATATTATTGTTATAATAAAATATGGAATACTGACAGAAAAGATTTATTGTGTGGCAACCTCTTGGTGTAGCAGCATAATCCAGGTTTCAAATTAAAGGTAACACTTTGAAGTTTCATGTAGACTATTCGGATTATATATCAGGGGTAATTACACAAAAGTTCCTATTTTTAAACCATTATAAAATTGACATTTATTTGCTATTAAAATTGGTACAATGGTCCCCTTCACAACTATATACAGATGTAGCATGTTAAAATCCCCACCTACACTACTGTGATGGTATACACATGGAAGACAGAGATTTAAAAAATGACCCAAAAAACATAGCTTGGCTAATGCCCTTTGAAAAGGAAGGTTTTATTGAGCTTCTGTGTAATGTACAAGAGAGCGTTGTCCACAAGGCCATCAAAGCGGACAGGAAGGTAGCTGTGGTCATGTACTAGCGCAGGAATGTCAGCAAATGGGGATGGAAGATCTTCTCCTCCTGCTTACACATTATATAACCTGCAGAAACAAAAACAAAAGTGACCAACAACAATTCAAAGTGTATAAGATTGGTATATCAATATGTGATTAAATTTCAATGATACACATGTCCTTTGAAGATGAGCTGGAAAGTTTAAAATGTTTGGCACAACACCATCTTTAAGTTGTCCAAATGAAACTAATACAAACTTATAAAAGCTTTGAGTCAACAACAATCTTGTAATACTATTATGTCATAGCAAAAGTCTGGCATCTTCCTTTTAATAAACCCAGCAAATTCCTGTAACATAATGTAAGATGTGTTGACAGACCAAATCGATTGGAAATCATGTTCAATTCTGCCTCTTCCACTGATGTAAAGTTGCTGGTTAACGTTAGCAGCTAGCTAAACTGTAGCATTAGCTGCTAACTTACTAACGTTAGGTCTCACTTTGCAGCTTCTTGTTATTAGCGAGCTAACGTTAGGCTAATAATGAAAATACAACAACACTCAGATTATTGTTATTAGCCAACTAATAACTACAACCACATCCACAAAGATTGTAATTTACACCAAAGATTAATTGTCATACAATCGTTATTGGTGTCAGTAAAACCTATATAATTGACTAATAGTCTCAGCCTTGATAACTTGCGCAAGTAGCCGTGATGCACAACTATGCTGCATGATTAAGTCATTTTTCGACACGAAAATCTGCAATTTCGACATGTTCAAGCATCTAGAATTATAGCCACGTTCATAATGTTTGTAAGAAACCAAACTGTTTGTAAATCTGTCAAGAATTCAGTGAGATAAGAGTATTTGTGTTCGTGCTGATCACTCACCTTACATTAGGTACCACAGAGCACAACAGAAAGCCTGCCTGAGGTAAGATGGCCGCCGGTGATGCCGTTTGAGACTCCGCCGTAAGACATCTAGCCTTTATTATGGATATCTATGGGCTCGCGGGGACTCAGCCAGGAGGCAGCTTCACTGTGGTTTATCGCAAATTGATATTTCAGTAAAATGTCTTCAGTTCAGCGTCTGAGGGAGTTTATCAGAGAGCGACTAACTGCTGCTGCTGAAGAAATCTTCACAGAGGTTGAAAAAACCATCGTCCGCTATGAGGAAGACATCAGACTGATGGAAACCTGCAGGAACCCGCAGATAAAACTCCACAGAATCGGTAAGAAGCTACAGAAAGTGTCTGATAGATGATTAGAGCTCAGCTTTACTGACAGATATTAGTCTGCGTTCGTTCTGGTAACCTTTAGGAATCTACTGGTTTCTATTTTAAAGGTAAGTGGACCTAAACGTATTTTTAATACGTAATACATAATTTGTCTACATTTTACTAAAAGCTATATTACCAAACTATTCAGATTCCGGTTGTGGGATTCGCGCTCAGGTTCAGCCAGCCTTTACTATATATTTTACGTCACACTAACACTGTGAATTACGGTATTACGACAAAACCAGTGAAACGTCATAAACTGTGACGTATTGTCCTAACCCACGAGACGGTAACCTTAAATGTTCAAAGAGCCACGATGGACTAAAAACAGAAACAAACAAATAACAGATCTGTCTGGAGCAGCAAAAAATTACAAGGCTTATATAAGCCTCCAAAAAGCTCTAAGTTTATATTAGCTCACTATCACAATGGATAAATAATAAGCACTTATGATTAAACGTTTATTTTATAAAGGTCGATTTTTTTTATTATTATTATTCAATTTAAAGAGTTGCTTTAATCAAATAATATATTTATTAATAACATCTTCACATTAATGAAAAAAACATTTCAATCAAAGTATTTGAATGCAAAAATATAGTTGAGAATAAACAAAAAAATAAATTTGAACGCTGCTTTTTTATTGGAAATGTTTTCTTTGATAGAAGTCAAGTTTTGTTTGTTTTAAGCAACTTTTTTTAAATTCAAATAACATTGTTTTTTGATCGGATCATATAATAATTTGTGTTTTTATCCTTCATTCATATAAGAAGTTGCTTCAAATAAACTAAAACAAAATCAATAAAAAGAGACATTTCAGTTAAAAGAAACGTTTTTCCAATCATAGAAAATAGTTTTGGAAAGCAAATAAAATATATGAGACTTTAATAATTGCATTTAAACACTTTTTTTGTAACTGAAAATGTACACTGTGACATGAGGAACATCCAGTTTACCCCATAAAACAGTAGCAAAAGTAAAGAAACACTTTTTTAGATTTTGTAAAGCTGTAACTACCAAATAATTTAAAAGTTAACTATTCCTGACTATCTTTTTATGATCTCAGCATCACATTCTGTTATTTGATACACAGTATCCTTATATAGTAATATCCATTACTGTAAAAATGTCCATAGCTGTATATTGGGTATTTATTCTCCAGGTGCACAGTTTTTATATTTATATATAACACTTTATAGTGCAGTGTTTTATTGTTTATCTTTTAACTCTGCACTATTATGTTATTCTTATTAGGGCTGCAACAATGAATCGATAAAATCGATAAAAATCGACTTTTAAAAGCGTTGGCAACATATTTCATCATCGATTTCGTCATCCGCCGCCGCCGTTATCACTGCCACTTGATTGAAATGGGGAAGAAAAAAAATTACGGCAGAGTGAGCCAGCGCTGCATGTGCGCAGTGTTGCCAACTCAGCGACTTTGTCGCTATATTTAGCGACTTTTCAGACCCCTCCAGCGACTATTTAAAAAAAAAAAAGCGACTAGTGACAAATCTGGCGACTTTTTACGATGTCACTGGCAGCTTTTGGAGACTCTTACGTGAAAGCATGTATTGTTCCTACTCTGCCGTGGGGCGCCTCCCCCATCCCAACCCCGTCCTCCCGCAGGAGTCCCTCTCAGCGCTGCAGTCAGAGCAGCAGGATGTTTCAGCGTCCAGACTGCAAATGAAGCGCGCATGCGCCGGGATTGACGGCGCAAATTGATCACAATAATTAAAATAGCCTTTATAAATAAATTAACTTGCAAATTATGAGGGCAAGGCTTTTGAAGTTTAAATCTTCTGGCAAAAATAAAGTAAAGAAGATCCTGCAATTTATAGAAGTAAAGCAGAATAAAATCCAGCAAGATCAGTAATATGTCAATGAATTATATGCCACATTCCCATGTAAATATCTGTCTTTGGAGGATGTGTTTTTTAGCACCCCTAGTTCTCTCATTTTTATTCCAAATACAATTTATAATTTGAATCACAGGGCTATTTTTATCTCTATGGTTAAGTATTTTCTCAAGCAGCAACTGTAATTGATATACTTTCCTGTCTTAAAAGGCAGAACTCTTCTAGTCTAAAAAAAACTCATTTATTGAAATGGGGGGCCTGTTGTTTGAGCCCCTTAAGGGCTTTTAAAAACAAAAATGTCTTTTTTTGCGCCTAATGAAACAAAGTAGCCTATATTTTGTGGATGTACAGCTACATTTCTCATGTAAGTTTTCCGAGTTTTAACACAAACATTTATTTTTCATATTGCACCAGGACAGTTAATGAGCAACCTGTACTTGTGTGCTTGTTTGTTCTGTCTAAAATGTTTATTTTGGAATAAAGAGGTTAATATAAAAAATATTTTTTGTCCGATTCATCGATTAATCGAAAAAATAATCGGCCGATTCATCGATTTTTAAAATAATCGTTAGTTGCAGCCCTAATTCTTATACATTTTTTGTTGTAAGGTCTGTATTTGTGTGTCCTTTTATTCTATAATCTTTTTGCTACATTAAACAACAAAATTTCCTCATTGTGGGACAACAAAGAGATTTTCTATTCTATTTTATTTATTAATTAATCTACACTGATCCATAGTGATGGGTCCAACAACACTGATCCGTCGGTGCATGCCTTGAGCCCCTAGAGCAAAACGTGTGTGTTGTTTTCAGAAAGTCATGTGACCGATACAGGAGTTGTTTCTTACTTACTGTCTCACTAAACTGTGTTTAAAAATGTATCTGTCAACATGATGCATCTGCTTAAAAAAAAGTCTAATCTTTTGCGGTTTATCATTAAAATTATGAAGAGTTTTGTAGCAGCTTAAAAGGAATTGGAACATTTCAGCCGTTGAATTTTTTATTTTAATTTTCTCATTAAAATAAAAGATTTATCTAATTAATTTAAGATTTTCTCATCTTATAATTTTCCTCTGTTATCACTCAACTTGAATTAAAGTTAATTTCAATTTGACTCTCAGTTTATTTAGTGCTTTTACTGTACTTATTGTTTAAAAAATATTATTTAAAATCCTAGTCTACAATCACCCTCATTCACATTCCCCCTAAATTTTGACATTATATGTTTACATTATTTATTGGCTGCATTTGAAAATATCAAAGATGTTTTCAATTTAAACATAGATAAGTAGTAATACAATATAACCTACAATAACTTAAATTATATCATTGTACTCGGTGATCAGATCAATTCAGTTTGGTCTGACCAATAAACTGCCTGTAGTGTCTTTAAATGTCCAGCAGGGGTCAGTATTCTGTGAGACATTATCAACTCAGCATCAATAGTTTGGCAATGAGTGAAAACGCTTAAAGATGCCTCATTAACCCATCACCCTAATCATATAAGAAATTATGTAAAAGAATGTAGCACATAACACCAAAGCATGTTGTTGCCATGTTTTTAACTTGATAGAACAAAAGAAGAAAACGCAAGAGAAGCATTGTGTTGGTAGTTAGTCTAAAAAGGATGCAGATGCATGAAAGGCGGTGAAATATTCCCGCTTCTTTATGCAGTTTGATAAATCAATCATCCTGATTAACTAACAGACTGCAATTCTCTAAAAAGATTAACATTTTTGAGTAGGTCTGTTAGCTGCCAGCTTTTAAAAGTAGGTTGCTGAGACCATAGAGCAGTGTTTGTTGGACATTGATGCGCTTACTGTTCAGGAACAACCATGCTGAAGCTGGAGACACTCAGTTGTACGTATGATCTCTGTCTTTGTCCCCACAGACTTCCAGAAGCCAAATGTCTCCAATAAGGAGGAAGCCGCTGCCATTGATGGTTTCTGTAACTACATGAGGAGATCCAGTCATGACCAGGAGGAACTAGAACCTGTATGGACTAAAGAAGAACAGGTGGAACAAGGTCCTCTATGGGTTAAAGTCGAGGGGAAGGATCCAGAACCTCTTTCGATAAAAGAGGAAGAAGAGACACAAGAGTCTTCTCAGATTGCAGAAGAAATTGTAGAGCTTGAGGCATCATGGGATTATGAGGAACAAAGGGAACCAGATCCACCAATGATGAAAGAACATGAGGAACCAAAATCTCTTATGATGGACAGGGAAAATGAGGAACCAGATCCTTCAGTGCAGTCAGCTTTTTCAATGGAGAGTTCTGCTCGTCAGGAAGTGTATTTGAGAGAAAAGGAACAAGGAACTGAGAAGCTTTCATTTAATATGTCTCCTTTAGTTCAGACTAAAGATCAGAAGGAAAGCAGATACACTGTGTCCGAGAGTCAGTCTGAATCCGACACAGAGAAAAAGTCTTTTCAATGTCACATCTGTGGGAAATTCAGTAAGACTAAATATGCCTTGAAAATACATTACAGAACTCACACAGGTGAAAAACCATTTTGCTGTGAAACTTGTGGGAAGCGATTATCTTCGAGAAGTTCTTTAAATGTTCACAACAGAATCCACACAGGTGAGAAAACTTTTATTTGTGAAATCTGTGGGAAAAGGTTTGCTAGACGTAATGAACTGAAGATACATCAGAGAAATCACACTGGTGAGAGACCTTTTATGTGTCAAATCTGCGGAAGAAATTTCTCTCAAATTTGTTATCTCAATCTTCACAAACTAAAACATTCAGGTGAGAGACCGTTTTCTTGTCAACAATGTGGGAGAAGTTTCTTTACACGCAATGAATTGAAAGTACACCAGAGAACTCACACAGGTGAGAAACCTTATTCATGTGAAATATGTGGTAAAAGCTTTATTGAACTTGGCAGACTGAATGTTCACAAGAAACAAACACATAAAATCAGGGTGTCTGCAGGGTTTAAAAAGGTAGTTTAAGGAAATTGTCAAAATTTCTGTCTATAAATTTATGTCTTAAATTACCTCTAGTTGTATGTTCCCCATTGTGCTGAATGCCTTTAAGCTAAATATACATTATTTAAGCTAGGCTCACAGTCTAGACTTGGTCCATTCAATCATGAAGGTAGCCAGGCCAGCCAGACTGAATAAAAGGGTGTAATTCAGTCTAGTAAACTACCGTTGACTCTGGATAAATTTGGCTGGACCAATCACAACGCGTGAGATAAGACTTTACGATGCGTCACTTTCTTCCAGCATGTCAGCGCGATGGGGACCGCAATGATGCCATTTCTGAGATCCTTAGTGAGATCGATCTGCTTTAAAAACCTCATCAGACTTAGACTTTATTGTCATTTTGTTTGCACATAGTGTAAACACCAAAATGAAATGAGTTGCATACAGTTTACAATAGTGTAATGAAAAGGCAGTTGGAGTAAGATAAATATTACCAATATAAAATGCAGCCGTGATCAAAATGTAACAATGTAGGAGAAAAAGAAACCAGTTGAAAAAATGGTGCAAAAGGGCATTAATATGAAAAAGTAAATATGGTGCGAAATGCAGTAGAACATTAAGTTGTGTCCTATTTAAAAGGGAGAACAGTCCATGGTGGGGGTGTGAGGGATCACTGATAATGTAACGGGCTCGGGTCACACAGCGCTGGGACAAAAAGTCCATAAAGGAGAGAAGAGGAGCCCAGATGATCCTATCTGCTGTTCTCACCACTCTTCTCACGTTCTTCCAGTCTGAGGCTATGCGAGAGTAAGAATGTCCTCTATGGTGCTTGTAGAAGGTCTTGAGGATGGGCGGGGGCATGGGGGCTATCCTCATCCGTAACCCAGCAGACACTGGCGGTCACAACTAACCTACTGGATCGATGTATAGTTTATAGAGTGCTGGGCGACATATTTTAGCAGAAATGCTCGTAGATTGGAGCTGTACATAGCTGCGGCCATCAGGGCGGGTTTGATGAAAGGGTTTAAATCCAATCTTTTAAGGGCAACTGCTTTATTGCATACAGATCATGATCCTTTGGAAGAGGAGGAGTCCAAGTACACAAAAAACCACAACAGATAGCTTTAGTTTATTTATTAAAATTTTATTGCTATTCTCAGCTTGAGTTTTTTTACACAATACAAAATTACAAAAACGGAGCACATTGCTTGGAGGTTTTGCGTCACATTTTTAGTTATCTGATTGGTTCAAACCTGATGACCTGATCCCAGTTTACCTGTCTTTGAAATAGAGCTCTGCCAGCTCTATAGCAGAATATTATGCCGTGTTCAGGTCATATCAGTCTGGCTGGCCAGGCTAGTACAGTAGCAGCCATTTAAAATAGCCCTACTCAGTCAAACGCCATCTGAATGGCTGCCTATTCCCCTGCAAGTCCCAGCAATATCCCCTCCAACTTCCAGCCACCGGCCTTGTCTTGGGCGTGCATTGTTGTTACTCTGACTCCACCCTTTCACTGAATTAAAGGGTCTAATGCTTCTCTTTAGATCTTAACGTCCACAAACCATGACAGGAAGAATATTTTAGTACAAAGATTGATGTTTAAAAAGGAATTGTAGGGGACCAGCTAAGGGCCAATCAAGGAAAGTGGGGAGATTTTTACTGGCTACTACTGTATGTGGGAGCCGTTGTGGTTAGATTGATGCAAAAAGGGTTAGATCACTCAAAACAGATGAAGTCCTGGTTTAAATAACACTAATCTGTCTGATCCACTAGGGTGCGGATTTATACCCAATTATGGTAAAAGTAGAAATGAATGAATGAATGTTCAACTTAAAGCTACAGTGTGTAACTTTTAGCGACATCTAGCGGTCAGACTGCAAACTGCAGCGACATGAACATCTCCCCCCCACCGCTTCTTCCCCCCAACAGTACGGCGAGCGTTACGGGACAAAATGTCTTCCACGACGTCCGCATCACCTACCTTCTCGAGTGATGAGGTTTGTTTACATAGATAATTTTACAGATAGTATTTCATTAGTCTGTGTAGGGTATAGATTTCATGTAGACTTAAGATAAAAAAATATATATATATATAATATACCTGTTATTTTTTCTACATCGTTGTGACGTTTTGGCGATCTGGCAATCGCTAGCTGGTTGGCTCTGCGCTGACGTAGCGCAAAGATGTCTGCCTCCATGGCTGCGAGACCCGCTCCTATGTAATTATAAATAACGAATTCTAAGGCAACGCAAATATTAACGTTAAGAGGCTGAGCTCATAGATGATGATAAATAACATGTATAATATATTACATTTCTGACTGTATATCCCTGTAATTATTACACACTGTAGCTTTAATGTTTGATATAAGTTATAACTATTTTTCCTTAGTAACTTTACTCTGTTGATGTTTATATATGAAGAGTACATTGTCGGAATTGTTAATGATGTATTTACTGAAAATAAACATTAAATGTTTTGAAATTGAGTAATGGGTGCTGCTTGTTGTCGTTGTAGCATATGTTACAGTAAACCCAAAATGTTGTACCGACTTTTCCTTTTAAAGGTTATGCAAGAGATAACCACAACAGCTAACCACTAAAATGACTATTAATCAGTCTGTATCACACAAAGATGCTATGTGACGGAATAATTGTTTTTAATTCAGGATAACTTGCTTTTCTGCTACATTATCGGTTCTGGCTAAAACTAGGTCTTACATGTGAGGGAAAACTTTTCAGGGAATTTATGTGTGAAATATTTAAAGTGTGAAAACACCTCCTTTGTTAAAATGTAGCTTCATATCATTAATTATTTTAGTTCATGGTTTTGTGCCATGCAGCCTTGAGATAAACATGAGCATGGATGAAACATTGAATATGTTGGGACAACAATTTGAACCTGCTATTTAAATAGTAGTTAAGCAACAGACAACATTTTTCAAACTTTGATTAAAAAAGAGGTGAAGCCAACTTTTACACGACCGCAAAGAAAAAACTTCAACTCTAAAAAGCAATTTTTGACTTCAAAAAAACTAATTTAGAGCTAAGAACATGACCTCTTTTTAAAGAAAAGAGATCATACATTAAATATCACAGGAGATTTGTCTTTTTTCATCATCTGGCGCATGCTCTCTAACATCTCCAAGGGACTCAAAGGGGAGCGGCCGGGGGCCACAGTGGGGACTGTAGGCTTTGCTTTGTGCAAGTGGTCTGGAGCGCAGCGGGGCGGAGCGCAAAACGTGTTGCACAATGCTTGCAGTTGCACTTTTATCCACAACTTTCTTTCCGCCGTCATCGTAGGTCACTCTAAATGCAAAGTGGTCCCATACAGCAGACCTATAAAGTGCTGCTGGCGGGTCTTCCAACTCCTGGCTTTGGTCGCAGTACCGCCACCTTCTGCTCTGGAGTGTAAACGCTTCGCCTATGAGAAAAAGGAGCAGCGCATGTACCGAACGAAACACATGCGAACCGAACAGAGACAGTCGAACCGAACGGTTCGGACGGTTTTCATGAATCGTCCCATCCCTTATATATATATATATATATATATATATATATATATATATATATATATATATATATATATATATATATATATATATATATATAGTTGTTGGTCAAAGAAATTGGAAATAATCCCAATGGCAGTGAGTCAGTGTTGACTAAATCTGAGGAGGCGAAGCGATTACACTCCAGACCAGAAGGTGGAGGTATTGCGACCAAAGGCAACCACCAGTTTGAGGTGTTTGGATCACAAAGAAGAACCTTTTTGAGACGCAGAACAAATGAAAAGATGCTAGAGGAATGCCTGATGCCTTCTGTTAAGCATGGTGGATGTAATGTGATGGTCTGGGGTTGCTTTGGTGCTAGTAAGGTGGGAGATTTGTACAGTATAAAATGGATTCTGAATAAGAAGGCTATCACTCCATTTTGCAACGCCATGCCATACCCAGTGGACAGCGCTTGATTGGAGCCAATTTCATCCTACAGCAGGACAACGACCCTAAACACACCTCCAAATTGAGCAAGAACTATTCAGAGCAGAAGCAGGCAGCTGGTATTCTATCGGTAAGGGAGTGGCCAGCGCAGTCACCAGATCTGAACCCCATTGAGTTGTTGTGGGAGCAGCTTGACCGTATGGTATGCAAGAAGGGCCCATGCAACCAATCCAACTTGTGGGAGCTGCTTCTGGAAGCGTGCGGTGCAATTTCTCCAGATTACCTCAACAAATTAACAACTAGAATGCCAAAGGTCTGCAATGCTGTAATTGCTGTGTGCTCGTCCCCAGTTAGCTATCTTTTCTGCACATGCACACGTTCAGGCGTACATTTGTGGTGAGCAGCGGTTTCAGACAGTCATTGAAGCTCAACTTTCTCACCGCGTTTCTTTCAAAATGGCCTCTTCTGAGGTTGTAAGAGAAAAAATGCCTATGAAGTGCATGAGAAAAGAAAGGCCTCAGCAGAGGTAGATATATCCCAGAATGCTTTGCACGGAGAGCTCTCGTTGCAAAACATTATGGGATTTGCTGTCACAGCGGCCCGCTGTCGACTCTTGACAAAGATGGCGCAGGCACCGTGCGGTGGAGGAGGAATTCGGGACTATCGGGGAGCAAAGAGTAGTGATCATTTGTCCAAACGGTCCGTTAACTGAGTTCACATTGAAGTCCACTATACAGTCCCCGCTCTATATAGCGATTGAGAGATTTAGCGGTTAGGGTGGACGTTCGGACATTTTAAGCTCGTATGAGCTACGGGAACTGCAACTTTTGAACAGACTGTAGGAGTTCTTGATCAAGTGTATTGATGGATTTATTTTATCTTTGTTAAATGCAAAATACATATTTTTTTAAAACTTTGGTATAATCGCTGCTCTAATTAGGTCACTCTGTCAGCTAAAGTTATGTTATGGAGTCTCTACACTCCAGATTAATCGATTACTCAATTAGTTGACGATAATTTTAATAATCGATTAATCACGATTAATCAGATTGATTGTTTCAGCCTTAACATAAATTATCAGAATCACCAAGTCTCAGCTTGTAATGAGATGTTACCGGTGGCCAAGCACGTCAACACTGCTGCATTTTATGTGGTAGAATAAAAAAAAAACAAAAAACTTTTACAATCACTTGGTTTGGTTTCCCATCAGCTTCAACTTTGGTTAATAACTCTTTGTTTTTTCTTCTTTAATTCTTCCTTTAGATCAAGACCAGAACCATCTAGAACCTCCACAGATTAAACAGGAATGGGTAGAACCAGAACTTCCACTGACTGAAGATGCCCTGAACCAACTGGAATGTCCGCAAATCAAACATCTGCAGGAACCAGAGCCTTTACAGATTAATGAAAACCAAAAAGAACCGGTTGGTGTAACTCAGGAGCAACCAGAACTGGCACAGATATCAGACAAACTTAAGGAATCACAGCTGCTCTTCGCCCCAAACTCTGACAGTCTGGTTCAGGTTCTGGCACTTAAGGAAGAGACTTTTATGGACTCTCTGGTTTATCAGCAAACCAAAACAGAATCACAAACTGAGCAGCTCTGCTCCTATCTTGGCTCTGATGCTCAGACCAAAAGCCCAGAAGGCAACGTTTCCATGGTAACCAAAACACCGCCTCAGTTGGACAACGATTCATCTCTGAAATGTGACTTTTGTGAAAAAGTCTTCAACTTCAAAAACAATTTGATTCAGCATCTCAGAACTCACACTGGTGAGAAGCCATACTCCTGTAACACCTGTGGGAAGAGCTTCTCCAAAAGCAGCAACCTAAAGGTTCACATGAGAACCCACACTGGGGAGAAGCCCTACGTCTGTGGGATCTGTGGAAAAGCTCTAAGTTCAAACAGACATCTTTCTGATCACATGGTCACTCACTCCAGGCAGAAACCTTATGCCTGCTCACCATGTGGGAAAATGTTTTCCCATGAGAGCTCCTTCCAGTACCACATGAAGAGCCACAGTGGTGACAAGGCATATTCCTGTGAGACGTGTGGGAAAAGGTTCATTCTCAATTCTAGTCTGCTTAAACACATGAGAACCCACACTGGGGAGAAGCCTTTTTCATGCCCAACATGTGGGAAAAGTTTTACTCAGAGCTGCAATCTGAATGTTCACATGAGAATCCACACAGGGGAGAAACCGTATTCCTGCTCCATCTGTGGAGAGAGGTTCTGTCGTAAGGCAGGTCTGATCCGGCACATCAGAGCACACAGAACCCTCTTACTGAGCAACAGTTAAAGTAAACCTGTGACACTTGGTCTCATTTTTATGAGATTTTTATTTATTAGCTCCCCAAAGGAGCATGTGGTTTCTTCAGGGTCGGCCTGACCCTCTAAAATAAAGTAAAAATAAATAAAATGCCTTCTAAAGTTATGAAATTATTGGATGATATTTCATGATGTGTAACAGATGATTGGATTTGGTGCTGATGCAGCGCACCATTTGGAGCCAAGATTTTTTAAAGGATCCTTCATGATTACTAGGCGATGGCTTGAAACAATGGCGTTCCCACAGGGTTCATCAGCCTGTCAGCAGCTGACATGGTGTGCTCAAAGGTCCTCAACTGTAAAGCTAATCAGGATAGAAAGAAGCCAGCATGTATCCTAAATGAAGGACTGGTCTCTGCGAGGAACCTCCTTTCGGTAGTTTTTTTTAGATTCTTATACTTCTTATATAAAAATGTTTTATAAATTATTGCTTATGCAAATGAGGTGTAATGGATGCATTGTTAAAGGAATAGTACACCCAAAACATGATTAGCCTTCATTTTCTACTCACCCCCATGCTGAACAACACTCTGGAATACTTTTTTGATATCTCAAATGCATCTGGAGATCTGGGAGGCTTCTTGCTGTCTGCTGACATTCAAATAATGGAGGTCTATGGTGCCCGAGGCAGAAAGGTCCATAAAAGTCCACAAAAAACGTGTCAATATTCCTCCATACTGCTCGTCCAATGTATTCCAAGTGTCCTGAGTGGGTAGCGTCCATAATTTACTCGAAACGAAGTCATTTAGAATGTTTTTAGAGCATAAACAGTAGTGTATAGGATTTCCTTAAAGCGCGTTCACGAGTCTACGGAAACCGCGGCAGACCAAACCAGATGAAAGTGCGCATTCAGCTCGGCAAAGAACTCATGCTCTTCCTCAACACTGAAGTCCTCAAACATTTTTCTTTCGTTGTTTCTTTCTTTGCACAGGTAAACAGCACATTTCTTCTTCTACGCTTGCATTATTGGCAGAGCAGACGCTGAATGCGCACTTTTGTCTGGTTTGGTCTGCCGCAGTTTCCGTAGACTCGTGAACGCGCTTTTAGGAAATCCTATACACTACTGTTTATGCTCTAAAAACATTCTAAATGACTTCATTTCGAGTAAATTCTGGACGCTACCCACTCAGGACACTTGGAATACATTGGACGAGCAGTATGGAGGAATATTGACACGTTTTTTGTGGACTTTTATGGACCTTTCTGCCTTGGGCACCATAGACCTCCATTATTTGAATGTCAGCAGACAGCAAGAAGCCTCCCCGATCTCCAGATGCATTTGAGATATCAAAAAAGTACTCCAGGGTGTTGTTCAGCATGGAGGTGAGTAGAAAATGAAGGCTAATCATGTTTTGGGTGTACTATTCCTTTCAATTGAAAATGTCCAATTACGCTTCAAATGTTTAACTGGTTGAAATGCTCCCCCTTCACTGCTGTAATTTAATGCCACAGCAGGACGTTCTGCTGTGAACCAATCATTAATCGGTCTTTGACAGTGTGCGTCACTTCCGCAAAAGCGCAATGCATTTAGGGTAGTTAGCGCCATTTCTGTGGTGAAGAGACAGCAGCAACTAACAACAGAAAACTAACAGAGAGTAGAGGTGTTCTAGTTGCTTCCGTTGGAAAAAATGGGACACTGGTGCTGCGTCAAAGGATGCAACAGTAATTCTAAACAGAAAACAGCAGATGGGGCCTTACGGTTTTTCGTATTCCACACTTGGAAAAAAAAATACGGACCGCAGACAGAGGACTTAACAAAGAGGCGTCGGGCTGCATGGGTCGCTGCTGTAAGAAGGAAAGACATCACGTTTCATAAAATATCTCCTCATGCTCGTGTTTGCTCTCTGCATTTTCAAAAAGGTAAGTCCTTATAAATATACACTAATAGAAATCAACACGCTGAAATGGTTTGCTTATAAAGTTGCAGGAGTTCATGTAAACCTACTGAAACATGCTGTGGAAGAGAAGCGGAAAGTGATGTTTGTTTTGTTTATTTCTTTTTTAGACCGCTAAAATTTAATAAATAATGCATTCTCTGTATATAATCATTTACACAATCTGCAATACAATTTTTTTTAAATGAATAAATATATGTAAATACACTGTACATATAAAAACACTGTACATACCCACTCGTCAGCCAACTCACTGTATTTATTTATCCTGTGCAATCTACTTAAGTATATTATAATCCTTTGTTCGTCTGTAAGCTTTTCAGTTTATTTATTTACCTCTGGCCTTACTAGTCCGATGTACTTGTGCTGTTTCGGTATAGCAAATTTCCCCACTGTGGGACACATAAGGTTATCTTAATTTATTACACATCTAATCTAATGGGCTCTGTTATTTAGGTGCTTTATATAGTGTTTTGAATAGATGTGTAAAACACTAAACCTTTCATCTACTTTGCAGGTCAACCTGCATATGAGATGATGAAGACTGACCCAGACTGGGCTCCATCCCTGCATCTGGGCCACACTGACATCAAACCAACAGACACAGACCGCTCTTTAAGACGTGGTTATCGGGAACAGCTGAAAAAGAATGCCCTGCAAGCAACTGAAACGGGGCTCCATTGGGCTGATGAAATCCTTGAGCAACAGGATGAAGTAACACATGAGGCGACAGAGAACCCTAACCAGCAACAGACTGACACGCAGAAGGCTGCTGAAAACGTTGGCCGGCCAAACACCAAGGATGACACAGAAGGTGGTCGTCAGGAAGGACAGACAGAATGTAACCTGTGTGTGCTCAGGTGTGCAGAGATGAACCATCTTTTGGAAGAAAACAGAGAGCTGCGGCGTGAACTTGATGAGCTGCGGATCTCTGATGGCTCCTTTGGAGACACTAATGAAAAAGTCCAGTACTATACGGGTCTACCAAACTTGGTGACCTTTATGGCTTTGTTTAATTTTCTGCTGCCTCTCATGTCTGCTCAAAATAAAATTCTCAGTCCATTTCAAATGCTTCTGTTAACCTTCATGCGTCTGAGATTGGATCTGCCCTCACAACACCTTGCTTATCTCTTCTGTGTTTCACCAAAGACAGTGTACAGAACATTCAATGAAATGGTGTCATTTTTATATGCAAATCTAAAGCGTGCAATTGTGTGGCCAGATAGAGACACCTTGCACAAAATTATGCCTCATCCGTTTGTGGAGGCCTTTGGACATAGAGTCACAGTGATTAGTGACTGTTTTGAAATTTTCACAGAGAAACCAGCTAATAAATGAATGCCAGATCAAGTACTGTTTCAACTTTCTTCTTCTTTTTTATTCTTCTTTTCACACAAATAGAATTTTGCTTTTTTTAAAGTTACTTTTGAAAAATAACAGCAAAACAAATATAAGTTTCACCGTCACTTCAAATATTAACAATGTTTCTGAAGTTGTAAAAATGTGTGTACAATAAAGAGTGGAGTTTGAAATTTGAAACAAGCGTTGTTATTATCTTTTCAATCAAGCAGAGAATTTATGAAAATGCAATACAAAATCTCAAATACATAAATAATGCAGAACAGTGCAAAGCTTCAAATGTTTTACTTTGTCTTCCTCCCTCGTATATAGCAGATTGCTCTTTAGATTAAATTAGACGATTTTCATTTTCCCTGGACTTGTTTTCACTGTGGTCTTCCGTAGAGATATGACCTAACAGGTGATATCTGTGAAGAAGACTGCAGATCCCAGTGAAAACAGGCCTGGGTAAAGTGAACAGCAAATACAGTGTGCAACTTATCAATGTGCAAAAATTCTGACAAGTTTTTCCGTTCAGTCTGATGAGCAGCACAAACTACTCTAATAACTGCAGCGATCTGTGCAACTGCCCACAACATCTGCCTTGTCACTGTAATAATAATATATAATATCGTTCCCTAGCAGCTTTAGAAAGTTTGACTGGGTAGGGTATCCGTTCAGTTTTCTTGTTCTTTTCCATTTAACTGATAATCCTAGCTGCTGGCTTGCAGCGCTCTCCTCTTGTTTTCTGCTGTTTTGTTTTTCTTCCGCTCACCACAAAAATGGCGCTAGGGGGCGTGTCAGTCACGTGGCTGACAAAGACCGATATACAGAGAAGCACTTTAAACCTTCTGTTATGTAAGGTAGAGGATCTGTAGTACTGTGAATGTTTTTCTCTTAGTCTGTTCATTATGAACTCTTTACACTTAGTAATGATTCAGTGTTTAGATCAATGAACCAAAGGCAGGTTATTATTAATATTGTGATATTGGAACATGAATGTTTTTAGTAAGAATATTTTTTAACTTTAACAAAAAAATAAAATAAATTTAAAAATGTTTTCTTTGTGATAAAGAATGTTTTTGTTTCTGAGCCTCCTGGGTGGAAGGCTCAATGATAGACTGATAAGAGCTGCAGTAATATTGATAACCTATTTAATGCATACAATGATATACGGTATACAATATTAGGTTTTATATGAATTGTTGATTTTTCATTTGGGCACATGTTTGTATATTTAATTTTAAATCTAAAAATAGAGAAACAAATGTTCTAATTTGGTCGTTTTTAGAATAAATCAGCTTTGACTTGAGTAAAAGTGTGAAGTTGCGTGTGTGTGTGTGTGTGTGTGTGTGTATATAGTATATCTATATAGGTATTCCTTTAGAATAAAACATACTACAGCCCGATTACATCACATAAAATTCAGTTCTTTGGAAGCCACAGGGCCCACAAGTTCATCTAAGAGATATTATAATGTGGGTTTTATTTTGTTTGATTGACTTTTCATTGTCTATAGACCTGGTTTAATGTCTCCAAAGAACCTCAGACTTAAAGGAGCTCTAAGTGATTTATTCTGGGAAAATCCTGAATAAAAAAATCTAAAAATTTTGAGATTTTCCCTATAGTTTTTTCTATAAGATATATTGGACCATGTTTTTCTGATAAAACGTTATTTCTGATAAGATATTTAAGATAAGATAAGAAGATATTGGACCTTTGAGAATTGTCATGACATGATAACAGCATGGATCACATACTTATATGACCCTTTTTGTAGTTTTTAATGTTAGAGAAGGCTTGATCAAGTGATATTACTCAAATGGTGAAAAGCATATAAGTATAAGAACAAATGAGCAATTTATAATGAACTATTGGGTAACATATACTTTAAACATAAGTGAATAGAAGCCGAGTATTTCTTTCAGCTTGCTTATATCAGACATTTTACTGTAGATGCAGGCTGATGTATTCTGATATTTATTTGACTGATTTCTGACTGTTTTACAACATCAGTTTGGGATCGTATAATCTGGAAAAGTGTCTACGAAATGTATTAGAAGAAAAGAAAGGCCTCAGAAGAGGCAGATGCATCCCAGAATGCTTTACGAGGAGAGCTCTCACCGCAAAGAAGATGATCTTCCTTAAAGTAAGAAATGTTAGTAGGGAGGATTTTAGTGAGACCAGGAGAGTCAGAAGCACAGAAGAAAGAAAAGGAGAGAACTGATTGGCTGATCCACCACCGAAACATAGCAAGAAATGAAAACATACATTTCTATAACAATCATGTAATTTTTAATATGAAGATAAGTTAAACTTTACCATCTGCATGGAGCGAAATTATGTGGTTTCAGCAGCCAGAAGTGTGACTCTAATAAAAATGGTTTTATTGAGAATACAAAATATAAGATAACATTGCTTATAGTTTAGAATTGGAAATATATACAAGCTATAGAGCACAGAGTAATTTTAATATCATTCACAAAAAGGGAAATCCTCACAATAATAAAGACTTCAAAAGATCTTAAGTTGCAGAAAAATGTGCCCATAAATACACACTCAGATTATATCAAATATAATAATCTCAACTCCTGTTGCATATAAGAAAGATGTAGATGAGGAGAGAAAATATTTGTTCTACTGTTCATTTTGATATTACTTACAGCCTAAATGTTCATCTCCAAAATTCTCTTCTTCTTCTTCTTCTGTGATGCTCTGTTTTCTCTGGCTTTGATTGCAGCGCTTATTCCAGGTTGGTTCTGAAAGTCAGAACAAACACATTTAAACACATCCTCCTCTTCGCACCATGATTATAGAAAACCGATGTAGTTCTCAGCTCTCCTGTACTCTCCTCCCAGAGTTGTGTGGACTGCAGTACTGCTCTTCTGTCCAGTTTGGAGTTTTGCTACCTTTTATTGTTTGTTGTCTTATTCAATGAAACCTCCTAACAGTCGATTAATCTTAATCACTTCAAGCTAAAACTGCTTGATTGGAAATTAGGAGCTCTGAGAGACTGTGGATATTGAGGATTACAGTTTCTAATTTGTCAAACTCAAATCTCCCTGTAATCATTTGTCCTCTCAGGGTCTGGGTGTTTCCAGTGTCCATTCAGCTGTGAGCATAAAAGTCACAGAAAGTGTAAAATAGAAAGCTTAATATTTTTATATATATATATATATATATATATATATATATATATATATATATATATATATATATATATATATATATATATATATATATATATATATATATATATATATATATATATATATATATATATATATATATATATATATATATATATATATATAACTACTGTTTTATTTTTATATAAGCAGTGGATGCTCTGAAAACAACCAATAAAGGTTGAGAAACTTGAAGTAGGGGGAATAAAAAATGTTTTATCTGAACACACTTTAAAACCCTATGTTGGTGATTCACGGCCAGTAGATGGCAGTAGTGCCAGTAGATGGCAGTAGTCTCCAGTATAAATAATGACAATTTATCAAGATGAAATAAGGAAACTGTGGAAGTTATGGTTTTATTTCCCTATTTATATTTATTCATATAAAAACACTAAAAATAAGTGTAATAAAGACACATTAATTATTGTAAGAAGACTAATACAGTTATACTGCTGGTAAAAATGGGATTGGCCTCATTACTGCAGCATCAGGCCATGATCTTTTTTCATCCATATTTAATGTATGTTTTATATTTATACACTCAGATTTAACCCGAGTGCTGGTTATCCATATTTATTTATGTTTCTATTGAACTCTGCACTCAGGTACCCTTTCCCTTTTTATTACACCTGTGCTGAATATTAATGACATTTATTCATCAAGTTTATATCGATAATACAAGATTTACCTCATGAGTTTTAAGCTATGTCACTAAGTAAAACAGATATATATGTCATGATCTGGCCTGTTTGCTCCTCCCTAATTGGTAATTCCTTTCACCTGTCGTTTTACCTCCCTGCCTCAATTCTAATTTATTCCTCTCACCTGTTTCCTCTGGTTTATTATCAGTTCAGCCTGAGCATTCAGTGCCAGATCATTAACTGTTTTTCTGTTAGTCTGTCTGTTCAGTTTATTTTCTTGGTTTATGTCCTGGATCCTGGCGGCCAGTGGAAAGGGGGTTTTGTGTCTGTCTCGTCTCCTGATCGTCCACTGTTCCTCCCCCGTGGAGTCCTCGGGGTTTTTGGCTCAATATGGGGGAGGTTCAGTTTTTATCCAGTAAGCCTGGCTCCAGGGAGGGGACCAGTTTAAAGTCCTGCTTCAAGTTCCGGTTCCACGTCCTGTCTCTGCTACCCTCTTCCACTGCTGTCAGCTTTAGTGCAAACTAGAAGACAAAGACAAAGCATCTCTAGACTAAAAGTTTTGATGAGGTGAAGCACATGCGAGTCCGTTCCTTGTTCCGACTGAAGAGACTCCAGAATGAGTGAGATTTATGACAATAATTTGGCTGATACAACAGTGGACACAGGGAATGTAAATAACAGCTGGAATGATTAATTTACTTCAAAAAGTGACACGCTGAGCAGGATGGGTGCAGCATGACAAGTGGGAAGGTGAATATATGGAGTCAGATTTCATTATCAGTGGAATTACTCTCTTCTCTGTTATTATGATAGTGATGAAGACCAGCAATAAGGTTTCTGAACTCACCAACTTACCATCCACTGACTCGTGATTGTATACCTCTCTCTCAAACCTAATGTGGATTTAGAGATTAATATTGTTTAATAGTGTATTTTCTACAGTATTACTGAGCGCCACTCACCTCGACCTTCTATATCCAGTTCACATTGATCCCTGCATCTCCTTGGATACAGTCCAAAATACCCCCACTTGTCTATCCAGAGGGATAAGGGCTGAGGGGTTCAGAAACCATGAGAAACATTATTTGAAGTGAGGCTCTTGACAGCACCGAGCTCTGGGGAAACAAAGCTACACTGCCTGATCCTGTCTGCTCCTGTGCGTGACCACCTGGTCACACTTCTGGTCCCAGTCAGACTCTGAACCCTCCTGGGAGTCTGTGGATGCCTGGAAGTCTGGATCCTGCCATCCTGTTTCTGTTCCTGCCTGATCTTGATCCTGCCTGTTCTGTCTGTTCCTGTCTGTTCTGGATCCCTGACCAGGATCGGCTTACAGCATGACCTCTGGGACTGCAGCACTGGGGACATTCTTGGTCTGGGCTGTTAAACCAGGTAAGTGACCAACTCAGATAATCTTCTGTCAGATGATCGTGGTCACTTACCTGTGTTTCTCCCACTACAGAGTGTCTGAGATTGGGCGGTGCCCCGCCCCCCCGCCTGCAGTGTCCGCGAGCCACAGCTCTGCTTTTGTTTAGTTTTATTTAATAAACATTTGAACTTTCCTACTGACTGTCTCTCCTTGAATACTGGGTCCATCTGTCCTCTGTCCCATGACAATATATATAGCTGATCTATATACACTATATTGCCAAAAGTATTTGCTCACCCATCCAAATTATTGGAATCAGGTGTTCCAATCACTTCCATGGCCACAGGTGTATAAATTCAAGCACCTAGGCATGCAGACTGTTTTTACAAACATTTGTGAAAGAATGGGTCGCTCTCAGGAGCTCAGTGAATTCCAGCGTGGAACTGTGATAGGATGCCACCTGTGCAACAAATCCAGTCGTGAAATTTCCTCGCTCCTAAATATTCCACAGTCAACTGTCAGCTGTATTATAAGAAAATGGAAGTGTTTGGGAACGACAGCAACTCAGCCACGAAGTGGTAGGCCACGTAAACTGACGGAGCGGGGTCAGCGGATGCTGAAGCGCATAGTGCGAAGAGGTCGCCAACTTTCTGCAGAGTCAATCACTACAGACCTCCAAACTTCATGTGGCCTTCAGATTAGCTCAAGAACAGTGCGCAGAGAGCTTCATGGAATGGGTTTCCATGGTCGAGCAGCTGCATCCAAGCCATACATCACCAAGTGCAATGCAAAGCGTCGGATGCGGTGGTGTAAAGCACGCCGCCACTGGACTCTAGAGCAGTGGAGACGCGTTCTCTGGAGTGACGAATCGCGCTTCTCCATCTGGCAATCTGATGGACGGGTCTGGGTTTGGCGGTTGCCAGGAGAACGGTACTTGTCTGACTGCATTGTGCCAAGTGTAAAGTTTGGTGGAGGGGGGATTATGGTGTGGGGTTGTTTTTCAGGAGCTGGGCTTGGCCCCTTAGTTCCAGTGAAAGGAACTCTGAATGCTTCAGCATACCAAGACATTTTGGACAATTCCATGCTCCCAACTTTGTGGGAACAGTTTGGAGCTGGCCCCTTCCTCTTCCAACATGACTGTGCACCAGTGCACAAAGCAAGGTCCATAAAGACATGGATGACAGAGTCTGGTGTGGATGAACTTGACTGGCCTGCACAGAGTCCTGACCTCAACCCGATAGAACACCTTTGGGATGAATTAGAGCGGAGACTGAGAGCCAGGCCTTCTCGTCCAACATCAGTGTGCGACCTCACAAATGCGCTTCTGGAAGAATGGTCAAAAATTCCCATAAACACACTCCTAAACCTTGTGGACAGCCTTCCCAGAAGAGTTGAAGCTGTTCTAGCTGCAAAGGGTGGACCGACGTCATATTGAACCCTATGGATTAGGAACGGGATGTCACTTAAGCTCATATGTGAGTCAAGGCAGGTGAGCAAATACTTTTGGCAATATAGTGTATATATATATATATATATATATATATATATTTTTTTTTTTTTTTTTTTTTTTTTTTTTTTTGCATCAACTATAGGTCAGATGCAACACAATGGCACAAAATTCAGGTTGTAATTCAAAAGCTGCATTTTTCCGTCATTTCCAGTCCAATAACAGATAACAGTCTGTGTTCCTAAATTCAGCTCCAAGCTGAATGTGTTTGTGGGAACATGAATGTTTTTTAGTGTTTCTGCATCATGTGAGGCAGATTTTTTCCATCTGCTGTCAGATTCAAATCCAGACGATGAAACCATCCAGCAGCTGGAGCTGAGCTGTCAATCAGCAGCAGCAGTCTGATCTGTGGGCTGCAGGGGCTGATGGGAGCTTTGAGGAGCTGTTAGAAACCACGTGGCCCTCGTCTGATCTAGCAGCTCGTCCTTGTTTGGCCTCAGCTGCATCAGAGCGCCACTTCTCCCCAGGTTCACCAGAGGAAACACCACTGCACAAAATGCTTTTCCTCCCAGCTGCTGCTCTGTGCTGTCTGTGTTCAGGTGAGTGTTTCCAGCCAATCAGGAGCCAACAAAGTCCACCTGGAACAAACACTGTCCCACTAACCTTCATCTGTCTGTCTGTGTCTCTACAGCGCTGGCTGCCATGGCAACGCAGCTTAGCCAGTAGGATTTAACTCTGACCAGGAGAGTCAGTGACAGCGTCTCCCTCAGCTGTGGAGGAACTGATCAGTGTGGTGATAATGTTGTAACCTGGTACCAGAAGAAAGGAAAAGAAACATTCAGACCAATTCTTTATATCACCAGTGATGGTAGCACACAGAAACCTTTCAGTCATCCTCAGCAAAATGATTTCTCAGCTGAGAGAAATCAGAAAAGCTGTACATTGAAGTTAAATCCTGTTAAAGTTAGTCATTCAGCCTCCTACTACTGCGGCTGTAGGAAGTCTGGTTCCCACAGTGAGAAATGATCCCTGCAGCCTGAACAAAAACCTCCAGATGAACAGATGTCAAACAGTGTTTGTGACAAGAAGAGAGCAGTAAACCACAGCCCAGGTTCACTGGTTTCACCTCCATCTCAGAGACTCACTGAGATCAGGGAAATACTTTATTCCTTAAAAGTCCAGTAGGAGATCTTTTCTGACACATTTTTTACCATGTGGCTTAAAGATCTACCCACAGCCACTTAGCAAGCAGTGAAATAGAAGGTCTTTAAGTGAAACAAAAAAATAGTCCCTGCTAAAGTGAGAAATCAATGAAAAACCCCAACCAATCACAAAAGATGGTCTGTTGTACACAATTGGTTCCTGACATGTTAATTTAGGCGTTAATAAACTGTTTCAGAGGAGTGATCATAGTGCTCTGCATCATCACTGCTCAGACGCTCCTGCTGCTCTAGACGCGCTGCAGACAGCATGCGTGTTCATGTGTTTTGAAGGCGTGGTTTCGAGGGATGGTCTGAAGGGAGAGGATGGTTTTGGATGTTCAAAAATATAGTTTGCTGGAACCGTTTCTCCAACATCTCCTACAACACCTTTAATGATTAATATTTACCAGTCTAATTCATAAACAGAAAAGAATAGGAATTCAGCTAAAAGTTTCTAAATATCACAGAAACAGCCTTTTCATAAGTGTCTAAGACATTAATCTGATAAACCATTGGTCCATCCTGAAGCTTTCATATAAAAGTTGAATGGTCGTTTAGATGAAAACATTTTAAACAAATCTCTTCTTTGAACAATTTTCAATAGCTAACTTCCGTTTTGTGGCATGTCCACATTCTATGGTATTTGCTCAGGGGGCATCTTTAGGATCCTCTATTTGGGTCTGTCTTGGTGCATGTGCAACACACGCACAAGAACATTTTAGTTCAAGGGCAGTGTGCAAAGAGCTTACCTTAGTTATAAAACAGTCTTGTGTTAGTCTAACACAAAAATAAGACTCCACTCAGCATCTCCTTCCTGGCTCTTTAGGATAAAACCATCCTGTTCCATATTTCTCATGAATCTTGCAAGATGGATTTTAGCTATTTTAAATATGGTGGCCAGGGCCTGAAGTTAACTTTTGCCAGGTAAATTGTGAAATCCACCAGCTACAGATGTTTATTAACAGCTAAAACAAAGGTCAACATCTCAGTAGAGGCTTTAAGATGGTTCTTAAAACTGTACAGAATGAACATTAAAGTGCTATCTGGTCATTAACCAACTTAGTCTCATTTATGACTAGATCATAAATGACAACTGTATCTGACCTGGTGTGACAAGAAGTACAAACCGCCAATAATCTCACTGATGGTCTCATTTATTTAGTCAACACCCCCTGTGGCTTTTTCTTCTGCCTTAGTGTGCATATGCTCACTGTTCAAAGACAACTGGGAAGAAAAAATTTACTAATTGATTTTTAATGCAGATTGGCAAGCAACCAGTTTCACCACCAACCAGTAAGGGGTTTGGACCAGGACTAACAAGCTAAAAAACTAAGAAAAGAAAAAAAGATCCTCCTCAATAACCAGTCCATTTCCATCTGTCCTATAATCCTATATTGAGTTGTGAGCATTAGAGTCACCATATCACCCTTTCATTTAAATGTAATACTATCTCACCCAATGAATTTACAGATAATTACTTGCAGGGATTATAAAATGCATCATGTTAAACTTACTTTGTCCATAATTCAACAGTGTTTTGCTAGAAGTCTATATTGCAACCCTGTCTTTAAAAACATCCACCTCTATTACCCTCCTTTCTATCCCTTTGATGGCCATTAATAACAAAGTTTAATGTAGGTGTTAACCATGTTTCCTGAATGTCATTTCAGGTTTTATCATAAACTTTTGTATGAATCATTTTAACTCTTGACCATTTCCTACAATACCTCTAGTGTTCCAATGCATCAGTAACATCCTGCCTAGTCACCTGACCCTGAACGTTTGCCATCTGCTTCAATTTCTGCTTTGATCTTTTCTCAAGAAATATTCCTCATCCCTAGAAATTTAAATTTTCTTTTAAATGATCTTGATTTTATCAGTTTTATGTTTGACTTGGCCCGGGCAATTAGTAACATAGGCAATGAACAAAATGAGTTTACTGGATTATTTTTTCTTACCCTGCTGCTCAGGTTCTTGTGTATTAATATTTAAATGTCTCCATTAGTTTTCTTATGTTGTTCTTAAACCTTCTTTGCTGCCTCACCGTAGCTTAGGTTGTTTGTTCTTTTCACCTTTTCAACCTCCACTGCTCTCTTCCTGAATTCACAGCCTCCATGCCATGTGTTGCAGCATTTTTCCTGAGCTCCTTCAGTATATTCCTGTATTTTGTGCTCCCATCTACATGTCACACATTTCCATTTTTCCCCTACATACTGCAGCAATGTTTCCATACAGCTCATATATTCTATACATATAAATTTGAATATGTATAAATTTCTGTCAACTCTCATTTTTTTATCATTTTCTGTAACTCTTGATGCTACTAACTTCCACATTTTAAATATTACATTTTATTTTTTTTAAAGTCTTAATGTAGTGGAATGCCATGAAAACTCCTTTATTTGTGGGATTCCACCTCTATATTCTCCTACAACGTTTGTAGTTTACACTTTTTTCTTACAAATAGTTTCAATGAATCTAACTTTGCCTTTTTGATACTCTGATTTGTAAACAATTATCAAATTGCATCTCTTAATGTTGTTACTATTTCAACCTTCCATCCATCCATCCATCCATCCATCCATCCATCCATCCATCCATCCATCCATCCATCCATCCATCCATCCATCCATCCATCCATCCATCCACCCATCCATCCATCCATCCATCCATCCATCCATCCATCCATCCATCCATCCATCCATCCATCCATCCATCCATCCATCCATCCATCTTCCGCTAGCGACAGTGTTCCAGCTATCATCATCATCATCATCTACAGCCTGAGTTGCCCTCTTAACCAGTCACAACCGCCCATATTTTCACCACATTTTGTTTTAAAAAATCCAAGACAAAAGAGAGGCTATGGATTGGTCAACAACACAGCACTTGCTCCGTGATGTATGTTGTCTTTTAACCAGTGGCGGCAGGGAAAGCAGAATAAAGCATTATGTAGCACTATGGGTTAAGCTTCACAATGTTATAAACGGTTAGTAGCACCAGAAGATTGGGTCGTAATGGAGTGTGAGAGGTGAACTAAGACCAACACCAAATATAAAGGTTTAAATTGAAAATATATTAATATTCAAAAGATTCAAATAATGTTAACTTTCAGAGGAAGACAACATAAAATAAACAATGAGCAATGACTTTAATTAATTTAAAGATTTGATACTTTCAGTCCTTTACCGGTCCAAAGGATCCTTTATTTGGGATCTGTTCTAAAGGGGAAAAAGTAAGTCAAAATATTAAGTCAAATATTAACTGTGAGTACCAGCTATAATTAGCCACTAATGCTATGAAGTTCATGGTAGTGACAATCACAAGCTCACTTTAATTCAATCCACGATTGCCTCCAATGGAAACACTAGTGATGTTAGGAGATGAGACGAGGCGTGTGTGGAGGAGTGGAGGGGGCGCTTCAGTGAGGTGCATATAGGCTTTATTCGGGGGAGGGGCCAAAATCAATTACGTCTGAAGCCTCGCTACCCCGTGATACCAGGTGATCACTTGGGGAAGTGGTTCAGCTTGCCCGCAGCTTTGACAGTTATTTAAACAGCCTCAGTATTCAGTCCAGATGTGGGAGTTGGTAGGAGAGTTGCAGTCAGTTGGATAGTTTGGATATATTCTAAGCATAGATTGGTTGTTTTTACAACACATTTAGTTGGTTAAAACTATTTGCTTTGGATGAAACAATGTAATGATCAAAATCTGAGCAAGTCAGTGGTTACAGTTGTAACATTTGTGCTAAGTAGTATAGCTTTGTAGTGAGCAGTTACCATTGCTAGAGGCCTGAGCTCTATGACATTGACTTCCACTCTTGAGGTTGTTGGTTTGAGACCCACTTTTGAAAGTTGTGAAAATCATTACCAAGTATTTTGGCAAATGTGACTAATTTTCCCTAGTACAAATATAGATTGGGTAAAAACACTGACAAATTAGATATGTTGGTTTAACCAAAAGATTGGTTGAACACATAACTTCCAACCCAATTAAAACCCCAGACTGTGGAAAAACTATTATTTTTCAATAAAAAAAGTAATGCCTTTCATTTTGCTCATCATTGCCCAATTTGCACGAGCAATTTCACTGTCTGCTTGAGCTTATTTCATTAAAAAGTCAGAAAACAGTTTAGCCTAAATGATTGTTCATTTCTAAGACATTTTACACACAAAAAACTTACAAAAAGTTTTATTATATATACCAATTAGTAACAATTTCAAAGGAACTTAAAATTGGATTAAACAGGAAAATCAATTGCAAAAAATCACAGATTATATTACAAACTTCAGTTCTGCACATTATCAGTAGGTGGTGACATGTTCACATGAAGCTTCATGAACTGTGGGGATCGATGCATTTTGCCAAAAAGGTTCAGTATGAGAACATCTGACCAATTAATAAACTAAACATCAGTGAATAGAAGCCGAGTATTTCATTCAGCTTGCTTATATCAGGGATTATAGATGCAGGCTGATATATTCTGATATTTATTTCACTGATTTCAGACTATTTTAATACATCAGTATGGGATCGTATAATCTTTCAATTTTACCTCCATGAGACAAGTTCCTCTCAAAGTCTTGCCTTCAGAGCTACTTAAGTGAAGAAATGTTTGTAGGGAGGAGTTTCCGTGAGCAAAGGAGAATCAGAAGCACAGATGGAAGAAAAAGAGCTGATTTGCTGATCCACCACCAAAAAATGACAAGAAATTAGAACATAAACTTCTATAACAATCATGCAATTGTTGATATGGAGATAAGTTGAAGTCTATCATCTGTAGCTTGTCTATCATCTGCATGAAGTTTATTTATTGTTTAGTTTATTTATTTAAATATGCTTTACAACAACACTAGGAAGTGCCTCACAAAAAATTAAAAACATTGTAAAAGCCAGTTTGAAAAAAATTAGTCTATTTAATCTGGACTTAAAAAGGGGCGGATCTGTGAGAACACGCAGACCGAGGAGCAGGCTACTAGGCTACTTCCACACTGTTAATACCGGCACCTTGCTATATCCAGAACCATTTGATTGGCAAACCGGAGAACTCAACTTAACTGAGTCAACATCTCAGTTAATTATAACCATGAAGGCCTTAAAAACAAGTATTAAAATATTAAAATCAATCCGAAAATGGGAGCCAGTGCAACAGAGAACCCTGTGTGACCAGTCCCGAACCTGTTTGTCTGTTTCACTCATAAAACTTGTGTTTATCTTTAATAAACAGTTTAACTTTTCATCTGCCTCCGTTGTGTTCTGCATTTGGGTTAGATCCCCGAACCCAATCATGACACCCCCAGGCGTTTTCCTGCCTGCTTTAAGCGCATCCATTCTGTCACAGTGGTGTCTTTATCAAGCTGCAAGGCGGTCTCATATTTCTGGAGAATGCTGCCAACTGTTGTGTTTCCAAAACTGTTCTTTTGTTGATTTTTGGACATCTTCGAAAGTATTTCAAAACAGGTGTTGATAAGCTGACGGTCAAGCAGTACGCAAATGCACGTAGTAATATAATTGACGTTACGCTTTCATGATTTGTGACACGCATGCGTACCTGCTTACCAGTTATGTGCACCCCTGCCTATAATCCCATATTGAGTTGTGAGCATTAGTCACCGTATCACCCTTTCATTTAAATGTAATACTATCTCACCCAATGAATTTACAGATAATTACTTGCAGTGATTATAAAATGCATCATGTTAAACTTACTTTGTCCATAATCCAACAGTGTTTTGCAGACCAGAGAACTCAACTTAACTGAGTCAACATCTCAGTTAATTATAACCATGAAGTGCTTAAAAACAAGTATTAAAATATTAAAATCAATCCGAAAACGGGAGCCAGTGCAAGGAGGAGAGAACGGGAGTGATGTGGCTGTGTCTGGATGAACCAGAGAGGAGATGAGCTGCTGCATTCTGTACTAACTGTAAGCGTTGTAGTGATGACTGTGGGAGGCCGAGTAGAGAGCGTTGCAATAGTCCAGCCGAGAACTTATAAATGTGTGAGTCGTCTTCTCTGGGTCTTGGCGTGAGAGAAAGGGTTTCACCTGGGTCAAAAGGCGCAGCTAGCTTTGACAAGAGCATTTATTTGTTTTTTGAAGTTCAGTTCACGGTCAAAGACAACTCCCAGGTTCCTGACGGCATTGCTGACTGAACCCCAACCCTGGACTGAATCTGAGGGACATCCTTGGAACCAAATATAATGAAATCTGACTTACTTGGGTGAAAGGGAAATATTGTGGTTTCAGCAGCCAGAGATGTGGCTTTAATAAAAAAGTAGTTTTATTGAGAATACAAATATAAGATAACATTAAATACCTAGATCTAAGAGTGGGAAATTATACTAGCTGTAGAGTACAGAGTAATTTTAATATCATTCACAAACTGTGAAATCCTCACAATAATAAAGAGCTAAAAAGAACCTAAAAGTTGCAGAAAAATGTGACCAAAAATACACACTCAGATATGAAAAAATATAATAATATAAACTCCAGCTGAATAGAAAAAATCTTTATCTTTACAGTTGTCATTGTCAAAAAGAACAACGAAAAAAAAAAAAAAAAAGTGTCATCGATCGATCAGTGCATATGCTTAAAAACAAAAACTAAAAATCACTGTCACCACCATTTACACATAATATAAGAAATAAATAACAATAGCTGATAAAAACACTAATAAGAATAGTACATTCTCACACACATCATCCATGATGATTAATGGTTATTTAAAAAAATATGTGAATGAGGGAAAAAAATATGTTCTCTATTGTTTATGTTATTATTTACAGCCTAAATGTACATCTCCAAAATTCTCTTCTTCTTCTGTGGTGCTCTCTTTTCTCTGGCTTTGATTGCGGCGTGTGATCATAAGACCAATTTAGTTCTCAGCTCTCCTTTACTCTCCTTCCAGAGCTGTGTGAACTGCAGTACTGCTCCTCTGTCTTATCCATTGAAACCTACTAACAGTCACCTAATCTTAATCCCTGTGAAGGTAAAACTATTTGGTGGGGATTTTGGGCTAAATTAGGAGCTCTGAGAGACTGTGGATCACAGGGATTACAGTCTCTGATTTGCCAAACTCAAATCTCCGTTCAATCATGTGTCAAGTGTCCATTCAGCTTTCAGCATTAAAGTTATTTTTCTGTCACAGAAGGTGTGAAATAGAAAGCTCAATATTTTTAATGGATTCCTGGATACATTTCACTTTACAATGTTGGAGATATGAATTTTTGTATATAACTATTTTTTTTTTTTTTTTAATTCTTTCAATTATCTTTTTTTAAATATTTGAATAATTTTGACTTTTCTTTTCCGGAGAAGATAAAAGTTTTATCTCTTAGAAAGATGTGGAAAAAATCTAATGTTTTAGTTTTGGTGTGACTATTTATATACTATTGTCTTCTATGTACACTGGTGCTATTACTGTTATATTTTTATATAAGCAGTGGATGCCCTGAAAACAACATATAAAGGTTGAGAAACTTGAAGTGGGGGAAATAAAAAATGTTTTATCTGAACACACTTTTAAAACCCTATGTTGGTGATTCACGGCCAGTAGATGGCAGTAGTGCCAGTAGATGGCAGTAGTGCCAGTAGATGGCAGTAGTCTTAGACTTAGACCCCTTTATTTGTCATTTTGTATGCACAGAGTGCATACAGAACGAAATTGCGTTACATACAGCTTATGAACATTGCATTGATATTTCAAATGAAATGGAATACCTTTCCGGATTGTTACACACGAGTTATACAAAAAGTGCAGCAGTGGTCAAAGTGTAAACAGTGCAGTGAATAAAGACAGTGTGCAAATTGCAATGGTTCAGTGTAGTATAGTCTGCAGTATAAATAATGACAATTTATCAAGATGAAATAAGGAAACTGTGGAAGTTATGGTTTATTTCACTATTTATATTTATTCATATAAAATCACTAAAAATAAGTGTAATAAAAACACATTCATTATTGTAAGAAGACTAATACAGTTATACTGCTGGTAAAAATGGGAGGGGCCTCATTACTGCAGCATCAGGCCATGATCTTTTTTCATCCATATTTAATGTATGTTTTATATTTATACACTCAGATTTAACCAGAGTGCTGGTTATCCATATTTATTTATGTTTCTATTGAACTCTGCACTCAGGTACCCTTTCCCTTTTTATTACACCTCTGCTGAATATGAATGACATTTATTCATCGAGTTTATATCGATAATACAAGATTTACCTCATGAGTTTTAAGCTATGTCACTAAGTAAAACAGACAGTCATATATATATTCCATCATTTCCAGTCCAATAACAGATAACAGTCTGTGTTCCTAAATTCAGCTCCAAGCTGAATGTGTTTGTGGGAACATGAATGTTTTTTAGTGTTTCTGCATCATGTGAGGCAGATTTTTTCCATCTGCTGTCAGATTCAAATCCAGACGATGAAACCATCCAGGGGCTGGAGCTGAGCTGTCAATCAGCAGCAGCAGTCTGATCTGTGGGCTGCAGGGGCTGATGGGAGCTTTGAGGAGCTGTTAGAAACCACGTGGCCCTCGTCTGATCTAGCAGCTCGTCCTTGTTTGGCCTCAGCTGCATCAGAGCACCACTTCTCCCCAGGTTCACCAGAGGAAACACCACTGCACAAAATGCTTTTCCTCCCAGCTGCTGCTCTGTGCTGTCTGTGTTCAGGTGAGTGTTTCCAGCCAATCAGGAGCCAACAAAGTCCACCTGGAACAAACACTGTCCCACTAACCTTCATCTGTGTGTCTGTGTCTCTACAGCGCTGGCTGCCATGGCAACACAGCTGAGTCAGGATTTAACTCTGACCAGGAGAGTCGGTGACAGCGTCTCCCTCAGCTGTGGAGGAACTGATCAGTGTGGTGGTTATTTTGTAACCTGGTACCAGAAGAAAGGAAAAGAAACATTCAGACCAATTCTTTATATCACCAGTGATGGTAGAACACAGAAACCTTTCAATCATCCTCAGCAAAATGATTTCTCAGCTGAGAGAAATCAGAAAAGCTGTACACTGAAGTTAAATCCTGTTAAAGTTAGTCATTCAGCCTCCTACTACTGCAGCTGTTTGAAGTCTGGTTCCCACAGTGAGAAATGATCCCTGCAGCCTGAACAAAAACCTCCAGATGAACAGATGTCAAACAGTGTTTGTGACAAGAAGAGAGCAGTAAACCACAGCCCAGGTTCACTGGTTTCACCTCCATCTCAGAGACTCACTGAGATCAGGGAAATCCTTTATTCCTTAAAAGTGCAGTAGGAGATCTTTTCTGACGCATTTTTTACCATGTGGCTTAAAGATCTACCCACAGCCGCTTAGCAACCAGTGAAATAAAAGGTCTGGAAGTGAAACAAAAAAAATAATAATCTCACTATATGCTCAGTGTTCAAAGACAACTGGGAAGAAAAATGTACTTATTGATTTTTAATGCAGATTGGCAAGCAACCAGTGTCAACACCAACCAGTAAGGGGTTTGGACCAAGACTAACAAGCAAAAAAAAACAAACAAAAAAAGATCCTCCTCAATAACTAGTCCATTCCCATCTGTCCTATAATCAGGGGTGCACATAACATTTTGGATGAGTTACTCAGATGAGTACCAGTCAGAAGATGGTGTTTGTTACTCACCCCATATGTAGCGTGGTAATTAAGCTCAGTCTTCCTCACTGTCCTCCTCAGTGTTGCTCCCACTGTCCTCTGCTTCAGACTCCTGTGTGGTAAATGATGCTGCAGATGTACTTCCATGTCCTTGGTTTAGCCTCCGATTAGCTATCTCCATCCACAGGTCTATAGCTGGTTTTGGGTCAAATGTCTCTGTGGTCTGCCTTGAGGCAGTGTAAGAGATAGCTTAACCACCCTGTTGATGTTGGAGTAAGTAACTGGGTTACTTGTTTTTACAATTTGGACCAAGTCATACACAGATGAGGCCCCGTGTTGGGATCTGGAGGTCTGTCCACCTTCCTCCAGCAGAGGGCGCCTCTAGGTCTCCTGGTGCTGAGCTGACGACCACACCTGCGATCCATCAGTCATCAGGAGACCAACATATAAGCAGCAGCGGGACTACACTCCAGCGCCAGAGTGTTAAGCCAGTTATGGTTAGCAAGGCTGAGCCAACCAGCCTGTCTGATTCTCTGACTCCCTGAACTTTGAACTTGAATCTGATCCGTTTTTGTCTTCTCTGCCTCCTAGGAAGAAACCTGACTGAACCCTGGAAACTCTGGAGGAGTTTCATCTGCTGAAATCCATCCGCCAGCCGGCTCTCAGGAGCTCACCAGCAGAATCTTACTGTCTGAACCTGCCTGCCCGCCCTCAAGAAGAGGATCGGAAGAAAGACTCTGGATCTGAACGCTGTCAAGTCTGAAGTCAAGCCCTGCCGCTGCTTAGCCCTCTGCCAACTTCAAGCATCTGGACCCAACTCGGTTCCCTCCCTCTGTTCTTAATCTCAATCACGTCTCAGGTACAAACCAGCACAATTCCTCTGGCAAAGATCTTCAGCATCCTGGCTAACCAAACTGTCCTTTTCTAGAGAGAACCCTGTGTGACCAGTCCCAAACCTGTTTCTCTGTTTCACTCATAAAACTTGTGTTTATCTTTAATAAACAGTTTAACTTTTCATCTGCCTCCGTTGTGTTCTGCATTTGGGTTAGATCCCCGAACCCAATCATGACAGAACACTCTGGCCAACAACCTAACCCAGCAGTCCACCTCCGGAGGATGATTGAGGAACAAAGAGTTTTAATACAAGGCCACGACTCCACCCTCCGTGAGTTTAACACACGTTTGGACCAGCAAGGTCCGATTTTACAGGATTTAGCTGGCAACTTCAACCAAGCTAACCCCAGAACGGAGCCAGCTCAACTTCCAGTTCCGGAGCCAAACCCGCCTCAAAGGTCAGACCCAGTTCCGTCATTTCCTGAATTCCGTCCGTCACTTCCCGATAAATTTTCGGGCATTACAAGTAAATGCAAAGGATTTCTTTTCCAATGTAGACTGATTTTCAAACATTCTCCTGCCAGTTTCTCTAACGATAAGAGAAAAATTAGCTTTATTCTCTCTCAATTGACTGGAAGGGCTCTAGAATGGGCTAAGGCCCGATTCCCCTCTGAATCCAGTTTCAGATGTACTTTTGAGCAATTTATCAGAGAATTCTCACAAGTCTTTAACCAAGACTCTGATAAATCTATTGATTCTCGAGCTCTGCTAAGTATAAAACAAGGTAATCGATCTGTAGCAGATTTCTCGATCGACTTCCGGGTCAAAGCCGCAGCTTCCGGGTGGAATGAGTGCGCGCTTAAAAGTGCCTATTTTAAGGCTCTAGATGAAGAAATTAAGGATGAACTCGCCACAATCGACGAACCAGCGTCTCTGGAAGAATTAATCAGTCTAACCATTCGTTTGGATAATCGACTTCGAGCCAGAACCAGATCCAAATCAAGAAGCCATGTTTTTTCTGCAGCTTCCCCCAAGACTAACTGCTCTTCTGTTTTTTCTGCCTCTCATGAGACTGATTCTAGACCACGGATTCGTACCCCGTCAGCTCCTGTTCATCCATCTTTAACCCATGGGTTCTCTTCTCCTACAGAAACCTCAGATGCCGAGCCTATGCAGATTGGTCATACCAGACTCACTACAGAGGAAATGCAAAGGAGATATAAGGGGAACCTATGCATGTACTGTGGAGAGCCCGGTCATTTTGTCTCCTCCTGCCCAGCTAAGGTAAAAGCCGGGGTCCGCCAGAGGAAATGAGGAGTCTGGTGGACCATCTGCAATCTGAAAAATCTCCTCACCTATTATTACCTGCTACTGTTTGTTGCTGATCAGACTCTCACGTTATCTATATTAGTTGATTCTGGCTGTGAAAAGAACTTAATTGACTCCAACCTTGTCCAACAACTTAACATTGAAACTATTCCTTTGAAAAAGCCACTTAGAGTCTCTGCCATAGATGGTAAAAGATTACACCAAGTTACCCACCAGACTCAACCTCTTCAACTCCTGATTTCTGGTAATCACAGAGAGTCAACAACCTTTTTTGTTTTTCCATCAGCCTGTTCTTCCCTGGTTCTTGGATATGAGTTGTTAGAGCAACACAACCCTCATATCAATTGGGCTAAAAGACACATTGAATCGTGGTCTGCCTCCTGCCATGTCTCCTGTCTTCGTTCCGCAGCCCCTGTTATTCAGTCTCCTAGTAATCAAGGGGAGCTAGATCCGCCTGATTTGTCCTCAGTGCCATCTGAGTATCACGATCTAGCGCCAGTCTTCAGCAAGGTCAGTGCATTGTCTCTTCCTCCTCACAGACCATATGACTGTGCTATAGATCTATTGCCTGGGGCTCCCCTGCCTAGCAGCCGACTTTTCAATATCTTCAAACCCGAGAGAGAAACTATGGAGAAATACATTAACGAATCCTTTGCTGCTGGAATAATTCGGCCATCTTCATCCCCTCTGGGTGCAGGGTTTTTTTTTGTTGGTAAGAAGGATGGTTCTCTCTGACCCTGCATAGATTACAGAGGCCTCAACCAAATAACAATTAAAAACAAGTATCCCCTGCCTCTGCTTGCATCTGCATTTGAACCTGTTCAAGGGGCTACTGTTTTTACTAAACTGGATCTGAGAAATGCCTACCACCTTCTCCACATAAGAGAGGGAGATGAGTGGAAGACGGCCTTCAAAACCCCTCTAGGTCAATTCGAATACCTAGTTATGCCTTTTGGTCTGACCAATGCTCCTGCCTGTTTTCAAGCCCTGGTTAATGACGTGTTGAGAGACTTTCTCAACATATTTGTTTTTGTCTATATTGACGACATCCTGATCTTTTCCAAGAACCTCTCTGATCACAAGAAACACGTCCCCAATCATGACACCCCCAGGCGTTTTCCTGCCTGCTTTAAGCGCATCCATTCTGTCACAGTGGTGTCTTTATCAAGCTGCAAGGCGGTCTCATATTTCTGGAGAATGCTGCCAACTGTTGTGTTTCCAAAACTGTTCTTTTGTTGATTTTTGGACATCTTCGAAAGTATTTCAAAACAGGTGTTGATAAGCTGACGGTCAAGCAGTACGCAAATGCACGTAGTAATATAATTGACGTTACGCTTTCATGATTTGTGACACGCATGCGTACCTGCTTACCAGTTATGTGCACCCCTGCCTATAATCCCATATTGAGTTGTGAGCATTAGTCACCGTATCACCCTTTCATTTAAATGTAATACTATCTCACCCAATGAATTTACAGATAATTACTTGCAGTGATTATAAAATGCATCATGTTAAACTTACTTTGTCCATAATCCAACAGTGTTTTGCAGACCAGAGAACTCAACTTAACTGAGTCAACATCTCAGTTAATTATAACCATGAAGTGCTTAAAAACAAGTATTAAAATATTAAAATCAATCCGAAAACGGGAGCCAGTGCAAGGAGGAGAGAACGGGAGTGATGTGGCTGTGTCTGGATGAACCAGAGAGGAGATGAGCTGCTGCATTCTGTACTAACTGTAAGCGTTGTAGTGATGACTGTGGGAGGCCGAGTAGAGAGCGTTGCAATAGTCCAGCCGAGAACTTATAAATGTGTGAGTCGTCTTCTCTGGGTCTTGGCGTGAGAGAAAGGGTTTCACCTGGGTCAAAAGGCGCAGCTAGCTTTGACAAGAGCATTTATTTGTTTTTTTGAAGTTCAGTTCACGGTCAAAGACAACTCCCAGGTTCCTGACGGCATTGCTGACTGAACCCCAACCCTGGACTGAATCTGAGGGACATCCTTGGAACCAAATATAATGAAATCTGACTTACTTGGGTGAAAGGGAAATATTGTGGTTTCAGCAGCCAGAGATGTGGCTTTAATAAAAAAGTAGTTTTATTGAGAATACAAATATAAGATAACATTAAATACCTAGATCTAAGAGTGGGAAATTATACTAGCTGTAGAGTACAGAGTAATTTTAATATCATTCACAAACTGTGAAATCCTCACAATAATAAAGAGCTAAAAAGAACCTAAAAGTTGCGGAAAAATGTGACCAAAAATACACACTCAGATATGAAAAAATATAATAATATAAACTCCAGCTGAATAGAAAAAATCTTTATCTTTACAGTTGTCATTGTCACAAAGAACAACGAAAAAAAAAAAAAAAGTGCCATCGATCGATCAGTGCATATGCTTAAAAACAAAAACTAAAAATCACTGTCACCACCATTTACACATAATATAAGAAATAAATAACAATAGCTGATAAAAACACTAATAAGAATAGTACATTCTCACACACATCATCCATGATGATTAATGGTTATTTAAAAAAATATGTGAATGAGGGAAAAAAATATGTTCTCTATTGTTTATGTTATTATTTACAGCCTAAATGTACATCTCCAAAATTCTCTTCTTCTTCTGTGGTGCTCTCTTTTCTCTGGCTTTGATTGCGGCGTGTGATCATAAGACCAATTTAGTTCTCAGCTCTCCTTTACTCTCCTTCCAGAGCTGTGTGAACTGCAGTACTGCTCCTCTGTCTTATCCATTGAAACCTACTAACAGTCACCTAATCTTAATCCCTGTGAAGGTAAAACTATTTGGTGGGGATTTTGGGCTAAATTAGGAGCTCTGAGAGACTGTGGATCACAGGGATTACAGTCTCTGATTTGCCAAACTCAAATCTCCGTTCAATCATGTGTCCAGTGTCCATTCAGCTTTCAGCATTAAAGTTATTTTTCTGTCACAGAAGGTGTGAAATAGAAAGCTCAATATTTTTAATGGATTCCTGGATACATTTCACTTTACAATGTTGGAGATATGAATTTTTTTTTTTTAATTCTTTCAATTATCTTTTTTTAAATATTTGAATAATTTTGACTTTTCTTTTCCGGAGAAGATAAAAGTTTTATCTCTTAGAAAGATGTGGAAAAAATCTAATGTTTTAGTTTTGGTGTGACTATTTATATACTATTGTCTTCTATGTACACTGGTGCTATTACTGTTATATTTTTATATAAGCAGTGGATGCCCTGAAAACAACCAATAAAGGTTGAGAAACTTGAAGTGGGGGAAATAAAAAATGTTTTATCTGAACACACTTTTAAAACCCTATGTTGGTGATTCACGGCCAGTAGATGGCAGTAGTCTGTAGTATAAATAATGACAATTTATCAAGATGAAATAAGGAAACGGTGGAAGTTATGGTTTTATTTCCCTATTTAAATTTATTCATATAAAAACACAAAAAATAAGTGTAATACAGACACATTCATTATTGTAAGAAGACAAATACAGTTATACTGCTGGTAAAAATGGGAGGGGCCTCATGACTGCAGCATCAGGCCATGATTTTTTTTCATCCATATTTAATGTATGTTTAATATTTATACACTCAGATTTAACCAGAGTGCTGGTTATCCATATTTATTTATGTTTCTATTGAACTCTGCACTCAGGTACCCTTTCCCTTTTTATTACACCTCTGCTGAATATGAATGACATTTATTCATCGAGTTTATATTGATAATACAAGATTTACCTCATGAGTTTTAAGCTATGTCACTAAGTAAAACAGTCATATATATATATATATATATATATATATATATATATATATATATATATATATATATATATATATATTTTTTTTTTTTTTTTTTTTTTTTTTTTTGCATTAACTATAAATCAGACGCAACACAATGGCAATAAATTCAGGTTGTAATTCAAAAGCTGCATTTTTCCATCATTTCTGTTTCTACATCTTGTCATTTTTTCAGCAGCAGCAGTCTGATCTGTGGGCTGCAGGGGCTGATGGGAGCTTTGAGGAGCTGTTAGAAACCACGTGGCCCTCGTCTGATCTAGCAGCTCGTCCTTGTTTGGCCTCAGCTGCATCAGAGCGCCACTTCTCCCCAGGTTCACCAGAGGAAACACCACTGCACAAAATGCTTTTCCTCCCAGCTGCTGCTCTGTGCTGGCTGTGTTCAGGTGAGTGTTTCCAGCCAATCAGGAGCCAACAAAGTCCACCTGGAACAAACACTGTCCCACTAACCTTCATCTGTCTGTCTGTGCCTCTACAGCGCTGGCTGCCATGGCAACACAGCTGAGTCAGGAGGATTTAACTCTGACCAGGAGAGTCGGTGAGAGCGTGTCCTTCAGCTGTGGAGGAACTGATCAGTGTCGTAGTGGTTGGCCTGTAACCTGGTACGAGAAGAAAAAAACAGAAACATTCAAAGCAATTCTTAATATCAAAAGTGATGGTAGCACAGAGAAACCTTTCAATCATCCTCTAGAAAAAGATTTCACAGCTGAGAGAAACAAGAACATCTGTAAACTGAAGATCGATACAGTTAAAATCGATCATATAGCCTCCTACTACTGCGGCTGTTGGAAGTCTGGTTCCCACAGTGAGAAATGATCCCTGCAGCCTGAACAAAAACCTCCAGATGAACAAACAGTGTTTATGATGAGAAGAGAGCAATAAACCACAACCCAGGTTCACTGGTTTCATCTCCATCTCAGAGACTCACAGAGATCAGGGAAATCCTTTATTCCTTATTGATTCACTTTAACCAATCTAATCTAAAAAAATAATTTCTACTTAAAGTTTTAAAAATATCACACAATCAGCCTATTCATAAGTGAATTTGTTCATCCTTCTCAATTCAAATTGAGAAAGCTTCCTGGAGAGGTGGCGAAATGTCTTCAAATCTTGGAAACCATGTCCAGTGGATATTTTTTGAATTTTTACGGAAATCTGCCTTACTTGAATTGTGTGTTCTCTTGTCTTTGCCATGCTGGCTAATTGGTAAGATAATTAGGCCTCTGCGTCATTTCATATTTATACCCCAGGAAAACAGGAAGTCATGAATTACTAATTAAAAGTTCCTAGATACCCTGACCAACTTTAGCAACTACAGAAAAATTAATTTAAAGGAAATTAATTACATTTTTAGCAGAATTGTTAGGGGTGCCAATAACTGTGGGACACATGATTTCATGTTTTTTATTTTCTAAATGTGTGATTTTATGTTTACCACCAAAGTAATGTACTTAACTAAAAGGTTGGATTTTCTCTTTTTTGCATTTAGGTTCTTTGTTGTTTAAAAGAAAAGAAGGATTTTTTGAAGTCCTCGACCACATATTAAACAGGGGTGTTAGAAGAAATCAACACATGGATGTTCCAAAATTTTCTTCAGCTCAGTCAAAACAAAATATGAGTGTTTTGTTTTGTAACAGCATTCAAAAGTCAGCACTCAGCCTAAGTTAATCTAGGTATAAACCAGCAATCACACTCTAAATCTGAATGTGGTGATGCACTCTGACCTGAACCTTCAGACGCTCACAAAGACAGTAAAAAAGTCAGCCTTCAATTACCTAGAGTACATCTCCATGAAGAACTGATTAATGCATTTATCTTTATTAGAACTGCTGCTCTTACCAAGGCTAAGAAACTGAAGCACATCACAGTGTTAAAATTGCTAAACTGGCTCTCCATCTCTCTGAGAATAAATCTCTGAGTGGCATTAAAGACTTCCTGTCAGTGTATCAACGTCCCAGACTTCACTGGAAAATGGACGAAAAAAGGATAAGCAGTGTTTAGATGCTATGCTTTATTAGTCTGGAGTGAACTACCAGAAAACTTTTTTTTCCCCACTGCCACATAAACGCGCTATATGGACAAATTTGTCCTGCAATTTATTTTGCTCGGTGAAGTCTTGTGACTTGGTAGCAACCTAGGGTAAATGAATAGGCCCCCAGAAACATAGGAATACATTTAGGAGCCAAGTTGTCACAGATTCACATTTTTTTATGTGGACCAATGTGGGTATTACATGATATTGGGTGAGACTGTGCCACTTTTGAAAATTTTAATTTAATAAAATCAAGATGTTGAAACCATCCAGCAGCTGGAGCTGAGCTGTCAATCAGCAGCAGCAGTCTGATCTGTGGGCTGCAGGGGCTGATGGGAGCTTTGAGGAGCTGTTAGAAACCACGTGGCCCTCGTCTGATCTAGCAGCTCGTCCTTGTTTGGCCTCAGCTGCATCAGAGCGCCACTTCTCCCCAGGTTCACCAGAGGAAACACCACTGCACAAAATGCTTTTCCTCCCAGCTGCTGCTCTGTGCTGTCTGTGTTCAGGTGAGTGTTTCCAGCCAATCAGGAGCCAACAAAGTCCACCTGGAACAAACACTGTCCCACTAACCTTCATCTGTCTGTCTGTGTCTCTACAGCGCTGGCTGCCATGGCAACACAGCTGAGTCAGAAGGATTTAACTCTGACCAGACAACGTGGCCAGAGTGATTCCTCCACATTTTTCATTTGTGAAGGAGTTGATCAATGTGGTAGTAATGCTGTAACCTGGTACCAGAAGAAAGATACCGAAACATATACAGCAATTCTTTATATCACTAGTAGTGGTAGCACACAAAAACCTTTCAATCATCCTCTAGAAAAAGATTTCTCAGCTGAGAGAAACAAGAACGTCTGTAAACTGAAGATCGATAAAGTAAAATTCGATCATAAAGCCTCCTACTACTGCGGCTGTTGGAAGTCTGGTTCCCACAGTGAGAAATGATCCCTGCAGCCTGAACAAAAACCTCCAGATGAACAGATGTCAAACAGTGTTTGTGACGAGAAGAGAGCAGTAAACCACAGCCCAGGTTCACTGGTTTCACCTCCATCTCAGAGACTCACTGATTTTAGGGAGGTTTCTTGTTTCTATGATTATTTACAGGCAGAGGTGTCAAAGTTACTCACCTTCTTCATTTAAGTAAAGAATATATACATCAATATAAAATGTTAATTTTATATTGACAATGTACTTTAGTACAAAAGTAAAACAAAGTTTTTGGCCTGAATGATACAAAGTAGGTTTTAACATCTATTCATAAAAAACAGGTCTATGCCATAAAATCTTTTTATGTATTTTTATGTTGGTAAAAAGATACAGATTACTGTGCCTCTGTAGTTTTGTTCTAAATTAAATTTCAGACAGGATAATAAAGATTAATACTTTTAGAGATCTGGTACTGCAAGTAACATGAATATTAAAGGAACAGTACACCCAAAACATGATTAGCCTTCATTTTCTACTCACCCCCATGCTGAACAACACTCTGGAGTACTTTTTTGATATCTCAAATGCATCTGGAGATCTGGGAGGCTTCTTGCTGTCTGCTAACATTCAAATAATGGAGGTCTACGGTGCCCGAGACAGAAAGGTCCATAAAAGTCCACAAAAACGTGTCAATATTCCTCCATACTGCTCGTCCAATGTATTCCAAGTGTCCTGAGTGGGTAGCATCCAGAATTTACTCGAAACGAAGTCATTTAGAATGTTTTTAGAGCATAAACAGTAGTGTATAGGATTTCCTGAAAGCGCGCGCCAGCGCGTTCATGACGCTACGGAAGCCGGCAGACCAAACCAGATGAAAGTGCGCATTCGCGTCTGCTCTGCTGATAATGCAAGCGTAGCAGAAGAAATGTGCTGTTTACCTGTGCAAAGAAAGAAACAACGAAAGAAAAATGTCTGAGGACTTCAGTGTTGAGGAAGAGCATGAGTTCTTTGCCGAGCTGAATGCGCACTTTCATTTGGTTTGGTCTGCCGGCTTCTGTAGGCTCGTGAACGCGCATGAACGCGCTTTCAGGAAATCCTATACACTACTGTTTATGCTCTAAAAACATTCTAAATGACTTAGTTTCGAGTAAATTCTGGATGCTACCAACTCAGGACACTTGGAATACATTGGACGAGCAGTATGGAGGAATATTGACACGTTTTTGTGGACTTTTATGGACATTTCTGTCTCGGGCACAATAGACCTCCATTATTTGAATGTCAGCAGACAGCAAGAAGCCTCCCAGATCTCCAGATGCATTTGAGATATCAAAAAAGTACTCCAGAGTGTTGTTCAGCATGGGGGTGAGTAGAAAATGAAGGCTAATCATGTTTTGGGTGTACTATTCCTTTAACAAACTTGCAACACAATCAACATGGAGATTAAAATCTAATAAATTTCACATGGATGGGAATAATGTGCATGTCATGATCTGATTTCTCTTTTACAATGAAAGTTGCCATTAGTGTGAAATTATAGCTCACGTGTACATATGTCAACACACACAGCAGTGGCGGCCGGCCCATAGGGAGCGCTGGGGTACCGCCCTCCCTGCTGGCGTATTGAGTGTGCACACTTAATATTTCAGTGGGGTTAGCCGTGTGTGTGTGTGTACGTGTTTATGCGACTGGGACTTGTCATCTTCAGTCTTTGCTGGGTTCAAACCCAGTTTGGTGTAATTGAATTAGTCAATGAATCTGTGTAAAGGAATTAAGTTGTAAAAATTATTTGTTTTTGTATATCAATTGTTTGTGGAGGTAATATATGGACAAAACTGATTTAGTTTTGAGGTGAGGGGCTTAAACCATTTAATGAGGGCTGTGGGAAGAATAGCGGCCAGTTCTGTTTTCTGTTTCTTTGTTACATTGCTGGTAATTGGAGGGAGGCTGAGGCCCAGAGTATCTTGTACATGTTTAGTTTCTTTTGCACCCTGTTTTGAGTTTTTGAGCACAATAAATCACCAACACCGGTAACCCGACTGAGCCTGGATTCTTGGAGGCCAAAGAACCCCGTAACAGTGACCAAAATCATCACTGTTACTGTTATTATATAGTAAATTAAATCATTACTGTTAAATTGTATTTATTGTCCAATTGTTTATTTGAATTCTTATTCCGGATTAGTTGGAGACATACACTAGGCTATATCAGCCCCACCAAAAATATTTTTCACCAGCTGCCACTGACACACAGTATCTTTTTACATATTAATTTACAATGATCCGACCAAAGTCTTATGGATCAGGTAACAACTTTTTATACAGACCCCATGGACATTTGCTAAAGCCCAGCAACTGAATGACATTAGACTAAATCAATTGTCTGAAAATGAAAAGTCTGCTGGCCTTGTGCTCATGGTGCTGTGTAGATGCTGCATTGAGGTCAGTGCTAATGCCCCAATATTTCTATTAGGAACACATTCACCGCACATCTAGCTATCTAAAGTTCAATTCATTTATAAAATAATCTAGGATGTTGCAAAAAACAATGAAATAAATGCATAAATAATTAAAGAAATGCTAATACTAGTCATCTTGAAGTCTGTTCCCACTAGCATTATAATTTCAAATAGTTAATTCGGATTGTAGTATAAAGGAATCCTGACTTGATTCAAGCAACATGGTACTACATTTTTAAGACACATATATGGATCACAACAGGTTCACAGTTGAGTAATGAAAATGCTTTAGATTGATAGGGATCAAGGCTATACATGTCATGAAATGAGGACAGATGGACCCAATATTCAAGGAGAGACAGTCAGTAGGAAAGTTCAAAAAGGTTTATTAAATTAACAAAAACTAAGGTGGAGCTGTGGCTCGCGAACACTGCAGGATGGGGAGCGGGGCACCGCCCAATCACAAAACTCTGGTTTAACAGTCCAGTCCTAGAATGTCCCCCAAGTGCTGCAGTCCCAGAGGACATGCTGGAAGCCGATCCTGGTCAGGGATCCAGAACAGACAGGAACAGACGGGGACAGAATCCAGATCAGGCAGGAACAGAAACAGGAGGCAGGATCCAGACTTCCAGGCATCCACAGGTTCCTAGGAGGGTTCAGAGTCTGACAGGGTCCGAAAGCGTGACCACCTGGTCACGCACAGGAGCAGACAGGATCAGGTGCATATGAGCAGACTCAGTGGAAGACGGTAGCCGAGACAGGACATGGAACCAGAACTTGATGCAGGACCTTTAAACTGGTCTCCACCTTGGAGCCAGGCTTACTGAATAAAAACTGAACCTCCCCACATATTGAGCCAAAAACCCAGATGACTCCGCGGGGGAGGAACAGTGGACGATCAGGAGACAAGACAGACACAAAACCCTCTTTCCACTGGCTGCCAGGATCCAGGACATGAACCAAGAAAATAAACTGAACAGACAGGCTAACAGAAAAACAGTTAATGATCTGGCACTGAATGCTCAGGCTGAATATAACCAAGAGGAAACAGGTGTGAGGAATAAATTATAATTGAGGCAGGGAGGGAAAACGACAGGTGAAAGGAATGACTAATTAAGGGAGAGCAAACAGGCCAGATCATGACAATATATGGGTTATTATAGACTAAACCTCCCTGTAAATTGGTAAAATTCTTGGTAAAATATGCATTGTCAGAATTCATAAATGTAGTTATTAGACTGCATTAAATAAATGGTACAATGGACCTGATTTCATGAGTATGTTGCGCACTAATCAGCTGTTTATGCCACTCTTAGACGCAATCTCCCCTCCGCTCTGGAGCAGCAGGACGATGCCTCTATGAGAAATCCCTATTGACGTTTGAGCCTTGGTCTTTTGAGGTAAGCAGCAAGAAAGCAGAGTCCTGATTTGGTAACACACCAAAATACGTCTCTTCCAGTGGGACTAAACCTCTCAGAGGGTCTATGGATGCACTGGATGCTTGATGATGATTGGCAAACATACTTGAGGAGTTTTGACTGACAGTGGCCAAAAAACAAGGAGGTTTTCCTCATTAGTCCAAAGGGAAAAGTGATCATTCAGTTAGAATAGTCATCTTGTGATAAACTCTTGCCATGGTTTCTGGAGTTTATTTTTTTGCGCGTTTGGATTTGATAAAAACGGTTGAGCCTCCTCTGTTGCAGAGAGCAGAAGCCGCCACTGCTACAGGTGCTGCCAATAGCAATATGAATGCTGTCATAGCCACGATTTCATTCGGAAATCAACTCTTTGATTAAAATTGTAACTTCTATTTAAATCCAATTAAAAAGTTTAAAATATTTCACATCTGAGCAACATACAAACGAAGCTGTCCCATATGACTGGCATAGGATAGCTCAGGTTGATTGTTAATATTCAACAGTTCTTTGAAAAAAAAAAAACTTAGGTTGCATCGAGTATCTTTGATGCTGGACAAGCAGGTATTCCATCCATCATCGTGTTCAATTGAGTTTATTTATAAAGCACCAATTCACAACATATCCTCTCAAGGCACTTTACAGAGATAATGCAACCACATTTATACAGTCAGACTGCTTCAAAGTTCTCTGTTAAGAAAAATCAGCTCAGTGCATCATTCATTTACTCTACTGCAATCTCTCACACCAAGCATGAATGTAGGGATAGTGGAGAGGAAAAACTTCCTATTAACATGAAGGAACCTCCAGCAAAACCAGGCTCAGTTGGAGCAGCCATCTGCTAAGGGCGACTGGGGTTCAAGGACACAGAAGCAGACATACAGAAAGAAGCCGAGATACAAAGGATAACTGTTAATCAGCTCCACATGCCACTCCAGGAAAAACACACCTGGGCAGAGGAGCTACCAGACAGGACCCATGTCAGAGGATAAGAAAGCACATACACATCACAGTAAGACAAACAGGACTACACTGAAAAACAGGCCAAGCTCCAACATCTATAAGCAAATGTGTTGTGCAGCAGCACAGCTGATATTTCTATACAGGATGATGTCACAGCAAAACAGGGACACACCCGATGAAGCTATGATGAGAAAAAGCAGAGAGCATAAAGTTAGAGGTTGAACTAATTAATACTACCCAAAAGTAGTAAACCAATACAGAGAGACCAGGGAAAAAGTTTATCAGGTTTATTTAGGAGATTGTGAAGAATGCAGTGTTGCTCTGAACACTGCTCAACCAGAACTGAAAGGTGAGGGGAAGACACTGCGGTTAGTTCAGGCTCAGTGGGAAAATTGATTCTCGAACTTGATGTCATGATGGGTCTCTAGTGTATAAACCCACATGCAGAACACCACAAGAAACAGGGTAAAAGTTTAACAGTTTATTGAATGATGAGCATACAGAATAATAAAGAGCTGGTTCTGGTACAGGTCCAGGACAGCAGTCACTGAGAATCTGCAGAGATGGATTGTTCGGTTAGCCAGGCAGCTGTGAAGACTTGTTAGATGTTTGATTCTGATTTGCACCTTCATGAGGTTCAGACAGATCACTGGAGAGGGGGAACCAATTGGGTCCAGAGACAGTGGGTTCAGCAGAGAGCTCAGCAGCAGCAGCGTCTAGCTTCAGGCTAGTGAGATTCAGACCTTGAGTAGATGTCCTAGCTCTCCCTTGAGAGCTGGCTGGGGAATCCAGACGGATTGTCTTCAGGTTTGGCTTCCTAGGGCAGGCAGGCAGGTTTCCAAGCTAAGCTCCTCCAGAGCTTCAGACTTCAGTCGGGCTTTCCTGTGAGCAGAGAAGACAGAGGCTGGTTAGAATCTAGTTACTCTCAAGAGCAGACAGATTCTCAAAGTGAACAGAGGCTCAGGTTCCGCTAACCAAAACTGGTCAACACTCCGGCGCCGAAGACAGGTCTGGCTGCTGCTTATGTAGGAGGTCTCCTGATGGGCTGATGATCAGGTGTGCTGGAGGCTCCAGCCCAGGAGACCCACAGCGCTCTCTGCTGGAGACAGGTGGCAGATCTCCAGATCCCAACACTTGAAGAGGAAAATTAGATTGCTGACTCACGTTTTCAGAAAAGTGGTTGACTCTTTGACTCCAGTCTGTGTGGGGGTGTTCCAGTGTTTGTCTCTTTCGATTAAGGGCGGACAGGGTTTACCCAGAATGCAGTTGTTTGTAGGTGAACGGAGAAACTGACTGCCACTTAGATTTCCTGCGGTACTTGAACGGACTGTGGTGCAGATGAATCCCATCCTCAGTGTGAAACTCAAACGATCCCTTGGAGCAAAGTGGATCCAAACCTCCAGTTTTATTCCCCAGCTCAGTTTGTGGCTCAGTTGATCCTTCCAGGGAGAGAAGGTCCGAAACGTCCAGTTTGCAGGATGACTTCCTGCCGAGAGGCAAAGACAAAAATAGCAAGATTAAAACTCAGGTTGACTCAGCAAAACTCAGCTTGGCTAGAGTAACAAAAACTGGAAAACACTCCGGCGTCAAGGTAGTGGCAGTCAGCAGCTTAAGAGAACTCTGTTAATGAGGTAACCATTTGCAGGTGTGTGAGGAGGTGAATCAGGACCAGGTGCCACCTAGTGGAGGAAGAAAGACAAACACACAAAACACAAACCACACAGAGAGAAGTCCTAACATTTTTTGCATTTAGGTTCTTTGTTGTTTAAAAGAAAAGGAGGATTTTTTGAAGTCCTCGACCACATCTTAAACAGGGGTGCCAATAATTGAAAATTCGTTCTGACATCTTAAATGAAGATAACTGTGTATAAAATGCTTTGTATAAAATAATGCATTATTTTTCATGAAATTTATGAAGTGCAGACAAAATAAGATCCAGTACCCTTAATGCAAATTACAAAATAGGCTCAATCTTAAGTCCCCTTTTATTATATGTCTAAATGCCTGCTTACTCAGATCAAAATAAAGAACATGAGCTACCATAACTTTGTAGACAACACACAACTTTACAATAAGATGTCACCAGATTGAGCTCTGGGTAAATCTGTAGAAGAAATCAACACATGGATGTTCCAAAATTTTCTTCAGCTCAGTCAAAACAAAATATGAGTGTTTTGTTTTGTAACAGCATTCAAAAGTCAGCACTCAGCCTAAGTTAATCTAGGTATAAACCAGCAATCACACTCTAAATCTGAATGTGGTGATGCACTCTGACCTGAACCTTCAGACGCTCACAAAGACAGTAAAAAAGTCAGCCTTCAATTACCTAGAGTACATCTCCATGAAGAACTGATTAATGCGTTTATCTTTATTAGAACTGCTGCTCTTACCAAGGCTAAGAAACTGAAGCACATCACAGTGTTACAATTGCTAAACTGGCTCTCCATCTCTCTGAGAATAAATCTCTGAGTGGCATTAAAGACTTCCTGTCAGTGTATCAACGTCCCAGACTTCATTGGAAAATGGACGAAAAAAGGATAAGCAGTGTTTAGATGCTATGCTTTATTAGTCTGGAGTGAACTACCAGAAAACATATTATTCCCGCTGCTACATAAACGCGCTATATGGACAAATTTGCCTTGCAATTTATTTTGCTCGGTGAAGTCTTGTGACTTGGTAGCAACCTAGGGTAAATGAATAGGCCCCCAGAAACATAGGAATAAAACATATTTAGGGGCCAAGTTGTCACAGATTCACATTTTTTTATGTGGACCAATGTGGGTATTACATGGTATTGGGTGAGACTGTCATTTGTGAAAATAAATTTTAATTTAATAAAATCAAGATGATGAAACCATCCAGCAGCTGGAGCTGAGCTGTCAATCAGCAGCAGCAGTCTGATCTGTGGGCTGCAGGGGCTGATGGGAGCTTTGAGGAGCTGTTAGAAACCACGTGGCCCTCGTCTGATCTAGCAGCTCGTCCTTGTTTGGCCTCAGCTGCATCAGAGCGCCACTTCTCCCCAGGTTCACCAGAGGAAACACCACTGCACAAAATGCTTTTCCTCCCAGCTGCTGCTCTGTGCTGTCTGTGTTCAGGTGAGTGTTTCCAGCCAATCAGGAGCCAACAAAGTCCACCTGGAACAAACACTGTCCCACTAACCTTCATCTGTCTGTCGGTGTCTCTACAGCGCTGGCTGCCATGGCAACACAGCTGAATCAGGATTTAACTCTGACCAGAAAACGTGGCCAGAGTGATTCCTCCACATTTTTCATTTGTGAAGGAGTTGATCAATGTGGTGCTGTAACCTGGTATCAGAAGAAAGGAAGCGAAACATATAAAGCAATTCTTTATATCACCAGTAGTGGTAGCACGCAAAAACCTTTCAATCATCCTCTAGAAAAAGATTTCTCAGCTGAGAGAAACAAGAACGTCTGTAAACTGAAGATCGATACAGTTAAAATCGAACATATAGCCTCCTACTACTGCGGCTGTTGGAAGTCTGGTTCCCACAGTGAGAAATGATCCCTGCAGCCTGAACAAAAACCTCCAGATGAACAGATGTCAAACAGTGTTTGTGACGAGAAGAGAGCAGTAAACCACAGCCCAGGTTCACTGGTTTCACCTCCATCTCAGAGACTAAGTGTGAAATTATAGCACTCGTGTACATATGTCAACACACACAGAACCTTTTTACATATTAATTTACAATGATCTGACCACAGTCGTAGGTAGGCCTATCAGGTAACAACTTTTTAAACAGACCCCCATGGACATTTGCTAAAGCCAAGCAACTGAATGACATTAGACTAAATCAATTGTCTGAAAATGAAAAGTCTGCTGGCCTTGTGCTCATGGTGCTGTGTAGATGCTGCATTGAGGTCAGTGCTAATGCCCCAATATTTCTATTCGGAACACATTCACCGCACAATGTAAAGTCCTAAAATATAAAATATTTATAAAATAATCTAGGATGTTGCAAAAAACCATGAAATAAACGCATAAATAATTAAAGAAATGCTAGTCCTCTTGAAGTCTGTTCCCACTAGCATTATAATTTCAAATAGTTAATTCGGATTGTAGTAAAAAGGAATCCTGGCTTGATTCAAGCAACATGGTACTACATTTTTAAGACACATATATGGATCACAACAGGTTCACAATTAAGTAATGAAAATGCTTTACATTCATAGGGATCAAGGCTATATATGGGTTATTATAGACTAAACCTCCCTGTAAATTTGGTAAAATTCTTGGTAAAATGTGCATTGTTGGAATTCATAAATGTAGTTAATAAACTGCATTAAATAAATGGTACAATGCACCTGATTTTATGAGTATGTTGCGCACTAATCAGCTGTTTTTGCCACTCTTAGACGCAATCTCTCCCCCGCTCTGGAGCAGCAGGACGATACCTCTATGGGAAATCCCAGTTCACGTCTGAGCCTTGGTCTTCTGAGGTAAGCAGCAAGAAAGTAGAGCCCTGATTTGGTAACACACCAAAATACATCTCTTCCAGTGGGACTAAACCTCTCAGAGGGTCTATGGAGCAGGGGCCGGTTATCACGCTGGCTGTTTGATGATGATTGGCAAACATACTTGAGGAGTTTTGACTGACAGTGGCCAAACAACAAGGAGGTTTTCCTCATCAGTCCAAAGGGAAAAGTGATCATTCAGTTAGAATAGTCATGTTTTTTCTGTGCATTTGGATTTAATAAAAACGGTTGAGCCTCCTCTGTTGCAGAGAGCAGAAGCCGCCACTGCTACAGGTGCTGCCAATAGCAATATGAATGCTGTCATAGCCACGATTTCATTCAGAAATCAACTCTTTGATTCAAATTGTAACTTCTACTTAAATCCAATCAAGCAGATTTAGAACATTTTACATCTGGGCAACATACAAATGAGGCTGTCCCATATGAAAGGCATAGGATAGCTCAGGTTGATTGTTAATATTCAACAGTTCTTTAAAAACAAAACAAAACAAACTTTGTTTGCATCGAACAGTATCTTTGATGCTGGATAAGCAGGTATTCCATCCATCATCATGTTCAATTGAGTTTATTTATAAAGCACCAATTCACAACATATCCTCTCAAGGCACTTTACAGAGATAATGCAACCACATTTATACAGTCAGACTGCTTCAAAGTTCTCTATTAAGAAAAATCAGCTAAGTGCATCATTTATTTACTCTTTTGCAATCTCTCACACCAAGCATGCATGTAGGGACAGTGGAGAGGAAAAACTTCCTATTAACATGAAGGAACCTCCAGCAAAACCAGGCTCAGTTGGAGCAGCCATCTGCTAAGGGCGACTGGGGTTCAAGGACACAGAAGCAGACATACAGAAAGAAGCCGAGATACAAAGGATAACTGTTAATCAGCTCCACATGCCACTCCATCCAGGAAAAACACACCTGGGCAGAGGAGCTACCAGACAGGACCCATGTCAGAGGATAAGAAAGCACATACACATCACAGTAAGACAAACTACACAGAAAAACAGGCCAAGCTCCAACATCTATAAGCAAATGTGTTGTGCAGCAGCACAGCTGATATTTCTATACAGGATGATGTCACAGCAAACCAGGGACACACCCGATGAAGCTATGATGAGAAAAAGCAGATAGCATAAAGTCAGAGGTTGAACTAATTAATATAGCAGAATGGGATAATAGAGATATTCTGTAAAAGTTTTTAAAAGAAAAAACAATCCACTGGACTTGGTTTCCAAGGTTTGAAGACGTTTGGCTTCCCCTCCAGGAAGCTTTCTCAATACAAATGTCTGGATCCACAGTGAGTTTGAGTCTTTATATGGACAAGGCCTTGTATTGCTTGGAAACATGCAAATTGAAACCGACGAGCAGGTCGTTTGATTCCATTGTTAGCCTGTAATATCTGAAAGCTGTCTATGATTGTTAAGGGTCGCTCATTAAAGGAGGTTTTGTTTACCTGTCAGGAGGTACTTTGTTCCTCTGTGATGGGGAGGGGGGTGCGGTGATATCTAGAAAGGATCATTTCTATAACTGATTTGTAAGTTTTTAAAGGAATAGTACACCCAAAACATGATTAGCCTTCATTTTCTACTCACCCCCATGCTGAACAACACTCTGGAGTACTTTTTTGATATCTCAAATGCATCTGGAGATCTGGGAGGCTTCTTGCTGTCTGCTGACATTCAAACAATGGAGGTCTTTGGTGCCCGAGGCAGAAAGGTCCATAAAAGTCCACAAAAAACGTGTCAATATTCCTCCATACTGCTCGTCCAATGTATTCCAAGTGTCCTGAGTGGGTAGCATCCAGAATTTACTCGAAACGAAGTCATTTAAAAATGTTTTTAGAGCATAAACAGTAGTGTATAGGATTTCCTGAAAGCGCGCACATGCGCGTTCACGACGCTACGGAAGCCGGCAGACCAAACCAGCGCATTCAGCTCGGTAAAGAACTCATGCTCTTCCTCAACACTGAAGTCCTCAGACATTTTTCTTTCGTTGTTTCTTTCTTTGCACAGGTAAACAGCACATTTCTTCTTCTACGCTTGCATTATTGGCAGAGCAGACGCTGAATGCGCACTTTCATCTGGTTTGGTCTGTAATAAACACGTGGTAGATTAAATGACTAGTTTAAAGAAATCAAAAATAAAGAATAAAACAAAATAGAAAACAAAGGAATAAAACCATAAGAGTCCGTCTACTGACTTCTGAGATTGTCCAAAATATGCCAGATATTAATACATTCACTAATTCCGTTAGCAGCAGGTATGATGATAACAGTGCAATTAATCATATAAAATTAATACATCCAGCTTAAAAATTGGTAAATGATAAAAAATGTAGAAGTCGTTTAGCAAAACACATTAACAAACAGTGTACCTGTGTGTGAGAAAGGCATGTAAATAAATGAGGGACCCCCATTTTTCATGTGGTGAGAGGAACAAAGAAAGGGGGGGGGGCTGATCAGATTGGGCTTATATGCAGGGATAAGCATGACCGAGAGATGATCTGATGAACCGGGGTGGGGACGGGGGGGCTGCTCATTTCTGAAATTAAAAAAAGAGATCATATCTCTCCTATCCTGGCTTCTCTTCATTGGCTTCCTGTTAAATCCAGAATAGAATTTAAAATCCTCCTTCTCACATATAAAGCCTTAAATGGCCAAGCTCCATCTGATATCAGAGATCTGATTGTTCCTTATGTTCCTAACAGAGCACTTTGCTCTCAATCTGCAGGTTTACTAGTGGTTCCTAGAATTTCTAAAAATAGAATGGGAGGCAGATCTTTTAGTTATCAGGCTCCTCTCCTGTGGAACCAACTACCAGTTTTAGTCTGTGAGGCAGACACCCTGTCTACTTTTAAGGCTAGGCTTAAAACTTTCCTTTTTGATAAAGCTTATAGTTAGAGTGGCTCAGGTTATCCTGAGCTATCTCTATAGTTATGCTGCTATAGGCTTAGACTGCTGGAGGACATAGGGACCCCCATTTCATCATTCTGCTTCATTCTCTCTCTGTTCTCCTATTCTGCAGAATCTGTTAGTTCAATCTCTAATGTTCTGCTCTCTCTGCTTTTCCTCAGAGTAGCTTTGCCTCGTCTGTTCCTGTTTGGCTGTGACGTCATCCTGGAAAGAAATATCAGCTGTGCTGCTTCCATCAACACCCTTGTTTATAGATGCTGGAGATCGGCCTGTGTTCCAGTGTGCACTGCAAAAATGGTCTAGAAAGAAGTAAAAATGTCTTAATTCAAGTGTATTTACCCTTCATTTTAGTAGGTAAATGCGATAATTTGCCAATGGAATGAGTATTTTTACTCTTAAAATAAGATTATTAGATAATATTTACTTGAAATAAGACAATGAGGTTGCTTTTTCTTATTTTAAATATAAATTGTCTTGTTCCATTGGCAAAGCATCTCACTTACCTCCTCAATTCAAGAACAATTGCACTTAGTTTAAGAAAAAATGACTGATTTAGATTTCCATTTTTTGCAGTGTGGTCCTGTTTCTCTGACCGTGACTGGCTGGATGTGCTCTCTTCATCCTCTGGCATGGGAGCTGGCTGGGGAGCAAGTCTGCCTGGCTGTGTGTTTCCTGGACGGGGCCGCCTTTTACAGCTGCTTTTGTGTCTCTGCTTCTGTCTCCTTGAACCCCAGTCGGCCTCGGCAGATGGCCGCTCACACTGAGCCTGGTTCTGCAGGAGGTTTCTTCCTGTTAAAAGGGAGTTTTTCCTCTCCACTATCGCTACAAGCATGCTTAGTGTGAGGGATTGTATTTGAGTCAAGGAGTCAATGCAATCAACTGGTTTCCCTTAGATAGAAAACTTTGTATCAATTTGACTGTATGATCTGGTTGAACTGTACAGTGCCTTGAGATGGCTTGTGTTGTGAATTTGGCGCTATATAAATAAACTGAATTGATCTGTACCTTGTTTGGAAACCACTCTCTTCCCTACTCTGTGAACTCCTACCCTGGAAGCATCTCTTTTTTTGTGGACCTGGATCATGTTGTCTTTGTGACACGTTTTTATATCTAATTTTGGAAGGAGGAACTTGTTCCTTCATTTCTAAGCTTCGTGGTTTCAACTGAATCTGTAGAACCCTATTGTCCTCGGCAAACAGCAATTGGGCCCCACTATATTCCTTGGGTTATTAGACTTAGGTTACCAGAGCTGGATTAGCTCTCTCTCAGCTTCAGCAGGCAGTTTCAGCAAACACTGCATTCAATTTGGTTTGAAATGCAGGATATTGTAACATAGCCAATACAGTATAATCAGCTCCTTCTGAACACAGTAGAGTTTGTCTGACTAGGTCCAGCAAGCACAGGCCTCTCCGTAGGGATTTGGACGCCACTAAGCATAGCTTTCAGCTAGGAAGCACTTAGACTAGCCTTAGACTAGCCTAGCTGATGGCCTGTCTAAAGGCCATCAGCAAAAGGAAGTTGAAAGGGCAGTAGTTTGTTTTAAAACTCAGCCAGAGGGCTGTGCCTTCAGAGGGGAGCAGCTCTGGTTACATCGCTGACATTTGATCCCAACAATAGTCACAACTGTGCTTTATTTACTGAATTGTTTTTGTCCCCCAATATTTCAACATCTGTCTTCCTCCAACATCATCAGCTGAGTCCTTTAATTTGTCAATATCCCTGTCCCAGCTGCAAACCCATTTAATCTACATCAAATATTTACATTTTCAAATTGAATTATTGATTATTGATCAGTTGGTCTTTTTTCATCATCTGAGTCCTGCTCTGCTTCTGTGATGTATTTCTATTCTGAAATCAGACTCAGCTCTCACTCTGCTTCATGACACCATCAGCATCCAGGAAACCACAGACCACCATGCAGCATTCATGATCAAAGGAGATTTCAGCAGCTGCAGCTCAGACTGAACACACTGAAGACTTTCAGCAAGACGACGTCCCAACAGACAAGGAAACACACTGGGATAGATGAGAGCTTTCATACATGATGTCTGCAGAGCTTCCTTCAGACCGACTTTGGATCTTCAGAGATTCACATTTCTGATGGTTCTGCCAAGGATCCAGACAGGAGCTCAGAGCAGCTTCTCCAAGACAGTTCAGCTATGATCTGCTGAACATCAGCTCAGATTACAGGACTGTTCTGTTCTCATTCAGACACTTTTGAAATCTGCATCCAATCATGAAGAAGCAGCAAACTTGATTCCAGTTGATCCTGAGGACAACATGAAGATCTGAACTAACTCCCAGATCCAGTCCATGTGGACTAAAGTATTGGAGCGACCCACTGACTGACACCAACACCAGAACCATGCTGCTAGTGCGGCTAAAAGAAAAGAGAAGAAGAGACAGTCATGTTGATGTGAACATTAGAGAAACACATCATGGAGCTGAAATCTGATCCTGCTTCATCATTTGGACCGCTTCACCTCAGCTGACCCATTCAGCAGCAGACAGCTTTTCTAGCAGTCTTTCTCACTGTGTGGAGGATACTGGAACCACATCTTTGGTTCTGGAACCAAACTGGACGGAACAGGTAAGAACCAACATTTATTGTTTGATTGTAGAAGTTAAAATGTGTTTAAAGTCACTTTCTGCTGCTTCAGGATTTACATGTTAGTTTTTATCATTAGGAGAGAATTCATCATGAAAATATCAATAATTGATGGAAAACATGTTAAAAAGTCTCTGAACAACTTTAGAAAATAAATGTTGATATTTTTACAGATATTGGAGAATAATATCTGAAACCTTTCAGTAACTCTAACCCTGTAATATCTGCTAATATTGTTGATAAAAGTCTAATTACTGTAAAATATTCTTTATAGATTCACTAACTGCTAAACCTCAGTGTTACATGTAGCTGAGAGAGAAAAACTGAAAATAACCAGAGCAGAAAACAGCAGACAGGTTTTTGTAGCAGTCTTTCTCACTGTGAATGAATACCTCTTTGGATCTGGAACCAAGCTGGATGTAACACGTAAGAACCAACATTTATTGCTTTATTATTGAAATTAAAATGTGTTTAAAGTCAGTTCTGCTTCAGGATTCAGTTAAAAATGTTTTCTTTAATTCTAAATTTCTCTGAAAAACATGAGTTTTTAGCTAACGATCCAGATGCAAAAAATGTTTCAGTGTTTTATTATATCAATTGATTAGATATGTTAGCTCATGGAAAAAAATAAAGTGAATATAAATACTGCACAAAATTGAGTATATAAGTTTTAATTTTAATTGAAATCAAAGTAATGTTTACCATATAAAAAAGTGTAATTTGGATGTCTAGGTATTAAACTATAATCAGGAAAAGAACAGCTTGTCTTTTATCTAGTATAGCTGTATATTTATCTAATGATGATCGACTTTGATGCGCTTCAGAGCCGCCGCCGCTGTGCCGGTATAAACTGTTATGATTGATGGGATCAAATAATGAAACACTGAGGTCCTTTGGAGTTCAGCTCAGGTTCTGCAGTAAATTTGGTTTTTGACTGATGAAGAGATTAGTGATCACAAAACATTGGTACTGATAGAAATATAGCCTGACAGGATTCTTTTCTATAAAATTGTTTTCACTCTTAGACTGCCAACTACATTTCAATCTGACAAAAAAAAAAAACAAACAAACAAAAAAAAGGTACACATAATTATTTTATTTATTTTATTTGTAATGTAACAGCTGGATTCAAAGCAATCCAAAAACTAATTACACCCTAAACCTAATTTCTGGTTTTGAGTGTTTGACATCGCAGAGGAAGATTTTGATCCACTGTGTTTCTCAGACTTTATTTAATCCACAAACATTGAAGGGCTGCAAAGAAAAACATCTATTAAAGTTAGGCACCAATAAACAAGATGTCCAACAGCCTTGGTGCCATGAGGAAGGTTCTGCTCCTCTGTCATTATTCTGGTCAACCTATAGAAACCAGCAGCTTTAGTAGTAAGAAGATGAGATGAATCATCTGGAGCCTGGCTGTTTAGTGCTTTGTTTATTCACATGAAAACAAAACTCAAAAAATATATCCGTATTCAGTAGAAAGAATAAAACCTTAGGGGCTTTTTTGCTGAAACCTGTCAGTAGTCTGGCTGCATTATTATTTATGACAAAACCTCCAAAGATTTTATTTTTCCAAAGCAGTAAACATTTCATTAATCTGAATATGAGAAAATGTATTGATTATTGTCTCCAGTTCAGCGGAGACCCGATATCACAGTCTAGAAAGGATCCTGAAAAGTTACGCTGGACTGAGAAGTTGGACGAACAGAACCAAAAGCTGGACTGATATTGGTATTTACTTCAAAAGGAGATTTGATCACTATCTATATCTGGTTGGTGTTTAAAACATGATAATTGCTGGAAAGCGATTATTAATCTAAGATAAACAGCAGACTAGGATGGACATCCTTTCCAGCTGATGAGACTTAAAAGACATGAAGATCATCTTCTGGGTCAGCAGAGGTTCTGGTGCTTTGTGTACAAAGACACAAAAGCACAAATATTGTGGCATTATATTTCAAATACAAAGCCGGAATATGAAAAAATGAAAGCTGTCTTAAATTGTGCGATAGTTCATGTAAAGTGTTTAGTATTAAAAATATGTGTCAGAAACTGAAATCCTTTCAATCAAAGAATAAACTTTAAAGCATCAAAACCTCCTAAATACACTGAAATGTGACTCCATTCAGTTTAATTTAACAATCAAACTTATTATTCAGGGTTTCATTATTTAGTATCAGTTGGATGTAAATCATGAACATCTTGGTCTGTAAATGCACAGAAATCCATGAATATTCTCAAAGAAAGATTTTCATTCTAACTGATGGTGGGTCAGCAGATTAAATTCAAATAAGTGAAGCGTGACAGTTTATCAGATGGACAATCACATGTTTCCATAAACAGCTGCGTAAATGATTATGGAGGGATGGCAGCTTTGGCACTGCTGGAGGACATTGCTAATGGGAGAATGCAGAAGCAGTGTGTTTGTTCAGAGATCCTACTGACCCGCTGATACATTATAATGCATGACTTATTGGACTGAGCAGCGTCACAGAGGGTCACTACCAGAAAACGCTGCAACGGGAGTTTTTGAAGCTGGTTGACAGGTTCGGTATTTTACAATCATCGCTGAGCTGTTCCATGGCCGCCATAAGAGGTGACCTCATCTGTTTCTTTCTCAGCTATTAAACAGATTATATTTTGAACTTGAATACACAAAACTGCAAATTGAGGCAGCAAGCTGATTTCAAAATGTAATCAGAGCTATGACTGTCCTCGCACTTCTATAAATAAATAAATATAACTTTATATTAGACAATCAAGTAAAAAAAAAACACATTAAAACAATGTGTAATATTTCATATATATTTGTGTTAAATGTATAATTTAGCGTTTATGTTAAAAGGGCCCTGCTTTTATAATTCTGCTTTTGTAACCAGAGCACATGTTAAATGGATATCTGTGAACCTATTTCAGATGCGAAAAAGACTTTAATCAGACTCTCTGCTTGGTGGCTGAAATCAGTTGTTATTTTTAATCATTTATTTATTCTTTGTGACGTCCTGAATGGCTTTAAACATTAGTTGTACTTTGCATAGTTTGTGTAGTGACTTGATTCCCATAGGAACTTTGAATCATGTTTTCATGAATTATAATGATTTTTAAACATTACAATAACTGAGCTAAATGCAGCAGACAGAACAGTTTGGACTTGTTGTGGAAACCTTTGGGTGTTTATACTGACTAGCAGAGAGAGTGTTGGAGTTTGTGGTCAGTTCAATGCAAACTGGGATGTATAACGGTAAAGTGTGCAATGACTCTGATAAATATGCAGATTTTCTCCAGATTCCAATCTTGTACTATGAATTCAACGCAGTCTTTTGCATATAAAGCCTCTGGTCTTGGAACCATCCTAGGGAAGTAATTTTTGTCCTTTCTCTCTTTTCCTTCTGGTTGAATTGTGACCTCTGACCTTAGCTGAGACATTGAGGCCTGCAGATCTTTAGATGTTCTGGGTTCTTCTGGAACTCCTGGAAGAGTCAAAACTTGATGTGTTGCTGTTTGAGATCTTTTATGAAATAATAAGACCTGAAATCATCTCTTTCAAAAAAAAAAAACTTTAGTATTTACTCTGATTAAGGTGAATGCTGCTGACTGTGTGTCTGTGCTCCTTGTTGCTGCTGTCTTCAGCTAAAAAGGTGAAGCCGCCTGAGGTGACCGTGTGCCCGGTGAAAACAGAACCCAGTGAGGAGGGAAAGACCGCTCTGATGTGTCTGGCCTCAGACATGTTTCCTCCTGTGGTGCAGATCTCCTGGAAAAGACAGGAGAAGAACAGCCAACAGGAGCAGCAGCCCCCTGCTGAGGAGAGACAGGTGGAGGTCAGCGGGTCTCAACGCTCTGCCATGGTCCGGATGGTTAATGATGAGAATCTCTACAATTATAAATACATCTGCGAAGTTAAGCATGAGGGCGGCAACGTGAGGAACCAAACATGGATCCAAGGTATGAAAAGCAGAAGATAAGTTCAGCAGAGATTCAGCTTCAGATGAAGACTGGAACATTTCACACTATGGTTGAGTTGTTGGACTTCTTTGTCTTCCAGAACCTAAAGATCTTCCACCTTCAACAGCAGCAGCTCCCACTCATCCACCAGCAGCTTCTAATCGCCCTCAGCTCCCAGTGAAGCCATCAGTGTCCTTCCAGTCTCAGTGCAGGGTGAAGCTGCTCCTCCTGCTCTACACAGTGCTGATAGTGAAGAGTCTGGTGTACTGCTGTGGACTCTCTCTGCTGATGAGCCTCAGAACCAAGGGACCGTCCACCAACTGAACACATGCTGACTCACTGCTTTCTCACCAACTTTCAGCAAATCTTGGCAACTTATCATTTTTATCCCCATCAATACAAGTCATCAGGGTCAAAGTGTAAAAGTTAAAATTGATTTAATGTTGCTTGATTTTAATATTTCTGCCAAGTAATTTCTGTATTTGATAGTATAACCTAAATAGTTCTGAGTGGATTAGGATAAAAATACCAGACCATCTGAATTGGGACAAAGACCAGATGATTAGATTCTGGTGCTAATGTGAACCATCTTCTGGATTTCATTGAGGTCTCAGCTCTCTGTCTGCTTTTTGTAATTTCAGCTGATTTATTTTTGCATTTTATTTTTAATACTATGCAAACACACTGTTTTGTACGTTCTTTTTATTCTGCAGTTTATTAAACAAAATATCCATCTTGTGAAAATGTCTAATTTTTATATCAGCAAAATTTAATTCATGTAAATTTATTTAAATGAAGAAAAGAATAAAATATTTCCAGCATCAACATGTCTCTCATTAATAGAGAGTAAATGTAAAGTATCAGTAAACAGTGTTGGTGATCCAGCAGGTCCAGCTGTTTGTCCTCTGATTCGTCCTCTGGCATGGGAGCTGCCTTGGAGCTCGTCTGCCTGGCTGTGTGTTTCCTGGACGGGGCCGCCTTTTACAGCTGCTTTTTGTGTCTCTGCTTCTGTCTCCTTGAACCCCAGTCAGCCTCGGCAGATGGCCGCTCACACTGAGCCTGGTTCTGCTGGAGGTTTCTTCCTGTTAAAAGGGAGTTTTTCCTCTCCACTGTCGCTACAAGCATGCTTAGTGTGGGGGATTGTATTTGAGTCAATGCAATCAACTGGTTTTCCTTAGATAGAAAACTTTGTATCAATTTGACTGTATGATCTGGTTGAACTGTAAAGTGCCTTGAGATGACATGTGTTGTGAATTTGGCGCTATATAAATAAACTGAATTGAATTGAATTGAATTGATCATTTAGTTTGGCTCTGAATCGTCTCACAGTCAGAAAGTCAAACTCTACGCTGCTGACTCTGTTGTTTCAATTTCATTTCAATTTAGATAATTTCTATAGCGCCAATTCAAAATACGTCATCTCAAGGCACTTTACAATTAAACCAGATCATCCAGTCAAATCGATTCTTTTCTATCTTAAAAATAGATTTCTATCTAAGGAAAATCAGTTGATAGCATCGACTCATTGACTCGAAGGCAATCCCACTAAGCATGCTTGTAGCGACAGTGGAGAGGAAAAACTCCCTTTTAACAGGGAGAAACCTCCAGCAGAACCAGACTCAGTGTGAGCGGCCATCTGCCTCGGCTGACTGGGGTTCAAGGAGACAGAAGCAGAGATACAGAAAGAGGCAGAGACACAAAAGCCAACTGTAAACCAGCTCCACAGGTGGCCCCGTCCAGGCAGCCTGGCAGACGAGCTTCGAGCAAGCTCACATGTTAGGGGATGAAGAGAGCACATCCAGCCAGTCACAGTCAGAGAAACAGGACTACTCTGAAAAACAGGCTGATCTTGAACATCTATAAACACGGCTGTTGATGGCAGCAGCACAGCTGATATTTCTCTCCAGGATGGAGTCACAGCCAAACAGGAACAGACCAGATGAAGCTACTATTAGAAAAAGCAGAGAGAGTAGAACGTTAGAGATTGAACTAACAGATTCTGCAGAGTGGGAGAATAGAGATAGAATGAAGCAGAATGATGAAAAAGGGGTCCCTATGTCCTCCAGCAGTCTAATCCTATAGCAGCATAACTATAGAGCAGGGATGTCAAAGTTAAATAAACAGAAGGCCAAGAAAACAAGTTTGCTACAAGTCGAGGGCCAGACGGGTAAATGTTTATTAAAACAAATTGAAACGAACATAGCCTACTGAACCAAGACCTAATACATTGTTTTAAAAAAAGAAACTAAAATAATATTTCAATTTCAATTCAGTTTATTTATATAGCGTCAATTCACAATGCAAGTCATCTCAAGGCACTTTACAGTTCAACTAGATCATACAGTCAAATTGATTCAAATATCAATATTATTATTAAACTTTTAATATATTAAAAAACGTATTAAGATAAATACATAACTGAAAGTGCATGCATTATAAACTGAAAATGCATTAGTGTGCTGCTTTATGATCCTACCGAACACTGCTTTCAAATAGTAAGAAAAAAAAAAAAAAAAAAAAATCAGTTGTATTCTCTCTCATGGCTCTTATCTGCATTTTTCTGCATTATCTGCATTACACAAAAAAATATGAATAGATAAAATAAAATACAAAATCTATTGCACCTAGACAAAACAACACTTCCTTCAAAAAAAAAAAAAAATCACATCTTCTACCAAGAAATGTAAAGAATTTGTGATGAATCACAGCAGCAGACCCAGAATTCAGCCAGAGGTTCTTTAAAAAAGGAGATGATTATACAAAAAGCAGAGCAATACCAAAAAGGACCGAAGGATCAAGAAAGACTACAGGTGTCAGCAGAGGCTGATTGAAGCCAAAATAAAAGGAGCCTGGATGGAAGAAGAGGGGAGCTGATCCTGCAGGTGGGATCCGAACACCAGGCACAGAATACCAGGAAGTGAACAGATGCACAGTCAGGGAAGAGGTCATCGCCTGTAAGTAGCGCTCCGTCTCCATCAGAGTATCGTGTGGATCCCACCTGCCCCTCACTCGGCAGCAGTGTTGGGCACGTTACTTTAAAAAAAGTAATTAGTTATAGTTACTAGTAACTTCTCACAAAAAGTAACTGAGTTACTAACTGAGTTACTCCACAATAAAAGTAACTAGTTACTAGTAAAAGTAACTATTACGTTACTTTTGCGTTTCTCGCCCCCGTAACCCTCACCACCCAGCCCCCACCTTCTCGCCGTGCGTTTCAAAAGCCAGCTGAATAGAGCGGACGACAAAGACAAGAACCTGCAGAGAGTTTTGGATTTATTGCAACTCAACGTAAATGACATCAGGGGGGAACGCTATCTGGCGGGCCTATAAACCCCGTCAGATAGCGTTACCCCTGCTTAACATGGGTAAATATCATCAGGCTGAATTACCTCTACTCATGGGTGTGAAGTTTTTTAACAGTGTGTTCAGATCCATCCCGATTTCCCCCTTTCTCCATATAGGCTAAACTTTTATTCGTTCACGCTCTACGTAGTTCCCCCGTGGCGCGAGCACAGGGCGGCTTTTACGCGCCTTTAGCAAGCATGCGCGTTTCCTGTCATTTGCATGGTGAATTGTGCCGCCTGCGCTGTGCGGAGATGCAGGGGAAACCGTATCTGATGGGGAAACGCAGCTCGACATAAAACCGGTATTTCTGGAAAACGCTGTTTTGCTGCTGGAGTCCTCCTCACTCTCCATCAGACATGGGCAATGTGGAGTCAACAAGTCATCTCCATGTCATGTATTGGTTCTACCCAACTACTGAAGCAGGTGAGTCCAATCTTCACCGTGAATTAACCTGTGTAGATTGGACTCACCTGGGTAGATTAAATACATGACATGGAGATGACTTGTTGACTCCACATTGCCCATGTCTGCTCTCCATCTTCTCTGTGTGTGCTGAACGTTAACACCCACCAGCAGAAACACCCACCTACCCAACTGACAGATGGAATCTCACTATACATCAGCTAATCTCATCCTCCCCTCTCTCATGACAAGGCGCACACGAGTCCTATCATGAAAAAAAGGTTCATTGTGCAACCTGTGTAACGTGCAATAAAGGGGTGTCGGCAATGGTAACTGTGTTATAGTAACAGTCAAAGTAATTAGTTAGATTACTCATTACTAAAAAAAGGTAAAGGCGCTAGTAACGTTACTTTCAAGTAGCAGTTAGTGCACTTTTTAGCCAAGTGTGCTTGGATTGTTAAAGGAGGAAAAGAAAAAAACCACAACAATCCAAACATTCAAAGCGCAACAAAAAAAAAAAGAAAAGAAAAACACAATCATGTTTCCCCACACTGCAACAGTAGCCTACGAAGTCACAGCAGCGCGCACAAGCGGCTGTGGCCTGTGGGCCGGTTCTAATGGTAATTGGATATCATCCAGGGGGCCGTGGATAAACAATTCGTGGGCCGGATCTGGGCTTTGACTTTGATATATGTGCTATAGAAGTAGCTCAGGATAACCTGAGCCACTATAACTATAAGCTTTATCAAAAAGTTTTAAGCCTAGCCTTAAAAGTAGACAGGGTGTCTGCCTCACGGACTAAAACTGGTAGTTGGTTCCACAGGAGAGTTTCCACACATGAACAAACAACTGCTTCAAAGCTCCAGCTGCTAAAACCAAACATCCAGAGGTTTGAACAGTCAGACTAATGTCTGAATGTTGGCTCCATGATGGCTGAGTTCATCAGGAGAACTGAAGTAGTTCGATGAGCTGGAGCTCAGTGAGTCGGTGGGATTGACCAGGAGAACACTGAAAATCAATGATGACGGTCGTCTGATTGGATTCCTGAGCAGATTCACTTATGTACATTTAGGTCCATTCATATTTGGAGAGAAACAACATTTTCCTAATAAGTTTTCTGTACATTAACAGAAAAAAATATTGAACGACAACATTCAGAAGCAGTTGAAGTTCTGACCTTCAGCCTTTATCCAGTAGGTCAAACAAAATCATTGCATAAAAATGTGAAACTGAATTAATTAATATGAAATTCATTAATGTGAAACTGAATTTAAACACATATTTTATTCCAGGGGATTAGAAGTAATTCAAAAAGTAAAATTATGCAAACAGAAAAGTCAAATTTTTATGCCCTGTAATAAATCCTTTGTTTTTAATGAATTACCAAAGTTTTGAGCTCAGGGGTGTTTAATGCAGCAGTTTTCAGTTGCTGTTTAATGTAGTCTTCCCATCTGATGTTTTGTCTTTAACAAGTGAAATTGATGCTCATTAGGGTTACAAATGACTTGGTCCTTCCAGAATATCCTACTTCTTTGTCTCGTTAAACTCCTTGGTTGCTTTGAACCTGTGTTTTGAGTCTTTGTTCATTTGTATAATTAAACACCAACTAATGAGTTAGGCTTTCTTTGGCTTGATTTGAGCACACAGTATGTCTGAATACCTCAGATTTAATCTGGCTGCTTCTGTGCTGTTTCCCATCATCAGTAACCTTTAAGTCAACTGGCCAAATACTCTCCACATTTTAAGGAGCTGAAATTCCTATAACTTTAATAAAATTTTAATTAGGATGGCTTCCAATGAAAACTGGAAGCCGGGACTTTAACCCATGCCCATTATGCAACTATTAATTGAAAATGTTTCTTTAAACAGGTTAAAAAAGACATAATTGTGTTTGTGTCCAAATATATATGGACCTAACTGTACAATCACCTTTCATGTTGATTTGAATAAAAACAAATAAAATGTTTCCAGGAAGCAGAAACAAACCACAGAGATGGAGGCAGATGATGAGTTTGTAGAGCAGCAGATATGAATCTGTTCTCAGTGGTTATTAGAACAGAACAAACTGCTGACAGCCAATCAAAGCTCCTTTCCTGCTGCTGTGTGGGTTTGTGCTCTGCAGCCTCCACACCGTTAGCTGTGGCTTTTCACTTTAATAACACAATGACAGTTACAAGCATGGACTGAGCTGAAAGAATGATCACAGGAAGCAGCTGTGTTCTTCATCTGAGAGAGAAACAGCTCAAACCCTGAACTCAGAGCTGATCAATCACCTCTGATCAGACTGAAAACAGCTCAGTCTGTTTAATGATGCTAATTCATTCTAACAATCAGCATTAAAACTTTCTTAATTATTAAAAAAACTAAACTAGCTCCTATATTTTGACCAGCCTTTTCTGTATTTCTCGACAACTACATAAGCAGAGACATCAGTTTACAGGAACAAACAAAGCAGTCGATTCTCCTTCTGTTCTCACTGATCACAGAAACACAAACCACACTGAGTCAGAAGCACAAACCACAGAAACAAACAAGGCAGGTAGTTTAGTTCCTCTGAAGACGTGAACAGGACCAGATGTCCATGCTGCTTTAGCATCTCATTATTTCATTGGCTGATAAAAACCTCATGCAGAACCTTTAGAGGAGTCTAGACAATCAGAAACCAGAAACCGACTTTAATTTAGTTCAGTTCAAACTGATTCTGTCTCTGTGGAACTGCTTTCCACTGGTTTCCAGTATTGTTAGTTGTTCAGATTGTCTCATGTTAAATGGAGTCCCACAGAGCTCAGTTCTTGATCCTGTTATCTGTCATTTTATCTCTGTGTTTTCACATTGTTCCAATAATGACTCAGTTCTATGAATCATTAAATCTTAACATCAGAACCTTTTTGGTTTTCTTCACCTCTGCCTTCCTCCCATTAACAACATGGTCACTTCCCTGATTCCATAAACTAAACTCAGATCAGACTGAAGTCTCTTCCTTTGGACGTGATTGTTCTTCTTCTGACTTGTGCTCTCAGGAGAAAATGTTGCAGAGGTGAAAAAAAGACCAAGAAGAGACGTTGGATCAAATCATGAAGGATTCCTGTTTGAAAGAGGAAAGGAGAACATACTAAAAATGTTGTGTCATTCAGCTGAAATGGCCCCGTGTATTATTCAGAAAACAACGTACTCTTCTAAGCCCTCCTCAGAACCCTTGATTTGAAGCTTCAGCTGAATTTTCTAACAGCTTTTGGACTTTTTTATTGAAAGGTTTCAGCCACAGTAGCCTGTATTATAACCCCTGACTCTAACCCTTTTGTCTCAGCCATTTGCTCTGCTGCAGTTTTAGCCTTTAACCTTCTTAGAAGATGTGGTGAGGCTTCTTAAAGGAATAGTACACCCAAAACATGATTAGCCTTCATTTTCTACTCACCTCCATGCTGAACAACACTCTGGAGTACTTTTTTGATATCTCAAATGCATCTGGAGATCTGGGAGACTTCTTGCTGTCTGCTGACATTCAAATAATGGAGGTCTATGGCGCCCGAGACAGAAAGGTCCACAAAAGTCCACAAAAACTTGTCAATATTCCTCCATACTGCTCGTCCAATGTAATCCAAGTGTCCTGAGTGGGTAGCATCCAGAATTTACTCGAAACGAAGTCATTTAGAACGTTTTAGAGCCTAAACAGTAGTGTATAGGATTTCCTAATAGCGCCCCCATGCGCGCTCACGATTCTACGGAAGCCGGCAGACCAAACCAGCGCATTCAGCTCGGCAAAGAACTCATGCTCTTCCTCAACACTGAAGTCCTCAGACATTTTTCTTTCGTTGTTTCAGTCTTTGCACAGGTAAACAGCACATTTCTTCTTCTACGCTTGCATTATCGGCAGACCAGACGCTGAATGCGCACTTCCTTCCGGTTTGGTCTGCCGGCTTCCGTAGAATCGTGAGCGCGCATGGGGGCGCTATTAGGAAATCCTATACACTACTGTTTATGCTCTAAAAACATTCTAAATTACTTCGTTTCGAGTAAATTCTGGATGCTACCCACTCAGGACACTTGGATTACATTGGACGAGCAGTATGGAGGAATATTGACACGTTTTTGTGGACTTTTATGGACCTTTCTGTCTCGGGCGCCATGGACCTCCATTATTTGAATGTCAGCAGACAGCAAGAAGCCTCCCAGATCTCCAGATGCATTTGAGATATCAAAAAAGTACTCCAGAGTGTTGTTCAGCATGGAGGTGAGTAGAAAATGAAGGCTAATCATGTTTTGGGTGTACTATTCCTTTAAGTCATCATTTTAACCCTCCGCCACTTGTTAAAGAATATTGCAGTCTTTCACAATGTGTGCTTAAACATGCAGTAGTGCAACCTCTTTTTAAGAAACCTGGTCTCTTTCAGTACTGGCTGATTAAAGAACTATTTATAAACTGGCATCTTTTGTTAAGAGTTTTTAAAAGGAGTTGGCTGTCCACTGCAAACTTTCTTGGATGAAAATGACATTCTAGAAAGCTCTCAGTCTGCTGTTAAACCTCATTATAGTACCAAATCAGCATTTTTAGGAGTTTATATCTTTTTGGCTTGTGATTCTGGTGACCTTACTGTTTTTTTCTGCTTGACCTAAGAGCACCTCCTGACGCTGCGCACCATGATATTTTAAATCAGGTCTCATTTATTTAGTGGAATATCCAGGACATCCCTCTTCATTGGTTTTCAGTTCAATTCATTTCAATTCAGTGTATTTATATAGCGCCAATTAACAACACATGTCTTGCATCTCACTCGTTGCTTGGGCCGAGTTGGTGCAGCTGTTCCGCAGACAGCGCTTAAAATGTCGCCTGTATAAGGGACCAACATCAGCAGAAAGATGAAGACACCCACCTGATGATAGCTGACACCAGCTTTGGTCTGTTTGGTTAACTATTTGTAGAACAAACACTGTCTAGATCAGAACAGGGGAGAACATCATGCTGTGAGGGTAGTAATGATTGTCATGTTTAGTTTCTACTTTTCAAAGTACTGTAGAACAAAATTCAGACTGAGGGAAATCCATCGATCTCTGTTTAGTTGACTGGATTAGTTAGTTGAATATTTTTTTTCCCCACGACAATAACCTTTCCTGGCATAGCTTTCTACATATTTTCATCTCTACCTCAGAGATTATCCAGAAAACTCAGAGGAGGCCCAACCTTCTCTGTTGCTGCTCCTCTGATGTGGAATAACCTCCTCCTGCACATTAAGGGCACCATTATTGAATACTTTTAAAACTTGCTTAAAACCAACTTTTATTCTTTGCAACATCAATTGACTGTGTTTGTCATAACAGTTTTTATTGTTTAATCTTGTATTGTTTGTATGTCTTAATATACGTGCTGCAGTATTTTTTCAGCTGTGTTTCTTTAATTGATAAACAAAGTTAGAATGGTAATAGAATCAGTCAGATCTACACCACAAAAAGGCAGCAAACAGATCAAAAGGAAAATTTGCAGATTGTTCTGATCCGTAGCAGAACTTTAACCAAAACATTAAAGTTCTTATTTATTCCTGTGGTTTAAACTATTTTTTCTACATATTTTACAGAAGACCTGCAATGGATTAGCCACCAGTTCAGGGTGTACCCTGCCTTATGGCTAACCTACAGCCTATAGACTGCTGGAGACAGGAAGCAGCTCCACTGTGACCCTGAGAGATCTAGAGGAACATGATGGATGGATGGATGGATGGATGGATGGATGGATGGATGGATGGATGGATGGATGGATGGATGGATGGATGGATGGATGGAAGGATGGATGGATGGATGGATGGATGGATGGATGGATGGATGGATGGATGGATGGATGGATGGATGGATGGATGGATGGATGGATGGATGGATGGATGGATGGATGGATGGATGCTACAGAAGATTATGATTAATATTTAAAATCAGATTTTTCATGATATCGGTCATAAGTCCAGCATTTGCAAAAATATAATGAGCAACATGTGAGTAAATCATTTTATTGGCTGCTTCAAAAACCATCAATTTAATTTATGTAATTTTTTATTGTTTTAATAAAAATATGAATGATTCCCAACATAGCTGAGTTACAGTTAAAACATGACTGTTCTGCTTCTGTTTGAGAAGCAACAAAGAAGTCTAAAAAGGATAAAAACAAAAAATAATGAAGCAATGAATATAATACAAATTATACTGCTTGGCAGAAACATATCAACACATCTTTGTGCAAAAAACACAAATTCTTTAAGCGTACTAAAGAGCACAGGTGAGAATTATAGAATAATCAAAGAAGGCAGAAATATTACAATCAAGCAACATTAAATCAATTTTAATTTCTACAGTTTGACCCTGATGACTTGTGTTTATAGAGATAAAAATGATAAATTGCTGAGATGTGCTGAAAGTTGGTGAGAAAGCAGTGAGTCGCATGTGTTCAGTTGGTGGACGGTCCCTTGGTTCTGAGGCTCATCAGCAGAGAGAGTCCACAGCAGTACACCAGACTCTTCACTATCAGCACTGTGTAGAGCAGGAGGAGCAGCTTCACTTGATTCTTGAACATCAGAATCCAGGGCCCAACCTCTGAAACAGAAAAGGAGTCAAATGTTTGGAGTTGCAGAGAGAAATGTCCGTCCTCTGCTCCTCTGCTCTCTTTGACAGCGTCTCCACATGAAGCTGAATCTCTGCTGAACACAGTCACCAAGCCTTCATTACCTTGTTGTGTTTGGGCCTCCACTCTTCCCCCCTCATGCTGGACAGAGCAGTGGTATTTATAGGGGATGACAGGGTCCCCATCCACCAGTAAGATGGAGGTGGTGCGTCCCGGCTCTCTGAGCTCCAGCTGCTCTCCCTCAGCAGGGAGCAGATCCTCCAGATCACCGTCCTTCTTCTGTCTTTTCCAGGAGATCTTGACCTCAGGAGGAAACATGCCTGAGGCCAGACACAGCAGGGAGCTCTTCCCCTCCAGGTGGGCTCTGGATGCTGCTGGGTACACGGTCACCACGGGCTCCTTCAGCTGCTCCTCTGAAGCTTGACAGCAGCAACAAGCAGCACAGACACACATTCACACAGTCAGCAGCAGCTTCCAGCACTGCACTGCATTCAGTCTGATCCTGGAAACTACATGGACTCTGATCACTAAACTACTCATCAATGCAGCACAAAGTTCCCTGCAGACACTGGATCCACCTTCACATCAAACACCAACTCATGGCAGCTTCAGCAGAGCTGATTCTTTGGAAGGAGCTCTGCTCTAACTGGAGGACATTTCTGGCTCCTCTCCCACCTCCAGTTACTTCACTGGATGAAGAAAACATGTTGGAAGCAGAAATGCTCCAGACACAGAGACACACCTACAGCTGATGTTAAAGTCAGACTTCTTCTCCACAATCTTCATGGTTCTGATGTTATTTTCTATCTGCTGAGCCTGCTGGGCCTCATGGAGCTCAGCTGAATAGACAGGAACCAGTAGATATCCTCACTGGAAGGACTTTGGACTGTTCTGGCCTGAACTGGGCTCCAGTGGGGAGCCTGGTTTAGTTCTGCTTGTTTCAAATATTTCAAAGGAAGTTAACTGTTTAATGGGTGAAAAACCTGAAAAAATATTGTTCTTCAAACTTTATAAAGATTCAATAAAACTTTTGTGGCCCCTCAGTATTTTAAAATTGAGATTCTTGGCCCCAATGGCAGGAAGTTTAAAACGGCTGCTTTAGACAATAAAAGCCTTTAAAAAGGTATAAAACTGACGCTTTATTAAGCCCACACTTCTTTATTAAAATGTTTTAACTGGTAAGAATGTTTTTTTTATTAATTCTTTAAAATACCTGAATGCTCAGATAATTTTATATTTCTTTTTTAAGGTTTTTCCAGCACTGGTGGCTCATTTTCTTTGTACAGTGGGCTGACAGGAAAGGGGGTACGAGAGAGGAGGAGAGACATGCAGCAAAGGTCGGGTCGGCCACGTCCAGGACTAAGGCCTCCGTACATGGGTCGTGCGTGCTAACCACTGTGCCACCGAATCACGCCAATTTTATATTTCTATCTTTCTGATTTCATCGTTTCACAAATTAAATCAGAGGTTTGGGAAGAACTTTGGAGGCCGCTGCTTTAGACAATAACAGCCTTTAAGCAGGAATTAAACAGACGCTTTATTAAGCCCACATTTCTCTATTAACATATTTTTATTGTTAAGATAATTTTTATAATTTTATTCAAATTACGAGAATTTCAGATCATTTAAAATTTCTGTCTGATTCTATAATCTCAACAAAATGAATTCAGAGGTTCATTTCTTTGTGACTCTACCCTCCTCTGAGCTTCACTAACATCATCAATAAATCAGCAGAAAATGGAAAATGACATCTTTAACCAATTTTCTTTATTTCATTTTCATAGTGAAATTTACCAATAAATAGATTAATAGATAAAACTTTTCATGCTCAAACCACAAAAACTGTAGAATTGATGTTTCGCATTAATTCTGCTAAAACGCTGCAGCTATCTGATATTTATGTCACTTTAAACATTTTGTTGATTTCAAAATTTATATTTTCATATGTTTTATTTTCTAATAGTTACCAAACTTTTCTGTTTTTTATAAAAGTAGATTATAAATGAAAACACCATCTTAATCATTTAGCAGTTTTTCATGTATCAAATATCTTAACTGTAATATTTCTGTGGAACATTTTTTCTCTATCAGACAGAAAGCAGACAGAGCAAAGGAAGCTCTGCAGTAAACGGGCCAGGCTCCGAGTTCTGACCCAGAACAGCTGCATCAAGGAGCAACAGTGTGAGAACATGGAGCAGCTGCTCTACCCACTGATCCACCCTGCAGCCACACTGAACACTGGTTAAAACTAGGAGGGAAAATCATTGGATTCATGGCAGGAAAATGTTTCTGTTGCTCCACTCTGAACTTAAAACCAGGCTCAGAAACTTTGGAGCTTTGAACTCATTGAAACATATTTACATCTCTGCTGATCAGAAAACATTGAGGGTTTATTACCAGGTTTACTTTACAACCTTTGGAAGTTAAATGTTGGATTTATTCACATAGATTTTTAATCCTTTTCTAAATAAATTATATTTTATTTGATGCATTTTCAGCAGATTAAACAGGATTATTAAAATGATCAAATAATTAGTTTAAAATCCTGAAGCAGCAGAAAGTGACTTTAAACACATTTTAACTTCAACAATCAGACAATAAATGTTGGTTCTTACCTGTTACATACAGTTTGGTTCCTGAACCAAAAAATCCATTCCACCCTCACAGTGAGAAAGACTGCTACAAAAACCTGTCTGCTGTTTTCTGCTCTGATTATTTTCAGTTTTTCTCTCTCAGCTACATGTAACACTGAGGTTTAGCAGTTAGTGAATCTATAAAGAATATTTTACAGTAATTAGACTTTTATCAACACTATTAGCAGATATTACAGGGTTAGAGTTACTGAAAGGTTTCAGATATTATTCTCCAATATCTGTAAAAATATCAACATTTATTTTCTAAAGTTGTTCAGAGACTTTTTAACATGTTTTCCATCAATTATTGATATTTTCATGATGAATTCTCTCCTAATGATAAAAACTAACATGTAAATCTTGAAGCAGCAGAAAGTGACTTTAAACACATTTAACTTCTACAATCAAACAATAAATGTTGGTTCTTACCTGTTCCATCCAGTTTGGTTCCAGAACCAAAGATGTGGTTCCAGTATCCTCCACACAGTGAGAAAGACTGCTAGAAAAGCTGTCTGCTGCTGAATGGGTCAGCTGAGGTGAAGCGGTCCAAATGATGAAGTAGGATCAGGTTTCAGCTCCATGATGTGTTTCTCTAATGTTCACATCAACATGACTGTCTCTTCTTCTCTTTTCTTTTAGCCGCACTAGCAGCATGGTTCTGGTGTTGGTGTCAGTCAGTGGGTCGCTCCAATACTTTAGTCCACATGGACTGGATCTGGGAGTTAGTTCAGATCTTCATGTTGTCCTCAGGATCAACTGGAATCAAGTTTGCTGCTTCTTCATGATTGGATGCAGATTTCAAAAGTGTCTGAATGAGAACAGAACAGTCCTGTAATCTGAGCTGATGTTCAGCAGATCATAGCTGAACTGTCTTGGAGAAGCTGCTCTGAGCTCCTGTCTGGATCCTTGGCAGAACCATCAGAAATGTGAATCTCTGAAGATCCAAAGTAGGTCTGAAGGAAGCTCTGCAGACATCATGTATGAAAGCTCTCATCTATCCCAGTGTGTTTCCTTGTCTGTTGGGACGTCGTCTTGCTGAAAGTCTTCAGTGTGTTCAGTCTGAGCTGCAGCTGCTGAAATCTCCTGTGATCATGAACGCTGCATGGTGGTCTGTGGTTTCCTGGATGCTGATGGTGTCATGAAGCAGAGTGAGAGCTGAGTCTGAGTTGGGAACCATCCTGAGTTCTTTGATCAAACTACCAATGAATGATCATCAACTAACAATGCAGGTCAGGTCTGCCAGATGTGGGATTTAGACTAGTTTACAAAAACACTTCACTGTTCATGTAGAAATAAACACTGATTAGAGATTCATTAACAATCTGACTTCCTATCAGTAAATGTGATTCTGATTTATCTACCAGTACAGATTTTAACTATTGGAGTAAAATCAGCATAAAAGCTTCTAGAATGACCAAAAACACCAACTTTCAGCTGATAGAAAACAAAATCCTTCATAGAAAACTAATCAGGACAAAGGATGTTCCAGATGGGTTTCTGACTTAGCATCACATGTCCAAACAGCATGGAGATCTAGCTGATGAATATCTATGTTCTCTGGTTCTGTCCAGCTGTCTTTGACTTCTGGCTAAAACTATGTGAAGACTGATCAACATGCCTAGAATATACAGGAACAATCTGCCTTCTTGGTGACATCACAGAGTGGATTAGTAAACTAATAGATACCAAAACTCTTCCTGCAGTTTTTAGCTCTGCAATAAACATCAAACTAATGAAACAGAATAAAATCAGTTTAAATGTTGTATATTTAGTGCTGTGGTGTTTCCTTGTCTTGTTGCTATGGTAACCAGCCATCAGGGTGACGGCCGAGGGCAGCTAGGGTCTACCAAGATAGAGGATGGCAGGCGTGGTGATGTCACATCTGGATCTGGTGACTCAGTTACCAACAAACATTGTCTGCAGCATTAGCTAGAAGCCCCTCTAGGTCCCACTGATAATAATATTAGTGTGTGAATCAGAGTGACGGTTTCCAAAGGCCAACACAGCACAGCTGATCAGAGTCATGGTGACTTCCAGCTCCGCTACCAGCAGCTGCTGGACACAGTTTCTGTTAGAGAGAAATGTTTCGAGACTGAAAGGATGAAATTTATTTGTATTTTAACCTGATTTTAAATCATGTTTAGAGTATTTTCCTCATGTTGATTCCCTGTCTTGGCCAACAAGCTCTGGCCTTGTTTGTGTGTTAGAGGGATCAGCTGATCGGCCTCCAACACTGTGGTGTGTTTGGAAAGAGGAATGAAATCCAACAGGAGCTCAGAAGGAAAAGTTGAGGATCAGAGCAGGAAGAAGGTGGCGGCTGGTGAGGAGGAGGTATAGACCATAACTTTATTATTATGGAGAATGTTTGATCTCTGCTTAATGAGAATAACTAGTATTAGCCTCTCATAGAGAGTCACTGTGTGTTTCAGGAGGCTTCAATGATTGGTTTACAGAGACGTGGCTCCGCCCCATTCTGGACTCTACCAGGAGACTAACCAGCTTTCATGGATATAATTAGGGGGGGTTGAGGTGATCAGTACAGGACAACGCTGAAGAAGAAAAGGGTCCAAAATAACATCAGGAAGGTGTGAAATGAGTTGAAGAGCATCACTAATGTTGGACCAAAGACAACAGCAGAGATGGACTGGTTCTAATTCTTTACTATCAGGAAGTCCACAAACTGTAGTTAAAAGCCTTCAGCTGATCCAAAATGCTGCAGCCAGAGTTCTGATGAAAATGAAAAAGAGAGATCATATCTCTCCTATCCTGGCTTCTCTTCATTGGCTTCCTGTTAAATCCAGAATAGAATTTAAAATCCTCCTTCTCACATATAAAGCCTTAAATGGCCAAGCTCCATCTTATATCAGAGATCTGATTGTTCCTTATGTTCCTATCAGAGCACTTCGCTCTCAATCTGCAGGTTTACTAGTGGTTCCTAGAATTTCTAAAAGTAGAATGGGAGGCAGATCTTTTAGTTATCAGGCTCCTCTCCTGTGGAACCAACTACCAGTTTTAGTCCGTGAGGCAGACACCCTGTCTACTTTTAAGGCTAGGCTTAAAACTTTCCTTTTTGATAAAGCTTATAGTTAGACTGGCTCAGGTTATCCTGAGCTATCTCTATAGTTATGCTGCTATAGGCTTAGACTGCTGGAGGACATAGGGACCCCTATTTCATCATTCTGCTTGATTCTATCTCTATTCTCCTATTCTGCAGAATCTGTTAGTTCAATCTCTAACCTTCTGCTCTCTCTGCTTTTCCTTAGAGTAGCTTTGCCTCGTCTGTTCCTGTTTGGCTGTGACTCCATCCTGGAGAGAAATATCAGCTCCAAATCAGCAGACATGCACTTTTCAGCATAACACTGGACCGCGGTCCGCTAATCTGTGGCCTCTGCATTAAACCGAAGCCAAGAGTAACGAGTAACGTTTGTTTTAAAAATGTAAGGAATAGAAAGTACAGATACTGGTGTGAAAATGTAATGAGTAGAAGTCAGAAGTAGGAAGAAAAATAAGTAATGGAGTAAAGTATAGATACCTAAAAAGTGTACTTAAGTACAGTAACAAAGTATTTGTACTTCATTACTTGACACCTCTGCTTATCCTGTAACTGTTACAATACAAATAAAATCATTAATTGTGAAATAAATACAATAAAATAAATAAATAATAAAAGATTAGAAGACTAAAGGATTTCCCTGATCTCAGTGAGTCTCTGAGATGGAGGTGAAACCAGTGAACCTGGGCTGTGGTTTACTGCTCTCTTCTTGTCACAAACAATGTTTGACATCTGTTCATCTGGAGGTTTTTGTTCAGGCTGCAGGGATCATTTCTCACTGTGGGAACCAGACTTCCAGCAGCCGCAGTAGTAGGAGGCTGAATGATCGACTTTAACATGATTTAACTTTAGTGTACAGCTTTTCTGATTTCTCTCAGCTGAGAAATCATTTTGCTGAGGATGATTGAAATGTTTCTGTGTGCTACCACTACTGGTTATAAAAAGAATTGGTCTGAATGTTTCTGATTCGTTCTTCTGGTACCAGGTTACAACATAACCACCACACTGATCAGTCCCACAGCTGAAGGAGACGCTGTCACCGACTCTCCTGGTCAGAGTTAAATCCTCCTGACTCAGCTGTGTTGTCATGGCAGCCAGCGCTGTAGAGACACAGACAGACAGATGAAGGTTAGTGGGACAGTGTTTGTTCCAGGTGGACTTTGTTGGCTCCTGATTGGCTGGAAACACTCACCTGAACACAGACAGCACAGAGCAGCAGCTGGGAGGAAAAGCATTTTGTGCAGTGGTGTTTCCTCTGGTGAACCTGGGGAGAAGTGGCGCTCTGATGCAGCTGAGGCCAAACAAGGACGAGCTGCTAGATCAGACGAGGGCCACGTGGTTTCTAACAGCTCCTCAAAGCTCCCATCAGCCCCTGCAGCCCACAGATCAGACTGCTGCTGCTGATTGACAGCTCAGCTCCAGCTGCTGGATGGTTTCATCGTCTGGATTTGAATCTGACAGCAGATGGAAAAAATCTGCCTCACATGATGCAGAAACACTAAAAAACATTCATCTTCCCACAAACACATTCAGCTTGGAGCTGAATTTAGGAACACAGACTGTTATCTGTTATTGGACTGGAAATGATGGAAACAACCTGAAGATGGCGCTGCTGTGCTGCTTTAGAGACACAATAAAGAAGCTGAAATGTTTTGGTTTCCAGATGTTTTATTGACAGTCTCCAGTCTGACCATCAACACCATCAAACATACTGGGACACATCAGCTAAGAAGTTGGTTTGTGATTGGAAATGAGAGCAGCATCACCCAAAGGAGAATCAGACCATGTTTAACTGGGATTATTATTATAGACATGAAGAATAATCTCAGTTTTTATTCCCATTCTGACTAAAAATGTTCTGTTAAAATGATTCACAGCCTCTGAATAATCAGAGGAAAAGCCTTTAGTGGCAGAACAGCAATCAAAGCGTTTTAGAGGCTGAATTCTTTTCCATCTTTAAACAGACTGCAGTTATTAATTAATACTATTTCTATCTAGACTGAATAAATTGATGTTTAGCAATATTTCTCTGAACACTGAGATGATTTCAAAGGAAATGAATTGAACTGTGAGAAGCTTTCAAATCACTAGCAGGCAGCACAGCAGGCTCCAACAAAGCCTGATCTCCTTGTTAAACACTGATAGAAAGTTCTGGTTCGGTCCACCTTCCTTCTCCACTGTAGCTGCATTAGAAACCTTAATGTTCCCAAATAGCAGAACTTAGTGATCGCTGGCAGTCCTCTCTGATTGGTTAATAAGAAGAACTGAAATCATCACCTTAAAGCTGATTTTTATCTTTATTCTGTTTATTAAAATGTGTTTGATGATCTGAACTATTTCTGTGTAACAAAAAGCAGAACCAGTCTGTAAGGGGGTGAATACTTTTCCCAGCTCTGTAGCTTCCAGGATCAGAGTGAATCCAGAGCAGAGCTGGAAGCTGCTGCTGACTGTGTGTCTGTGCTGCTTGTTGCTGCTGTCTTCAGGTAAAAAGAGCTGAAGAAGCCTGAGGTGACCGTGTGCCCGGTGAAAACAGAACCCAGTGAGGAGGGAAAGACCGCTCTGATGTGTCTGGCCTCAGACATGTTTCCTCCTGTGGTCCAGATCTCCTGGAAAAGACAGGAGAAGAACAGCCAACAGGAGCAGCGGCCCCCTGCTGAGGAGAGACAGGTGGAGGTCAGCGGGTCACAAAGCTCTGCCATGGTCCGGATGGTTAATGATGAGACTCTCTACAATTATGAAGACATCTGTGAAGTTAAGCATGAGGGCGGCAACGTGAGGAACCAAACATGGATCCAAGGTATGAAAAGCAGAAGATAAGTTGAGCAGAGATTCAGCTTCAGATGAAGACTGGAACATTTCACACTATGATTGAGTTGTTGGACTTCTTTGTCTTCCAGATCCTTCCACTCCTCCACCAGCAGAGAAACTCAGGAGTCAAGAGAAAAAGTTCACTTTTATTTCACAGATCACTGAATTGTTGAGCTCAGGTCCAGGAGGTGAGGTCTGAGAACAGGAGGTCAGGAACAAAACTGAAGAGAGGAAGATGATGGTGAGTCAAAGGAAGGATTGATGTGGAGTTAATCTTGTCAGAGGAAGTGAGCTTAGTGGAGAAAATGGCACCAAGGAAGAATGGTTGGATCCAAATGATCAGGTGTGTGCAGAGGCAGCAGAGTCTCAATCCAATAGCGCCCTCTAGTGGCCACCAACTGCTAGAAGAAAGAAAAAACAACCAAACACAAACTAACCTGGATCTTAACAAGGAGGTTCTGTTTTTGTCAGCGTTTGTTTGTCCGTCTGTCTGTTAGCAATAGAACTCAGATAGTTCTGGATGGATTTGGATCAAATGTTCAGACCAGGTGTGAATTAGGACAAAGAACAGAAGATTAGATTCTGGTGCTGATGTGAACCATCCTCTGGATTTGGTGGAGGTCTGAGCTCTCTGTCTGCTTTTATAGTTGCAGTTAATTTCTTCTTGTTTTTCTATAGTTAATAAACTTTAAATAATGAGTGCTGCAGGTTTTCATTATTCACTCAGTAATATTTCACTCAACAATATCCTTCTTGTGTAAATATAAATAATGTAAATATAATTAAATAGAAATAAACATATTCTCCAACATCAAGATGTTTCTTATTAATAGAAAGTAAAAAGCCTCAGTCCCCCTGTGAACATCCAGGGGCAGGACATAGTGACTGTGGAGAGTTTCAGACACCTGGGTGTTCACCTCAACAATAAACTGAACTGGACCCATAACACCGACGCCCTGCAGAAGAAGGGCCAGAGCCGCCTCCACCTCCTGAGGAGACTGAGGTCCTTTGGAGTGAGCCAGCCTCTGCTTCAGACCTCCTATGACTCTGTGGTAGCCTCAGCTCTCCTCTACACTGTCGTCTGCTGGGCCCCTGGCAGCACAGAGCGGGACAGGAAGAAACTGAACAAGCTGGTCAGGAGGGCCACTTCTGTCCTGGGCTGCGCTCTGGACTCTGTGGAGGAGGTGGCTGAGAGGAGGGTGCTGGTGAAGCTCCCATCCATCATGGACACCACCTTCCACCCTCTGCAGCAGACTGTAGAGGAGCTGAGCAGCTCCTTTAGTGGCAGACTTAGACACCCCGTGGAAGAAGGAGCATCACAGCAGGTCGTTCATCCCTGCTGCCATCAGACTCTACAATACCACTGAGAAATAAGCTTCTATAATAACTACTGTGAAATAACTCTGTACAATAAGAGCCTGAATTTATTTACTAAAACCTGCAACTAGAGTCACTTTGCACTGTTTACACTTTATCACAATACTAAAAACAATTAATACCAATATACTGTATTTATACTGCAACAGATCATACCTCAATGTTTATAAAATCATTTTATTGCAAATAGAACGCCTCAAATCCAAATCTTTATTTATTACCTATTCATTGTTTATATATTTTTGTTTGTTTTAGCCTGACTTTGTACAATTACATCTTTGATTCACCTTTTCCTTCTTTTGCACCTCCTGTTGTTTATTAGAGCTGCTTTAAAAAGTGATTTTCTCCTTTGTGAGATCAATAAAGTCCTATCTTATCTCTCTTCCCTTCAAATGTATTTAAACCAGCTGAACATTCCTTCCTGCTATGCCTTCTATGGCCACCAGGTGGCAGGAGATCATTGAAAATGTAGGTCTTCATTAGGATATTAGAAAAACAAATATCATTCAAGTCCTGTTTGGTTTATGTTTTTTGGGTGAAGTAAAGAAGATAAGTTAGTTCTCTCTGTTAATCATTTTATTTATATACATATTAGACAAAACCTGCTGAGTAACACTTCAAATCATTGATTAATAGTAATTAATTGAATAGAGGTTTTTTAAATGTGAGACATGTGGCCTAAGTTATTCAATTCACCTTCAATTTATTTATATAGTGCCAATTCACCACGTCATCCATTCAAATTGATTCAAAGTTTTATATCTAAGGATAACCAGTTGATTGAATGGACTCACTGACTCAAAGGCAATCCCTCACACTAAGCATGCTTGTAGCGACAGTGGAGAGGAAAAACTTCCTTTTAACAGGAAGGAACCTCCAGCAGAACCAGGCTCAGTGTGAGCAGCCATCTGCCGAGGCCGACTGGGGTTCAAGGAGACAGAAGCAGAGATAGAAAAAGCAGCTGTAAAAGGCGGCCCCGTCCAGGAAACACACAGCCAGGCAGACGAGCTCCGAGTCAGCTCCCATCTCAGAGGATGAAGAGAGCACATCCAGCCAGTCACAGTCAGAGAAAAAGGAGAAAAAGGATCTACAGCATCTATAAACAAAGGTGTTGATGGAAGCAGCACAGCTGATATTTCTCTCCAGGATGGAGTCACAGCCAAACAGGAACAGACCAGATGAAGCTACTATGAGAAAAAGCAGAGAGAGCAGAACGTTAGAGATTGAACTAACAGATTCTGCAGAGTGGGAGAACAGAGATAGAATGAAACAGAATGATGAAATAGGGGTCCCTATGTCCTCCAGAGGTCTAAGACTATAGCAGCATAACTATAGAGATAGCTCAGGATAACCTGAGCCACTCTAACTACAAGCTTTATCAAAAAGGAAAGTTTTAAGCCTAGCCTTAAAAGTAGACAGGGTGTCTGCCTCACAGACTAAAACTGGTAGTTGGTTCCACAGGAGAGGAGCCTGATAACTAAAACATCTGCCTCCCATTCTACTTTTAGAAATTCTAGGAACCACTAGTAAACCTGCAGATTGAGAGCGAAGTGCTCTGTTAGGAACATAAGGAACAATCAGATCTCTGATATCAGATGGAGCTTGGCCATTTAAGGCTTTATATGTGAGAAGGAGGATTTTAAATTCTATTCTGGATTTAACAGGAAGCCAATGAAGAGAAGCCAGGATAGGAGAGATATGATCTCTCTTTTTCATTTTCATCAGAACTCTGGCTGCAGCATTTTGGATCAGCTGAAGGCTTTTAACTACAGTTTGTGGACTTCCTGATAGTAAAGAATTACAATAGTCCAGCCTTGAAGTTACAAATGCATGGACTAGTTTCTCAGCATCAATCCTGGACAGGAGATTTCTAATTTTTTGCAATATTCCGCCCCTGTGCTTGCTGTTTGATTTAAAGGAACATACATTTCCCTGTATTTTTTTTTCTTTTCTCCACTAATGTTCAATCAGTAGTTCTCCTCCACAAGCTCCTGTTTTATTGATCATCCACAGGATATTTTGCAACAAAAAGTACATTTTCATTTCAGATTGGTTGGTTAAAGAACCCTTAATGGAAATTTCTTAGATTAATAAACATCATCTGAGATCAAATAAAATATGCAAAGAGTCCCTCAGCCCATAAATTCAGTTAATCAAGATCAGATGCTTAAATTCATCACAATCCCCTTACCTTTCCAACGGAAATAGAAATATTTATGACAAACATAATAAATGTACAGTTTGATCATTAATCTGTCAGAAAAACCTCTTACATTCAATTATTAGGAATAAGGACCTTATATAGAAAAATACCACATTTAGTAAGTTATCCTCAATAATTCATAATTCATTAGACATTTCATCCCAGTGCTGTGTGTCCCGAGCCCGTAACTTTATCTATGACCCCTCACCCCCCCACCATGGACTGTTCTCTCTGCTGCCCTCTGGGAAGAGGCTTTGCAGCATTCAATGCAGGACAAGCAGATTCCCAAACAGCTTCTTCCCCACCGCCATCAGGTAGCTGAACTGTTGAGAAAACTCTAAATCATGTCACACCAACAACACCAAACCAAAACACTACATATTTAATGCTCTAAACTTCGAGATCAATGTTGTTTTTATCAGCAACTTTTTTCTCCCACACTGTTTACATTTGATCACTGCCGCACTTTAACAAATGGAAATGTCATAAAGCTGAACAAAGGAGCGTGCAGGTGGGGCAGTGGTAGGTGAGCACAGAACATGTCAGGGTTGTGCGGTTCGAATCCTACCTGTGGTCCTTTGCCGCATATCTCTCCCCCTCTCTCATATCCCCTTTCCTGTCAGCCTACTGTCAGAAAAACAAGCCACTAGTCCCATAAAAAAACTGTACAAAGAGAGATTTCATTATGTAAACACAAAATGACAATAAAAGTTATCTAAGTGTATTTTTCTATCCTTTCCTCATTTAAGGTGTTTTGTACGCAGCTCATATTTCTGTTTGAAATCCACTCATTTATTGTGAAAATAAGGTTAAAACAAGTCAGCTTCAGAGAACCTGAGTGGGTTACTTTGTGGTCATTTGTTACTTTGTGAGGAATTTATACGAATACATTTAAAAACACCAGTACTTAAAACTTGATTAAAACTTGAAACTTGACATAATAGAAATGATTTCTGCGTTATTTCAGTTGAAAGGGGAAGCAAAGTGTTCTCTTGACATCTATAATGTTTTCATAAGTTCATTTTAAGTAACAACTGCCTTTGTTTTGAGGTTGTTTTACCTATTTTCTAACCGCCTATTAATTCAACATCCAAGACGACTAAATCAAAGTAAATATAGCATCTAATTGAGTGAAGTCCAGTTCAAAACTTCTATGTAGAGGTAGATGGATTCTAAAAAGATTCAAACCTAAAACTAGACTCCAGTCGTTGTAGTGCAGGTTGTTTCACCCTTCATTCTAAAAGCTTCCTCAACTTTTCTAAGGACCAAAATGATCCTACTTTGGATAGAAGAGGAGTGAAGAAAGACACACATAGTTGTCTTTTATCATTTTTATTTTGAACTCAACAACAGATTAGATTGAATGATCTAAATGACTTATTATAAACTCTGATCCTGTGAAGATCAGCCACTGAATCAAACTATAAAAATACAGCATTGTATAACAACAAAACCAACATGATAAAAACCCTCCAGTCCAGAAGATGACGTCCCAACAGAAAACTTGAGGTCAGAACTTTAACAACCAATCAGAGCTCTGAACGGAGCTGATGGAGTCCCTGGATGGAAACTAACAAACAAAACATTAAACAAAAGCCTTTTGTTAATACAGAAACATGAGAAAACTATTCTTAACATGTGACAGGAATGTGGTTTCACTCAGGATGGAACAGAGCAGAAAAACCTCCATCTAAGGCTGAACTTTTCCCCGACAGCATCTCCGTTTCTCATGAGCTTTCACCCCCCTCCCTGTGGGAAAGCTTTTCTCACATGTCTGACATGGGTGGAGCTTCCCAGCTGTTCTCAGGTGGGCGGCGGCTCCTCCTTTATCATGGGAACCTGAGTGAGTTACTTGGTTTAGAAGCTCGTTTCTCTGAATAAACTTTTCCCCACACCTTTTACAGGAGATGAGTTTCTTTCCTTTGTGCCTTTTCATATTGGCTTTCTTGCCTGAGCGAAAACAAAACCTTTTCTTACAGAGCCGACAGCAGAACGGTTTCACGCGTCTTCTCTGGTGGATTTTCATGTGACGTTTGAGTGAAGGAGGGCTGCTGAAATGTTTCCAACAAGTTTCACAGACGGGCTGCTCCTGGTGGAGTCGCTTATTATGGGATTTTAAAGAAGCAAGCTGAGCGAAGCCTCGTCTGCATGCGTTACAGAAGAACTTCTTCTTTCTGCTTTTGAGTGTGGTACTGTACCGAGCTTCCGGATGCTTAGTCTGGTGAGCATCCGAGTGGTCTCTCATCAGACGGGAACATTCCACTGAAAGTTCTATGCAGTGTCTGCAGACGTATGGCTTCACGCCTGGATGCTGATTCAAATCTGGAGAATTCCCCACCACGCCACACACAGAACACTTAATAAAGTCCTGAGTGTGAGATGGATCTTCCTGCTCAGTGTTTGGTTCTGCATTAAACCAGAAATGTTCCGGAAAGGTGAAGCCTTCAAGGTTTTCTACCTCCCAACGTTGAAAAGGTTCTTGTCCATAGATTTCCTGGTTCCTCCAATCAGAACCTGGGTTCAAACCCGGGTAGAACCCCTGCAGTTCAATATAACTGTGAGAATCCTCAGGAGAGTTCTGGTAGTAAAGCAGTTCAGGTTCTGCTTTGGACCAGTCATGTTCCTGACAAGTTCTGATCAATAGTTCTTCCTCCCAACTGCAGCAGAACTTCCTCAGCTCCTGTCCAATAAGTGCAGGTTCTGGTTCCTCTTGGATCATTTCAGAATCTGGACTCACACATGAGTAAAAACTTTTCAGCTCAATGAAACTCTTCTGCTCCTCAGGCAGGTTCTGAAGGTTCAGCTGCTTAGAGTCTGGTTCTGCTGTTAGCCCGTCATATTTCTGAGAGGTTCTGGTCCAAAGTTCTTCTCCTGCCCAACTTCTGTGGAGTTCCTTCTGGTCCTGACCAACAGGAGGATGTTTTGGTTCCATGGTAATCTGTCCAGGATCTGGAGTCAGAAGCTCAATAGAACTGTGCTGAGGTTCAGAAGAGTTCTGGAAGTGGAGCTTCTTAGGGTCTGGTTCCGATGGGCCGATTGGTTCTGATGGACTGATTGGTTCTGATGAACTTGTTGGTTCTGATGGACTGAAGATATTTTGACAGTAAGTCAGCGGGTCCATAAAGGTGTCGGTCTTACAGGTCGATAACAACTGATGTAGCTGCTGACCGCTTTGGGTGAGGAAGGTCAGCAGCTGTGGCTCCTCAGATCCAACCTTTGGAGGTTCTGGTTCCTGCTGTTCATCTCTAATCTGTGGAGGTTCTGGTTCCTGCTGTTCATCTCTAATCTGTGGAGGTTCTGGTTCCTGCTGTTCATCTCTAATCTGTAGAGGTTCTGGTTCCTGCTGTTCATCTCTAATCTGTAGAGGTTCTGGTTCCTGCTGTTCATCTCTAATCTGTGGAGGTTCTAGTTCCTGCTGTTCATCTCTAATCTGTGGAGGTTCTAGTTCCTGCTGTTCATCTCTAATCTGTGGAGGTTCTGGTTCCTGCTGTTCATCTCTAATCTGTGGAGGTTCTGGTTCCTGCTGTTCATCTCTAATCTGTGGAGGTTCTGGTTCCTGCTGTTCATCTCTAATCTGTGGAGGTTCTGGTTCCTGCTGTTCATCTCTAATCTGTGGAGGTTCTGGTTCCTGCTGTTCATCTCTAATCTGTGGAGGTTCTGGTTCCTGCTGTTCATCTCTAATCTGTGGAGGTTCTGGTTCCTGCTGTTCATCTCTAATCTGTGGAGGTTCTAGTTCCTGCTGTTCATCTCTAATCTGTGGAGGTTCTGGTTCCTGCTGTTCATCTCTAATCTGTGGAGGTTCTGGTTCCTGCTGTTCATCTCTAATCTGTGGAGGTTCTGGTTCCTGCTGTTCATCTCTAATCTGTGGAGGTTCTGGTTCCTGCTGTTCATCTCTAATCTGTGGAAGTTCTGGTTCCTGCTGTTCATCTCTAATCTGTAGAGGTTCTGGTTCCTGCTGTCCATCTCTAATCTGTGGAGGTTCTAGTTCCTGCTGTTCATCTCTAATCTGTGGAGGTTCTGGTTCCTGCTGTTCATCTCTAATCTGTGGAAGTTCTGGTTCCTGCTGTTCATCTCTAATCTGTAAAGGTTCTGGTTCCTGCTGTTCATCTCTAATCTGTGGAGGTTCTGGTTCCTGCTGTTCATCTCTAATCTGTGGAGGTTCTGGTTCCTGCTGTTCATCTCTAATCTGTGGAGGTTCTGGTTCCTGCTGTTCATCTCTAATCTGTGGAGGTTCTAGTTCCTGCTCTTCATCTCTAATCTGATGAGGTTCTGGTTCCTGATGTTCGTCTTTAATCTGTGGAGGTTCTGATTCCATCTGTTCATCTCTAATCTGTGGAGGTTCTAGTTCCTGCTGTTCGTCTCTGATCTGATGAGGTTCTGGTTCCTGATGTTCGTCTTTAATCTGTGGAGGTTCTGATTCCATCTGTTCGTCTTTAATCTGTGGAGGTTCTGGTTCCTGCTTTTCATCTCTAATCTGTGGAGGTTCTAGTTCCTGCTGTTCGTCTCTAATCTGATGAGGTTCTGGTTCCTGATGTTCATCTTTAATATGTGGAGGTTCTGATTCCATCTGTTCATCTCTAACCTGATGTGGTTCTGGTTCCTGATGTTCGTCTTTAATCTGTGGAGGTTCTGGTTCTGGTCGGTTCTTCTGGATCTCCTGCTCCTTACAGCTATGTTGCTTTGAGAGTTCTGGAAGGATAAAGGACAGAATCACTAGAGCTCATTAGCTTTTTAGTTCAACTATTCTCTTCATTACCCTTCATCCCTCCTCTATGCTACTAAGGTTCCAGCATTTTGCTGAAGGACAATAAACTGATTTATCTAAGGTTCCTCATCATCAGACAATTTCTAATTTTAGAATCAGTTCATTTATCTCCCTTGCTAGGTAAGAATATTTTTAGTTTCTTGTATGAACCAATCACAGCTCTTAGAATACAAACTGACACCTACCAATGGGGTCAACAACACCATTACAATCAGGTAGGAATTTCTGTGGCCTCTTTGCTCTCAGTGACTCTCTCAACGCAGGGTCTGCAACTTTGAAAAATCCAAAGGCCCATTTTTCCCCGAGTCCAGCTAAGTTCAAATGATTTAGAGCCACATATATAACTTGACCTTTAAATCAAAAACAACTTAGTATTTCAACAGATCTTCTACAGCAAATCTGTTGCAATTTCAAACAATATAAAGTTTGTTTCTGATTTTGAGTTTTTAAGATGAGGAAAAACATGAAGATTTTCATAAAGATAAAGAAAGGGTTTTCTCCTACTGGATATCATTTGATGTAAAATAAAAAAAGCCAAAATGCACGTGCTGCTTCATTTTTGATGCTTGTACAAGTTTAGTTCTGACGCGCGGCTAAAGTATCTTTGCTGGGGTGGAAAAAGTTGGTCTGATGCGCGTTGGGCGGAGCGACCCTATCCTTTCTCTACCTGTAACAATGGTGGATGAAATTGAGAGTCGCTTGGCATATTTGAATGAATAATGCTACAATCAGGCTGCAAGCACTGGAAGCAGCTAAAATAGATTTTTGCTACTTCCATATATTTGCTATTTTTATATATTTATTTTATTATAAGTTGGTAAAAAGTAGTTTTAATATGTTTTTAAGTGATAAAGTTCACCTGAAAACATCTTCTGTGCAGTCAGTTCATCCAGATTACCATCCTGACTTAATATATGGTTTCGCTGTCAGAGCCGCTCAGACCCCCGTACACCGGCGGCGTTCTGTCCCTGAAAATCCCGTTCTAGAGGCCTCTGGGCCAGTCGGCTCTTCGCTGTGTTCCGCTACCGTCCGTGGCAGCTGAAAGGCGTTTTTCATGTACATAATCCAAACTGCAGGCACCAGGATAATAAAATAGAACATATTTTGCCAGCAGGTTTCTACATTTTAAGTTAATTTAGGCGTTAATAAACTGTTTCAGAGGAGTGATCATAGCGCTCTGCATCAGCAGTGCTGCGTCTGTCTACCTGCCAGACGCGCGCTTGTGACATCATTATGTCCACCTACTGCACCTGCGGGAAACTTACGTTGTATAGATTAATTTCACACAGGAGATCACATACAAGTCGCATATATTTGGAAATGTCAACAGCAACTAAAAAAAATTGAATTTCACAAAAAAATGTTAATTGAGCATTAAGGCCTCTAGTGTGAACATAGCATTGCAACCTGAAGTGACCCAAATTCCATTTGTTTTGCACATATGCGACCTCTATCTGATCTTTTCATAGCAGTCTGAACAACAATCAGATTTTTTTCCAATGTGACCCAGGCCACTTGGCTAAGTGGTCAGGAATGCGATACGATCAGATCTTTTGAAATACGACCCCGAGTCTGCCAGGTCACTTTCATCCGACCTGTACGCCATTAATACCGGACAAAGGTCAATATTCTGCGTCTTGCTATGCAGAAGCGGTAAGAAAAACTACAAACATGGCGGTTAATGCAGAGATTAGCATTTATGTTCAACCATCTTGAAAAGATGTGTTTTTAAGGTTGGGAAAGATGGCTAGATGCGCTCCAATTCATTGTATTTTAAAATATTCTTTAAAAACTCACAACTCACCGCTCTCTCAGTGGTAAAACAGGTCAAGCTCTGTTAGTGAACTAAGCTCCCAGATTCTCCTCTAACCACTCCTTGCTCTCGTCCTTCATAGAACCAGATCGGACGCTCACCAGGATCAGGTCCGTTTCCTCAATCTCCTTGATGCTCTGGAACTGTCTCCTATCCAGTGACTCCTTACAGGAACAATCAGCCTGCCTGTCCACTCTCAATCCAACACAAGACCATCCTCTGGAAAAGGATCCAAACTCAGACTCTCTCTCTCCCTGTTTCTGTCTAAGTTGACTGAGCTCTTCTCCGTTTAACCAGGAAATAAACTGTTAAATCTGCCTCTGTGTCTGCAGTAGTCACTTGCTTAGAGTCTGGTCTAGCACCATGTCAACATGTCGATGGGTGAAAGCATGCTTCAGAGTGCTTCAGCACACTCATAACTTTTACAAACTGACCCATAACTTATCGAACGTATACCAGGGTTTTTGCCAGATTTTTGGTACATCAGTCATACACTGGCTAAAGCATCAAGGTGTGACAGGGGCTTTACCTCCAGCACAGATAGATGGCTTCTCTTCCCAGCTCCAGCACTGTCTGCGTGGGCAAGTTTCATCGATCCTCCCTGGTAATGCTTTCATCTCTGCTTTCGCCTCTAGACACTAGCTCTCCTAGCTGTCTCCCTGGCTGGCTTCTCCGATGTACCACTATCCTGCTGTTGGGATCCTCAGGCTTGCCCACCAGAGGGCGCCGAGGATCCTCTTCTGCTCTCTTTGTCTTTTCCTTAGGGCTGGAGTCACTGTCAGGTTCTGGAGATTACCCTCTGCCTCCAGCAGAGTGCGCCGTGGGTCCTCCTGAGCTGAGCCTCTCACACACCTGTGGCTGATCTACTAATCAGGAGGACCACAGTATTTAAGCTGCCTTCAGACCTGGATTCCACGCCGCAGTGTTGATCTTAGTTGGTTAGCTTCCTGAACCTTCTGCTATTGACTGAGTCTTGGTTGTTCCTAGGTCGAGACCAGATTCTAACATCTCTTATCTCTGCCTCACAGGGATCCTGCCTCTTCGTGAAAGCTCTGGATGAGCTTAACCTCCTGTCTCCTCGTGAAGCTCTGGAAGAGCTTAACCTCCTGTCCCTTCGTGAAGCTCTGGATGAGCTTAACCTCCTGTCTCCTCGTGAAGCTCTGGAAGAGCTTAACCTCCTGTCCCTTCGTGAAGCTCTGGTAGAGCTGTCTCCCTGGCAACCTGTCTCCGGTCTGCAGCTCTGGGAGAGCTGTATCACAGGAAACCAGTCTCAAGCCTGAAGCTCTTGGAAAACCTAACCTGCTAAGCTGCCCTGGTGAGCCAACCCGAAGATTCCCACATGGTTGAAACCTGACGACCCCTATGTGGAGTTTCCCTAGAGGTTCCCATGTGGATTTCCCGTGTCTTCCCTGTTGTTCTCTGAGTTGAGCTGGAAGCTCAGATCCTCCCAAAGATTCCTACGTGGTTGAAACCTGACGACCCCTATGTGGAGTTTCCCTAGAGGTTCCCATGTGGATTTCCCGTGTCTTCCCTGTTGTTCTCTGAGTTGAGCTGGAAGCTCAGATCTTAGTTAGCTTTGCTAAGCTAACAGCTAGAGGCTTAGCCCCTCATGAACTCTGAAACCAACCATCTCCATTTCCCTGCTCGGACCCCAGTGAACCAGCCCCCCCCCGGACTGAACTGTACCTGTTCATTTCATTGTGCTTGTGCCTTAAATAAACTCTTTGGACTTTTACCAGTGCCTCCGTGTGTGTTCTGTATCTTGGGCTTACTCTCTGTGACACCCATCATGACAGAACACTGCGGCCAAACACAAAGCCCAGCAGATCACCTCCGTCGTAGCTCTGAGAAACAGGACGCTCCTACTCCTGATCACACTCTGTCCCTCCGTGAGTTAAAATCCCCGTTTGACTCAAAAAAAAACACTTGTTTCAAGATCCCACAAGCTTCGTGGGAATCACAAGATGGCGCCAGTTCAACTTCCGGTTCCGGATTCGTCACTTCCGGAATTCCGTCCGTCACCTCCGAGTCAAGATGATAACCCTCCTTTCTGGTCTGAACTAATCCCATCGTTTTCGTCACCCGGTCCTCCTCTACCTGAGAGATTTTCTGGCGACCCAAGTAAGTTCAAGGGATTTTTATTTCAGTGTCGGTTATTTTTGGTTTTCACGCTTCTAATTTTCGTTCTGATAAGGATAGGTTAGCCTTTATTATTTCCTTTCTGTCTGGTGAAGCCCTCGAATGGGCGGTGACCAAATTTCAGCTTAAAACCAGAACAAACTGCACATATGAAAGATTCATCCGAGAGTTAGAAAAAACCTTTACTCAGTCCTCTAGTTTCTCCGTTTCTAGTTGCCTTCTGAATTCTAAACAGGGTAATAGGTCCATAGCTGAATTTTCTTCTGAGTTTCTGAGTAGAGCAGCCGTTTCCGGGTGGAACGAGTCTGCACTCAAGTCAGCTTTCCTCGTAGCTTTAAATGAATCTGTCAGAACCGAGCTTTCCTTTTACGTCGAGCCACCTAGCCTCGAAGACCTCATTGAACTAGCCATAGGATTAGATCTAGCATCTCAAACCAGTTTCAACTCCTCTCCGCACCGGTTTAGCCTTAGTTCGCATGTTCTTGATCACCATTTAAGTCCATCCGTTAAGAACCTCAAAATTAGTCCACCAGTTTTTCGTCCATCAGTCAGTGTTCCACGCCAGCCAAATTCTGATCCTGAACTAGTAGTTAACCCGGATAGTTTCAAACCTGACCCCGTGCCTGATCCCTTAGCTTCCGATCATGTTATTCATTCAGGTACCCTCACGTTTCAACCGGTTCATTTATCGCAAGATCCAATCAGTGAACCCGTCAGTTTAACTTCTAAGACCCACCGATGTAAGAGACGCCGTCGCCGTAAGCATGCTCCGAGCCGGCTAGAGACCCCTGAGTTAGCCCTGTGCCGTCCAGTGACTCCAGAGTTAGCCCTGTGCCGTCCAGTGACTCCAGAGTTGGCCCTGTGCCGTCCAGTGACTCCAGAGTTAGCCCTGTGCCGTCCAGTGACTCCAGAGTTGGCCCTGTGCCGTCCAGAGACCCCTGAGCCTACACTGTGCCGTCCAGAGACCCTTGAGCATGCATTTAAGAGAACTTCAGAACATTTTGTTGGTGAAAGTGTGCCTCCAAGAGTCCCTCAGCGAAGGCCTCTTTTCACCAGGGACCCTCCGCCGACGCCCCAAGCCACCTCAGAGACTGAACTTGAGCCTCCATGGGTGATCCCTTCGTTTCCTGAGGTGGAACCCCAGTCGGTGGTCCCACCTGCTCCTGAGGCTGTACCGCAATCTGTGGTCCCTCCTGCTCCTGAGGTTGAACCACAGTCGGTGGTGTCACCTGCTCCTGAGACGGATCCACGGTCGGTGGGTTCACATGTTCCTGAGTTGGAGCCACTGTCGTTGGTCTCCCTTGTTCCTGACCGGGAGCCGCAATCGGCGGGCTCCCCTGTTCCTGACAGGGAGCCGCAATCGGCGGGCTCCCCTGTTCCTGACCGGGAGCCGCAATCGGCGGGCTCCCCTGTTCCTGACCGGGAGCCGCAATCGGCGGGCTCCCCTGTTCCTGACCGGGAGCCGCAATCGGCGGCTTCCTCAGAGCCTCCTCCAGAGCCACAGCTGGCGGCTTCCTCAGAGCCTCCTCCAGAGCCGCAGCCGGCGGTCTCCTCAGAGCCTCCTCCTGAGCCGCAGTCGGCGGCTGTTTCTGAGACTATTCCTGAGCTGCCGAGGAGGGGACGGGGTACCCCGTGGGGGTACCTGCTGAAGCTTGGGCGTCATCCTCCTGATAAGCTGCTTCGCCTCCGGCCCCGCGGCAGACCTCCTGAGCGTCAGCTTCGCCTCTGGCCCCGCGGCAGACCTCCAGAGCGTCAGCTTCACCTCCGGCCCCGTGGCGGACCCCCAGAGCGTCAGCTTCGCCTCCGGTCCCGCGGCAGACCCCCGGAGCATCATCTTCACCGTCGACCCCGTGGCAGACCCCCAGAGTGTCAGCGTCGCCTTCGACCCCGCTGCCGGCCACCTAAGACTCTGCTCCGTTGCCGGATCGTAGGCCGGTCTCCTGAACCTCAACCGTGTCTCCGGCCCAGCGGTGGTCCCCCTAAGACGCTGCTCCACCTTCATCTCAACGGTCGACCCCCTGAGCAGCAACTACGCCTCCGCCGTCAGCCCCACGGCAGGCCACTCGAGACTGTGTCCTGCAGCCGGCCCCACGGCAGGCCACCTGAGACTGTGTCCTGCAGCCGGCCCCACGGCAGGCCACCTGAAACTGTGTCCTGCAGCCGGCCCCACGGCAGGCCACCTGAGACTGTGTCCTGCAGCCGGCCCCACGGCAGGCCACCTGAGACTGTGTCCTGCAGCCGGCCCCACGGCAGGCCACCTGAGACTGTGTCCTGCAGCCGGCCCCACGGCAGGCCACCTGAGACTGTGTCCCTCGGCCGGCCACCTGAGACTCTGTCCCGCTGCCGGTCCCTCGGCCGGCCACCAGAGACTTTGCCCAAGAAAGTTTTTGGGTTTTCTTTTGCTGTCGTCCACCATAAGTGGATCGTTTTTCGTTCTGGACTCTGTTTTTGTTTTCTGCCCTCCTGGCCTGTTTCCCCCTTCGCCCACCCTGGGTGGGTTGTTTTTTGTTTGTTGGACCTTTTTTTCTGTTGGTTCTGGCCCTCCTCGCCCTAGTGCCCCCACTGCCCGCCCTGGGTGGGTTGTTTTTGTTTTCTGGACTCTGTTTTTTGTTGTTTCTGGCCCTCCTCACCCTAGTGCCCCCTCCGCCCGCCCTGGGTGTGTTGTGTTTTGTTTTTTGGACTTTTTTTTTTTCAGGGGGCGTCTGGAATCCGCCCTTGAGGGGGGGGCTCTGTTGGGATCCTCAGGCTTGCCCACCAGAGGGCGCCGAGGATCCTCTTCAGCTCTCTTTGTCTTTTCCTTAGGGCTGGAGTCACTGTCAGGTTCTGGAGATTACCCTCTGCCTCCAGCAGAGTGCGCCGTGGGTCCTCCTGAGCTGAGCCTCTCACACACCTGTGGCTGATCTACTAATCAGGAGGACCACAGTATTTAAGCTGCCTTCAGACCTGGATTCCACGCCACAGTGTTGATCTTAGTTGGTTAGCTTCCTGAACCTTCTGCTATTGACTGAGTCTTGGTTGTTCCTAGGTCGAGACCAGATTCTAACATCTCTTATCTCTGCCTCACAGGGATCCTGTCTCTTCGTGAAAGCTCTGGATGAGCTTAACCTCCTGCCTCTTCGTGAAAGCTCTGGATGAGCTTAACCTCCTGTCTCCTCGTAAAGCTCTGGAAGAGCTTAACCTCCTGTCCCTTCGTGAAGCTCTGGTAGAGCTGTCTCCCTGGCAACCTGTCTCCGGTCTGCAGCTCTGGGAGAGCTGTATCACAGGAAACCAGTCTCAAGCCTGAAGTTCTTGGAAAACCTAACCTGCTAAGCTGCCCTGAGCCAACCCGAAGATTCCCACATGGTTGAAACCTGACGACCCCTATGTGGAGTTTCCCTATAGGTTCCCATGTGGATTTCCCGTGTCTTCCCTGTTGTTCTCTGAGTTGAGCTGGAAGCTCAGATCCTCCCAAAGATTCCTACGTGGTTGAAACCTGACGACCCCTATGTGGAGTTTCCCTAGAGGTTCCTATGTGGATTTCCCGTGTCTTCCCTGTTGTTCTCTGAGTTGAGCTGGAAGCTCAGATCTTAGTTAGCTTTGCTAAGCTAACAGCTAGAGGCTTAGCCCCTCATGAACTCTGAAACCAACCATCTCCATTTCCCTGCTCGGACCCCAGTGAACCAGCCCCCCCCGGACTGAACTGTACCTGTTCATTTCATTGTGCTTGTGCCTTAAATAAGCTCTTTGGACTTTTACCAGTGCCTCCGTGTGTGTTCTGCATCTTGGGCTTACTCTCTGTGACACCCATCATGACACCTGCTACCGGACAGCTTTATTCTCTACCCCATCTTCAGTCTTCTGTCATCCTGTGGGAGTTATCCCATCTGTCACTGTGCTCCTCTGTTCGTCTGCAGTTAGCTTCTATGGCTAGCACCAGCCAGCTGACCCTCTGTTGTCTGGGTGATTCATCCCTCAATGACTGAGAGCATAGGCCCACACTGGGTCACAGATAGGCTGAAGTATCACTAAAAGCCACTTTCATGCAGACCTAACCCCTGGTTGTGATATTCCCCATACCAGTTCCGTGGGAATCTGGTGAACCTAGGAACGCCAACAGCGTTTTTTCTGTTTTTTTTAAGTAAAAAAACACTGCGAGTCGCTTTGTAAATTCATGTCCACCATGGTGAGGTGAAACCAATGATCTGCAAACTCTATGAAGTAGGAGGCTTTCGTAAAGAATAAATTATGAACAGATTAGTTTGTGCCCATAGGAAGACGTTACTTGGATATAACCTAACCGAATAGCTTCAGAACAGCTCCAAATGACACAATACTCATATGGGTGAGTAGAACATGATGTAATAACGTAAAATCAAGGGCGCAATGTAAAACAAAACAGCGTTCCACTTTAAATCAAACTTTGATAGGGATCATTCATTTTGCCGAAAATATAAATCACAATCATTTTCGACTAATTTTGGGATTCTTATTTCCATTACCGCTTGCAATAATTGCACACCATGTAACTTTTGGTCACAAGAGGCGCTAGATCTGTGACTTTTACTTCCTTGCAGCCACAAGCACCACAGCGGTGTGGCAGAAGTCAACAGTCAGCCGGCTAGCCTCCCATGTCTTTTGATTGGGGAGCGTGCGAGGCATCTAGGATCAGTTGGAGGGTGTGAGAAACGCTGCTGCTCCCTAGAGACCACCTCCGGGGCAGGCCGGACCGCGGCGCCGAGGACCAGCAGTGGAGCTTGGGCATCTTGGTTAGCATTTGTTTGTAGCGTGCTAGCTTTCTCTGCCCGTATTTTGCTTCAACTAAACATAGAAAATAGTAAAGATCTATGACTGCATGCTAGGAGCAAAGTGTGAACTTACCAGTCTAATAATATAGACTTTCAGTCTGCTCCAATAAACAAACTCCTTTCTAAGATGGACTCTTGTTTTTCCTCACTCATGATCACTTTCATGTTTTCTCTTTTTAGTCTCAGCAGAAGGTTTAAAGTTTTTCCTTGCCTCAGCCATGACCAGTAGTCGAGCAGGCGGAAAAATAACAAAGCAAAAGCCTTTAGCTCCATGACTATATAAGAACCTGTGGCTGTGAAACAAATGTTCTTCCAGGTCACATGACCAGGCAAAAGTCTTCTCCCAGCTTACAAAGTGGGAATTTCAAGAGGGGAGCCCCGCTCATAACATTGATGGTGTCAGGCTCTGTATATTGGTGTGAGGAATCATTTAAAAAGACTCATAGGCGTCAACCCTTTAGGTCACAAAGTCAGCGGTGCCTTTAACATGTTTCACTCCAGGGATTCAGTTTTCTGATTCCCTTTAAAGCTTGCTTGTCCAGAGTCCATAGCGGCAGAACGTTTCCGTAACCTTTGCAAGAAAATGTTCTTATTTCTATTATGAGGGCTCTGTTTGAGGACACTTGTTCATTGCACACTTTGCACTGTAAGTTTACTGCACCAACTTGTGTTTGTACTACTAGATATTATGGATGGTCCTCATTAGCGCTATTTTAATACTTTCAGATAATAAGAAGATTTTCCTGCTTCTATTGCAATTTTTATTTTTATCTTTGTATTAATGAAGTATATCCAATCAGGCATGGCTCTCCGCACTAGCTACAACTGTCTCTTCTCTTCTGTATACTGTGGCAAACTCAGTTTGATATTATCAGCACCACCTAAAGGGCTAAAGCAGGGGTCGGCAGCCCAAACTGCTCAAAGAGCCATACTGGACTAAAATAACAAAAACCAATCTTTCTGGAGCCTCAATAATGTCACTAAAGTCTGATATAAGAATCGTATGGCACCACGGGCTCTAAGTGTATCAGCCCATTATAAAAAAGGACTAATTGGGCTTAAATAAGCAGTCATGATTAAATGTTTATCCTGGAGCAAACGTCACATCATGTGACTATTCTGCTGTATGATATATTTGCTGCTTTAAGTTTAAATTCCATTTCTATATTAATGTTTTATGTTTTGCTGTCTTTTTTCCCTTAGGGATCCATGGCCCAGTAACACCCGCAGGTTTTTAAACATCCGCTGCCTGCCCAGCTCCGCGCCACGCGAAACATGTTGCAGGCTATGACACAAATCTTCCTTGACACAAATGTTTACATTTATTTATTGTTCACATTTTTACAGCATTGGAAGCATAATGAATGCTTCTTTGACCTTCTGCACACCATATTAAAACAAACAAAGCAAAAAATCTGTCTTTTTCCATTTTCATACATTTTAAAAAAGCTCCAGGGAGCCAGAAGGACGGCATTAAAGAGCCGCATGCAGCTCTGGAGCCTCGGGTTGCCGACCCCTGAGCTCGGGGAATTTAGTGTCTTAAACTTGTTAAATGTGATGTGACTAAAATTTAGTGACTCGATATTTTCATTTTACTAAACTGCAATAATAATTCAAATGAAATGAATGTAAAGTGGGTTTGCCAGCAGACAGAGGGGAAGAGAAGTCGCAGCTCGTTTCCAGATCCATGCATGAAAGTTGGGCCACAATGGATTCTGGACTAGCAAACTTTAAAGCTAAAAAAAAGCATGATCGCTGGAGGAGTGAAACAAGCTAGTAATGTTAGTGCAAAGCAAAATCTAAATAAAATTCTAATATTGATTGGAAAATAAAAATTTATTTTTTACTAAAATCATTCAGTCCTGCTGTTCTGGATATTTCTGCTGTTATTACAGATGAACAAACATCCAGAGGTTCAATAGCTACTGTACATGTTGCTGTTCATGTGTTTACTGTTCATCAGTTGATTTAAGACAATTTGTGAATAAATATACAAGTTATTGTATTTCAAATGGTGTTAATGCAAGTTTTCTTTGTTTAAAAAGCCATTTAACCGGCTGCTGCTGAATTCTTGTGTAAAACTGACACTGAAATCCTGCGTTTTTTTGTTAATCTCGCAAGATCACAAAAGGGCAGGAAAAAATAACTGACTGTTACTAAGGAAATATGCAGTGGGATTATTACTGTAAAGGTGAACCTGAAGGGTGCTGAGGAAACTGAACCAGAGTGATCTTAAAGAACTTGACTTCTTTTCATGACAAGCAGCCAATGAGGTACGTTTAGTTTGGCTTATCAGAACTAAAGCTGGTTGGACCTGTAGTCCTCATATTTTCCTTTACATTTTGGTAAAATGTATTTTCATGTCCTGTGTGTTTACTTAATGTTGTTACGGCGTCATGAGGCACGATGTCCCATGATGTTATGGTATGAGGAGGCTGTCTCTGCATGGGCTTCAATGAATAAACACCCGTTTCAAAGAATCGACCTGTCTGTGGTGTTGTGGAGAGAGCTACGTCAATGTAGATTCTGAGACTTTCTATCTTTCATTTTAGGACTGTGTCAGAGAATGTGTCCAACAAGCTAAGGCTGATCCACCTTGCTGGCAGCATCGTTGCTAGGCAACAGCAATATATTGTTTTAATAGTACGCTTATTCCTACGGTGGCTAGCTGAGTCCAAAGATGCTTTCTGTAACCCGGTCGGACCGAGGCCGCTTTGTATTCAGACCTGAAAGGAATGGCACTAGAGTCCGTTTGGAAACGGACCAGGACCGCCTCAAAAAGTGGTTCTCAGTCAGGTTGTTTAGAGATTGCTGGTCAGCCAGGCCAGCAATTCCCTTTAAGACACTTAGACAGGTATGGGGGATTGCAGGATAACGAGAGAACAACCCCCATTCCAAAGGGTGGACCCGTTTGTCCGTTTCAATCTGCATGTTTTCAAAACAAAAACAAGGTTTTGTTGGGCTACTGTATAAAACCTCCAACTAAACGCTATTTCTGACATTTTAAATTTAAAAAGCTTCCTGGATGGGAAGAGAAACGTCTTCAAACTTTAAAAACAAAGTCCAGTGGATTGTTTTAAATGTTTTGTTTTTTTGGCATGCTGGTCTGGACCAAAGTGGGAGACGAACTCTGGTGGACCAAACGCTGCAGGAGTGATTTCACCCTAAAACTGAGGAGCTCTGAGAGAATCTGAGCATTAAGTCTGCATGTGTCTAAAGCTTTTTGGTTATAACAACTTTGTTCATCATTCAATTAAGTAATTAAAGCTAAGCAGACTGAGAACTTATTGTAACTTGTTGTAAAACATTAAACTTAATACGGATATGTTATCATCTGGTTGTGCAACTTTTGGTGAAGCAGCTGGATTTTTGATGTTGCTTCTGATGCTGAACTGGTCGGCCACTTCTGGTTTAGAGCAAAGATGTCAAAGTTAGCATCTGATCCTGTGTTTGACCAAAGGGCTTTCTGCTCCGTTAGGCTCTATTTGCTCTGGTTAGAAACCTTAGAGCAATAGAAATCTTACAAACCATGGTAAACAATATCTAGAAAGGTTTTTGATGCACAAATAAACGCTATAAAAAACATTTGAGTTTTCAGAGATGGAATCATTTCTTAGTATTTAATAATCCAGTTTAAGTTTGATTCTAAATTTTGATCCAGAGCTAATTTATGTTGGTACAAAGTGAATCTTGGGAAAAGAAATAAAAAGTGCATTTTTTCCTGTAACTTATGGCTTCAATAGTTATCAAAATACTGCTGGAAACTACATAGATTGTCACACCTTGCTGATTTATCCAGCGTATGCCTGACGTCCCAGAATCTCCTAAAACGCTGGCATACGCTGAACTTTCTATGTATTCTTTTCAATTTTGGGCGTATGCATAGAGTATTCATAACGAGTCCAGAACTAATGTCCAACGAGCGCATAACACACGGCAGCGTAACGCCCATGAAATTATGCATTATGAAGCATCAGTTAAAGCTGCTCCCCTCAGGAGGCGCCCAGCCTGCATAATAAGATGTCTTTGATCGCGGTATTAAACTAGCTGCGGTTTACCGCCCGCCCAAAAACAAAAGAAAGAAGGTTTGCAGTGGCAGCAGTTTCAGCGTCATGCTAGGAAGTTTGTTGGTGGTGATGGTGAACACAGGGAGGATCCATCACACTCACCTTCTGGCTCACCCTATGATGGGGATGAAGTCTGGAGGAGAACCAACGGTTTCCTCCTGTGAACCCCCTTTATACCAAAACGCTGCCAATACGCCATTATACAGTAGCTGGAAGCTAGAAACACATTCAGCGCCTGTCTGGAACACGTCAGATACGTTGATATGTGTAGATCAGTTCCTGATAAGTTACGCACAAGTTACTCAGAGGTTTGGATAAGCTAGACGCCACGACTGATGAGCAACTTGCACTCAATGTACGACAACGATCAGATAACTGACCTGGAACCAATGGCCCACGTATGGCATATGCTGACATACGTCGGACATTTTGAGCATGCTCCAAATGTATTTCTGGATGTTTGTTGACGTGCCAGCGAGCTTCAGCGTGCTCATAACTTATACAAAACGTACCAATAACTCCTCCACCCTATGCCAGCGTTTTAGCCTGATTTTTCGTACGTCAGGCAGATGCTGGTCTGAACCATCACGGTGTGACAGGAGCTTTAGTTCCTAAGATGGAAATTCTGCAGCTATTGATTATTTCACTAATTGACTGGTCTTTTTTTTTTTAGATAAAGCTGAAAAGAGATACGTAATAACAAACCCCAAAAACTAAAAAGACTTATTTTATGTTTTAGGCATTTACAATTCTTTCAAAACAACAACCCAGAAATGCCACTGGAGGGGTTCTGGATCATATTTACAAATCTAAAAGTTTTTCCTATTAAATGCAGTTAGTTTAGGGAGGTATGAATCTGCAATCCAACTGTGATAGTGACCAGAATAGGTAACTCAGGTCCGCCTCAACGCTGAGGTCTGGGCTGAAGTGAACTCTGGGCGATGCCAACAAAGACGTGATGCCAACAGTGGCATAACCAGAACATTTTCATAGGGATGGCCAGGCAGGGACCAATGTACAGAGGGGGGTCCAAAAGGTGCCAGACCCTCAGGGTCAATCTGCAGTGCTCCAATCCCTCATTTCCCAATAAAAATGAAGTAGATTTTAGTAAAAGCCTTTGCCAGTAAATAAATGTAGATATATTTAGATATCCATGCTGTCTGAACTAAAGCTGTAGAGGACGATCTTTCAGATTCTATCAGCTTTGAATTCTTTGTGGAATTTGTGGAAAATAATTCAGACTATGTCATGGCATGTCTTGGCACTGATGGTTGGCTTTTTCATCTGCTTCTGCTCATTAGTTTAATTGGCCCGGCGGCTGATCAACGCTGATCGTTTCCACCTGTTTCCATCAGCTATCTATGTTGTTTGGCTGCCTACCATCAGTGCCAGATTATTCAAGCTGTTTTTGTGAGAGTAACTTTAGTCTTCAAGTGTTTTTAATTCTGATTCTGACCTGTTTTCTGCCTCTGGATATTGCTGTTTTTGCCTTGTCCATGTCTGCTCTGTCAGTTGGGTTTTTGGCTCTCTGATCTTCTGGTCTGTCATCCTGGTTCCGATTGTACTTCGGCTCTGGAAATTCCCTCACGGATATTGTTGCATCCTTGTTTCCGGCTGGCGCCAACTCATCATCGCCCTGAGCTCTGAAGCGCAAGCGGTGGACAACCCCAAGATTCCTCCTCTCCCTCGGGGATGGGACTGAACTCTTAACCAGAGAATCCAGTTATCCGCACAGCTGACGTCTAGCCGCTCGCTTCACTTTAAATTAGAGTTTGTTTGAAAACCTTCCTGATCTGTCTGCCTGAATATTGGCTCCAAGGTCATTACAGACTATACTTTTATCATGAATTGTTCTGAATATGAAGGCCATTTATATAAACTAATACCTACATTACATGGATTCAGTTGTTATTTATCTAAAATGACATGAAGAATCTTAGATGACTGCAGATACACATAACTTTCTGTTTTCTCCCACAAAATGTTGGCAAAAGATCATGAATTCTGTATTTATCATCTCTAATGTTAGCATTATTTGATTTGAGTGATTAACTTTGTTGTCACTTTATTGTTAATAAATAAACAAGAATAAAAATTAGTTTCAACTTTCCAGTTGAGAGTATGACTGCAGCCACCCTCTGTTTAGAGGGGAAGAAGCTGTGAAATATGTCCACATGGGATCAGCTGGTAGGGGAGGAAGGGTGGCCAATGATTGGCTAAGTGTGGCCACGCCCACCCCTGGCCCCCCATTTAGCTCCGCCCCTGGATGCCAGGCGGCTCCAAAAGCTTGAATGGGCTCTATGCACAACTCCACTACATCCCAAACTGAAGGCAGCTCTTTTGTTTCCTGTCTTTCATCACTGGATCAGCTGATGAATCCAGGTGTGTCTGTCCGTGGTTACTGAGGTCAGACACACCTGGAATTCATCAGTTAATCCAGTAGAAAAAGAAAGGAAACAAAAGAGCTGCCTTAAGTTCAGGAATTGGTGCAGTTGAGCATAGAGCCCATTGTACTGGAATTGCCTAATAATCCAAATGAAGTCATTGGTATCTTGCTGGATACTTGCTGGACATTAGTGCACTCCAGACATCAGTTCAATTACGTCATGTCTCCGTGCTTCTCGCATGTCTTCGCCTCCTTTGATGCCTTGTATACAAAGACAGTCTCCATGGTGGTCTGCCTTGTTTGTCTTTCATTCTGAGGCCGTTGCTGAAATACACGCATCTGGCTAACTGGCCAACAGACACCAGAGCAATAACACTATACTATTATTAAAATAATAACTGCCTACTAATTTAGTCATCGATTGTTAACTGGGGTATAGAGACTCTGAAACATGCCTTTCACTGACAGAGCGACCCAGGAATTATATCAAAATTGTAAAAAAATGATCTAAATATTTTGTATTTAAGATGAAAAATAAACTATTCCTTATCTGTCGATTTGCTCTATTCTTATCTTCAGCTTCCACAGATTACATGTCAGATTAAATAATACTTATACTTCAGTGATGGTATCAAGGTGCTACTTTATTGTATCTCTTATTCTATATCCGTTGGTTGTTCTGTTCTTCTTTTTCCATCTCTTTGCAGGTGATGAAGCACACTGAAGATGTTTTACTGTTATCTCCCTTTTATCTCCTCTTTCTTTCATCTTTTCTCCTTTTTCCTGTTTTCCTTTCCTGTTCTACTTACATTACAGTGTCAATATAATCTGTAATACTCCCTGCATGAATTATAATAAAGTTATTTATATGCATAAATCAAGCGGAACACTATGGCGATAGCCGTACTGCTCCACATGTGAAAGCAGAATCTGAAATAAATAAATAAATAAATAAAACATGCCTTTAGCTGAAAAAATAATCTAAACATTTTGCATTTAAGATCTGTCAATGTTCTCTATCCAGAACTCTTTAAGTGAACATTTTTAGTTTCGTTTGGTTTCATTTAGTTAAAAGTCGTCTTTAAGGAGCCTGTGGCGAACCAAAAATGAACTGATTAATTGAATCAAAGAATGGACAGATTAATGGTTGTTACATTTTGGTGGAGAAGCACCAACCGTCTTTCTACAGCGGTTGTCGGTGCAACGCCACCGCAGGTAAGGGGTGAACAGGTGGGTGAAAAGGTTTGTTTCACTTTGACAAAGTGCTTTGTGAAAATGTTGAAGTTTTGGTTCAATTGATTCGAGTCCAGCGGACTATCAGGAGTAAAAACCACCTTAGTTTGTTTACTCCAGTTAATGACTATTTAATGACTTCATTAAGTGATAATTAGCTGCATTAAAGGATTTCAATCATTGATTAAGCTGATAAACTTCAAAACCAAACAATATTATAAGAATAAAACCATAAATAATATAAAGGCTGAAATGGCTTTAGAAAGCAGAGCTTAATGGATTAATGGTAAAACTTTCTCCTCTAACATATTAATATCTCATCTTCATTACTGAATAAATTAGGAATATATTTGATTGAAACTAAATCAAAGTTCCCTTTACTTTAATTCATCTTTTCTCCATCTTGTAGAAACTGTTTAAATAATGGCGGCTCCAAACATTGCCTCTTATTGAGCTTTAAAGCTTTTCTTTTAGAAAATGTTGACATTTACTGTTTGTAGATGAATTAGTGAAACAGTTTCTGGCCCCAAAGCAGTCCAGCCATGAAATCAGCGGAATAGCCCTTTAACCTGTTAGCTGCTGGAGCTAACAACTCAGCTGCTATTAATAGAAGAAGAAAAACCTGGATTTTCTGTCATTGCTTTACTTTCTGAGTGTGAATTAGTTCAGAAAGTAATACTTAGATGAATACTAGCCGCATTAACCTACCGATTCTGTGGAGTTTTATCTGCGGGTTCCAGCAGGTTTCCATCAGTCTGATGTCTTCCTCGTGGCGGATGATGTTTTTTTCAACCTCTGTGAAGATTTCTTCAGCAGCAGCAGTTAGTCGCTCTCGGATAAACTCCCTGAGACGCTGAACTGAAGACATTTTTACAGAAACTACTAAAGTATAATAAGTTTTAAGTCCAAACAAGCTGCTGCTGGCGCTGTTAATTTCACCTCTGCTGCTCCTCGCGCGAGTCTGAAAAAACCACGGTGATTGGTAGATTTACCGCCCCCTGCTGGAGAAAAAGGACAAACATCTAAAACTATTAAACAGCTTGGAGGCTCACATACATGCGGGGAAATGTAGGCAATATTTAAAAAGAAAAAAATGAAGCAGATTTATAAATGTAGTGTGTATATAAAGTGCAGACAGTGAGATTCCAGTCCATGAAATGGGCTGATGGTCCTGTGTGTGTATCTATGCAGGAATGGGGGGGAAATGATTATTTCTGCACACATTTTGGGAATGAATTTATTTTATGCCCAAACAAGCATTGGGTTAATTTCACTTAAACAATGAAGAGTAGAAATATACTGTAATGCTTCCCTCAGGTTTCTCTGTAAGATAGCTTCTAATTGTAAGTTTTGCGTATAAGCTACTCTGACTTTCCAAAAAAAGTTTAAAACAAACCAGTTTACTGTGTTTTCCAAGTTTAAAGTCATTTTTAACTTTTTTTCTGGAATGACCTGAATATTCACCAGCATACTCTGACTTTAAGCTAATAAAAAATTCAGCAAAGTCAGAACAACAAAAACAGGGTGTTTTTTGTTTGTTTTATACTTTATATTTGGAACCTGTGAGTCAAAAGCTGGTATAGGTTTGTTTGATGCAGCATTAGTGGTTTAAAATGAATGACTAGTTAATTACAAGCAAAGGCTTGGATTTAAACTGGTATAAATCAAGTATATTTTCACACATTGATAATGTCTCTATAATAAATATGAATTCAGAATCCTATAAAATGAATAGGAAAATATTTACAGGACACAGTTTATAGATGCATTTGTTTCTGAAATTCAACCACAAATCTATTTATATGATATGATAAATTCCCATGCCTTAAATTAAACTTGATATTTTATTATTTTAATATTTAATAAGTTGGTGTTTTCTACTTTGGGGCCGCTGCTAAAGAGAAAAGAAAAGGCTAAGGAGATGTTAGTGAAGTTAGGTATACGTCATCCTGGCTGCCCTATAGAATATGTTTAGCTAAGCTTATAGAACAACTGGATATGAAGTCAATTCAGGATTTAATATATTCATCATTTCACCTTGTTTACCAGCCTTTTTTTTTTTTTTTTTTTTTTTTTTTTTCAATCTAGGAAAAGAAAACATAACCAAAAACATAGCACATCCTGCAGGCCCAACATATTTTAAAACTGAATAATCTCATTTTGTTTAAAAAGTTGCTTTTGACAAGGAAAAAATGTATTTCAGACATCAAAAATACCTATTCAGAAAAACTAATATCTACTTTAGTCTTTTCAAACGAGGAAAACATTGTAATGTTCCCCTAGCATTTTCAAGAAGGAGGTATTCGCCGTTTTACAGCCACGCTGTTTGTTTACACTCCCCCACCAGCTTTCTGTCGTCATAGTCAGTTGCGTTCATTGGTCAGAGCGTTGGCCAATAGGCACAGACATGGTTTGAAAAACAACAGGTTGTTCTCATCCACAATCTTCTGATGTCTCATTCATCGCGGCCAGACTATATTACACATTTAATCTCACATTTAATCTGGTTTATCAGGCTACCCAAACAGAGGGCAGAGCCCTGACAGGTAGGACCTGTGCATTATCCCATGGGGTTCTTCCTCATTATATTTCTGTCTCTCATTACTTAATAAATAAGTTTTTGTATGAGTGTGATGTGGTTTTTTTAATATGCTGTTATCACACATCAATGTCTCTCATTGATATTAATTACTTATAAATACCTGATTAAGAAGTCTGTGTAAGGCTGCTAATGTGAGGACGGATACATTTGTTGATGTATGTGATGTATTGTGGAGTGAAACTGTAACGCTCATAAGGATAACTGACTATGAAAAGAAATCTATACACATTCTGAAAAGCTTCCCCTTCTAAATATTTAATTCTCTGTGAATTATTGCTGCTCATTCTTTAACTAGATCCTCTTTAAAAGGCCGTGCTATTTGTTTATAGCACCTTATGTCTCTAAAGGACCTTGTGAATGATTTGCTTGTTGTTCACAAAAATCGATGACAGAACTCTCCTAATTAAATCAAGAGATATAAATGAATGATTAGCTTTATTAAGGAAAACCAGCTGTGTGAAATGGGGCTCTGACCATTTACCAACGCAATACATAAATGCTGTCATTAAAGTGCTGGCAGTAAGGAAGGAGGTCTGATTCTCCTTTGGGCGATGCTGGTCTCATTACCATTCCAAAACCAACTTCTTAGCTGACGTGTCCCAGTATGTTTGATGGTGTTAATGGTCAGACTGGAGACTGTCAATAAAACATCTGAAAACCAAAACATTCCAGCTTCTTCATTGTGTCACTAAAGCAGTACAGCAGCGCCATCTTAAGGTAGTTTCTATCATTTCCAGTCCAATGTGTTCTTAAATTCAGCTCAACTGGATAGAATGCCCCCCTCCTCAATGCCTGAGGTTTGAAGGAGTTTCTTCAATAAATAAAAAATCTCCGAACTGGCCAGTGCCTTTATAGATACAGTGTGATAGAACCACTTAAAAATGGTCAATGATGTTTAGAAATGTTTCAATAATTATTCTCATATTTGAGAATAAAACAGGTTTAAATCTCTTTGGAGTTCTTCTGATATTTAGACCACATGTCCCAGCTGTACCTGAATGCAGAATGAAAGGCTATTCGGAAACTTTACTGATCGAATGCTTCCTTTCATTGCTGCTTGCTAATAATTTGTTTCTAGGTTTCTCTATTGTGTCTCTGAAGCATAACAGCACCATAATTTACCATCATTTTCAGTCCAATCAGCAGCAGCAGTCTGATCTGTGGGCTGCAGGGGCTGATGGGAGCTTTGAGGAGCTGTTAGAAACCACGTGGCCCTCGTCTGATCTAGCAGCTCGTCCTTGTTTGGCCTCAGCTGCATCAGAGCGCCACTTCTCCCCAGGTTCACCAGAGGAAACACCACTGCACAAAATGCTTTTCCTCCCAGCTGCTGCTCTGTGCTGTCTGTGTTCAGGTGAGTGTTTCCAGCCAATCAGGAGCCAACAAAGTCCACCTGGAACAAACACTGTCCCACTAACCTTCATCTGTCTGTCTGTGTCTCTACAGCGCTGGCTGCCATGGCAACACAGCTGAGTCAGGAGGATTTAACTCCTGACTCAGCTGAAGCGTCTCCTTCAGCTGTGGAGATACTAAACAATGTGGTGATAATGTGAGGTCATGGTACCACAGAAAAAGAAGCAGAAACATTTAGAGTGATTATTTGGGTTTTTGTTAACATTGGAGAAATTAGAAAAAGTTCTGACCATCCTCAGATAAAAGATTTTTAATCCTCTGTAACCGAGTTAGCTGTGAGTTGAGGAATAAATAGACTTAAACTGGATCATTCAGCCTCCTACTACTGCGGCTCTTATAAGTCTGGTTTCCACAGTGAGAAATGATCCCTGCAGCCTGAACAAAAACCTGCAGACGACTTTGGATTGTATGATGCTCACAATGTGCTTACATATGAAATAGGGCAATGATACAGTAATAAAAAAGAATACGATACATTAATAAAGACCATATATTGCAACATTAGTAATAATTTAACTCTACGGAACCATAAGAGATTTTCTTGTTCCTCTGCTGTGGCTGCTACAGAGCAGCTGAATATTAGGCCCTTGGATGGTGTGCTGCCAACTAGCACCTGGGTGTTTAAGAGCTATAAAAAAGGAAGAATTATATAAAAGCAATTCAGTAAGATGCATGGATGTTTGCATATACGTGCTTTTTACATTTAAGATCTGATTCTGCTTTATAATTTGAATCAATACTAATATTATTAATTCAAACATCAAAATGCTTGTATTTTATCTAATTAAATATTGTGATGGATGAGAGAATTTTCTTTTTCTTGCATCCCTAGGATATAGTGAATCCCAGAAACCTGATTTCCTCTGCAAACCCAAAAGTGTTGAGCATGGTGACGGGCAGCAGTGGGGAAGGTGGTCCTCTTAAAGTCCATAATCATCTCTGATTTTGAGCATTTTAAGCCTCTGGCTGTTCTTTCCACACCAGAAACTCAACTGATCAACCTAAAGTCCGCAGGCTGACCCATCAATACTCCAGATGAGGCCAATATCCACTGTGTTATCAGAAAAACAGCTGTTGGGTCTCCTGAGATGCAAGGCATGCCCATAAAAGTTTATTTATGTGAAAGTATGGCGCTGTCACTACGCTTCTATTGATCATGCACCCTGGCTTCTTGGCCCCTTGGCTGACTTTGCATGACTTTTACATTCAATCCTGCCCAGGCCCTCTGTTGCATAGTTTGCCACATTAATATAGATTAATTCAGTACAAAGACAACTCAAAGTGCTTCATATGAATTAAACAATAAAATAGAAGCAATATATCAAAGCAAGTAAAGATAAGAACATAATAAGAGCAGGCAGTAAAAGCAATAAAACAGCTGGATGACAAACTTCAAGTACTTCATTTAGCAGTGTAACTTTAGCAGTTAAAGGCAGCTCTAAACAACTGGGTTTTTAACTTTGACTTAAATGCTGCTTCTCCATGTTTGGTTCTAGTTCTGGGTGGAGATAGTAGACAGGAACAAGAAAACCTGAGGTGTCTGGAAGGTTGATACACTGACAGCCAGTGATGGGACTAACGCCGTTGAAAGTAACGGCGTTACTAACGCCGTTACCTTGTTTTAGTAACGAGTAATCTAACTAATTACTTTGACTGTAACTATAACGCAGTTACCATTGCAGACACCCCGTTACTGCGCGTTACTCAGGTCGCACAATGAACCTTTTTTCATGGTAGGACTCGTGCGCAGCTGCGTGGAGCTGACACCCCACCCACGTCAAAAAACTCTGCAAATAGACTGAATGGTTAGTGCAACGTTAGTGCAGATTTGTGCAGAAAAAAATATTGTTTGTGCTACTTTTGTTTAAGAGATATTAAAGATTATTTTTTAGGTCATCCAGAGGTGCGCGCCTTGTCATGAGAGAGGGGAGGAAGAGAATGGCTGATGTATAGTGAGATTCCGTCTGTCAGTTGGGTGTTTCCGCTGGCGGGTGTTAACGTACAGCACACACAGAGAGATGGAGAGTGAGGAGGACTCCAGCAGCAAAACGGCGTTTTCCTGATGGAAATACCGGTGTTACGTCGAGCTGCGTTTCCCCATCACATACGGTTTCCTCTGCATCTCCGCACAGCGCAGGCGGCACGATTCACCACGCAAGCTACAGGAAACGCGCATGCTCGCTAAAGGCGCGCAACAGTCGCCCTGTGCTCGCGCCACAGGAGAACTATGGAGAGCGTGAACGATCAAATGAAAGGGAGAAATCTGGATGGATGGATGGATGGATGGATGGATGGATGGATGGATGGATGGATGGATGGATGGATGGATGGATGGATGGATGGATGGATGGATGGATGGATGGATGGATGGATGGATGGATGGATGGATGGATGGATACTCTGACTTTTCAACCTACTGTATTTTTTATTTTAAACATTATTTGATGGCCTTTGTGGCAGGGATGGAGATCCATATTTTATGTCACACACAGAGTATACATCTAGAGAGATAGATGGATAGATAGATAGATAGATAGATAGATAGATAGATAGATAGATAGATAGATAGATAGATAGATAGATAGATAGATAGATAGATAGATAGATAGATAGATAGATAGATAGATAGATAGATAGATAGATAGATAGATAGATAGATAGATAGATAGATGTTGCAGTATCTATAACAACCCAAACACACAGGATTTCAGAATTAGACATCCCCAGTTATTAATTTCACCAGATCTGAATGCCCTGTTAAAAAACTTCACATCGCGTTCCCCCTGATGTAATTTACGTTGAGTTGCAATAAATGCTAAACTCTCTGCAGTTTCTTGTCTTTGTCATCCACTCTATTCAGCTGGCTTTGGAAACACACCGCGAGAAGGTGGGGGCTGGGTGGTGAGGGTTACGGGGGCGAGAAACGCAAAAGTAACGCAATAGTTACTTTTACTAGTAACTAGTTACTTTTATTGTGGAGTAACTCAGTTAGTAAGTCAGTTACTTTTTGGGAGAAGTAACTAGTAACTATAACTAATTACTTTTTCAAAGTAACGTCCTCAACACTGCTGACAGCAAATCTGTTATGGATTCAGGTGCTGATCCATTCAGTGATTAAAGACTAACATAGGGATGTAAAGTCTATTCTCTGAGCTACAGGGAGCCAGTTTAAGTATTTCAGAACTAGGCTGATGTGCTCTACTTTCTTAATTGTAGTGAGACTACAGGCAGCAGCATTTTGGATCATCTGCAGCTGCCTGATGCACCTTTTAGGCAAACCGAAAAAAACAACATTGTTTCAGTAATTAATGGGCTTTATGCCTTACTACACTTCATCCTGAACTTCAGCCAGCACATTTTTCCTGTCTTTGGTTACCGGACAACAGAGGTGTCAAGTAACAAATACAAATACTTTGTTACTGTACTTAAGCAGGGCCGTGCAGAGACCACTAAAGGGGCAGGTGCTCAAAAAAAAAAAGGGCACATCTTATCACATTTTAGGACAGAATATTAACAAAGTCACATAGCTTTCAGAGTTTAATGAACAATGATAATTTACAAAATTGTGAGACATACAATCAAAGCTAAGGGAAATCTCTACATAGAACATAGAACTATGCATATGTAAAATATTGTATTAGTAATTTCTTTCTGCAGGTCTATTTTGTTATAGGAAAATATTACAATATTCAAACCTGCAATTTAGCCAAATATGTAAATCAGAGCTGGACCACCAGACATATTTTGTCTTTACAGAATTAAACTGTTAAAAATGCATACAAGGGCACAATGCAACCTTTTAGTGTACTGTAATCTATAAAAAAGAATGTCTGCCTGGTTTGCTGTACTGACAGTGGAGATGGAGACGGTCGATTCAGAAAAGCAGAGCTGCTGCATCAAACTTTAACCTGGAACTGCAGAAAAAAAAGAACAAAAGCAAACATTTTATTAATGCATGATGTCACCATGAGAAAAGCCTACTCTGTTTGTGTCTTAGTGTATTTTGTAAGTACCTATATACATTTTCTTCAATCTTTCCTCTTTGTTTTTTCTTGTCAGTTTCTCTTTTCTTTTTTTCCTCATTGTCTCATCTTTTCTGTGTTGAGTGAAGGTCAATGTTTTATTTATTTCAGTCTCTTGCCTTTCTTTTTCCCCCAAACTAAATCCAAGATTATGATCCAAAAACTTATTTTCCGTCATGGTGATTTAACTATTTAAAAACAAATTTCCAACTTCTAAGCATTTTTGCTATTTTTGTTCTCTTTTGTTCACAGCAGCAGTTTTCTGTTAGCCATGTCTTTAAAAATGTTAATAACCTCACTGTGAATGATTGGCACATCCTTCTCGATTGCCAACAAAAGAAGGTCTGACATCCGATCCTCCTTGCATAAGCTGCGCAGTTTTGTTTTCACCAGCTTCAGTTTTGAGAAGTTGACTGCATTTCTGTGTCTTTTATTTCTGACTCTTGTCCCTCTTCTTTCCTTTCTTCCCCTGTTCTCCGCTGTCAGTCACTTTCCGTGCCGGGCGGCTCCTCGACACCTGTTCACACCGATGTCGAGCGGTTGAAGTTCCTTTGTCAGACCCCCCGGGATAACGGCGAGCACATCGTTCATTTGATTCACCTTTTTTTTTTTCACATCAGCTGTGAGATGGGCACGCATGGAGTCACAGATTAAGAGATGGTGATGCGTGGAAAAAACCACCTGGTCTCCTCACATACACCTGCCTCAGCCACGCTTTCATCATCTCCTCATCCATCCAGCCCTTTTCATTTGCCTTAATATCATATGTCATCAGAGCGATGTGTCTGTCTCGCTGTCAGCTCCCAGATCAGCTTCTCTGATTGGTTGATGCGGCGCTTCCAGCATCAAAACTTCCATTTTTCCATCTCGAGCAGCAGCAGCGTGTTGGCGGCGCGTTAGATGCTTAAACGCTCCCGACGCGCTGCGCCTGCTGCTCAAAACGCGCTGCGGGACCTTTTGCTGCGCCTATACGCGCGTCAACCATTGCCTTTGCATGTAAACTCGCTGCTTCTGCTGCGCCTGCTGCGTCCGGTTCACACCGACGTCAAGCGGTTGAATAACAGCGAGTACAGCGGTTGAATAACAGCGAGCACAGCATTCATTTGTTTCACCCTGTTTTTCACATCAGCTGTGAGATGGGCACGCATGGAGTCACAGATTAACAGCGATGGTGATGAGTGGAAAAAAAACCACCTGGTCTCCTTACATTCAGCCACTCTTTCATCATCTCCTCCATGAGGTGGTCTCAAAAGTCCGCAGTAACAACACACATAGGGCGCACCTCACCAAAGGGCGCGCTGCACATTTTGAGGGGGAAAAAAAGACGTTTATATGCGCCTTATAGTCGTGAAAATACGGTAATAATTTCAGTACATGTGTCAAAAAAAAAAAAAAAAAAAAAAAAAAAAAAAAGGACCAAAAGGGCACATTGGGATCATGGAGCAAAAGGGGCAGGTGCTCAAGCCCCCTCAGCACCCCCCTCTGCACGTGCCTGTACTTAAGTACACTTTTTAGGTATCTATACTTCAACTCATTACATTTTCACACCAGTATCTGTACTTTCTATTCCTTACATTTTTAAAACAAACGTTACTTGTTACTCTTGGCTTTGGTTTAATGCAGAGGTCACGGATTAGCGGACTGCGGTCCGGTGTTATGCTGAAAAGTGCATGCCTGCTGAAATATGCATCCCCAGTCACGGGAGCGCGCCTCGCTGAGGATTAAAATATGACCAATGGAGCTACTTGTTATATTAGTGATATAAAAATGTTTAAATATTCCTCTCGTGGGAAAAATTGTGTGTATTTGGCAGATTCATTTACAAAAGTACGGGTGTTATGAACAACATTAAACCCAAAGATTTTGTCCGAGGTACGGCTGATTTATTTGTTGTAGTCTCTTGTTATTCACACACAACAATAAACAGTGATGCCGACGGGAGTTTGGAAACTGCTAAGCTTTGTCTAAAGCAGAAAATCAAACACGCATCTACACAGCGCAGCGTTCACAGACCAGTGTGACGCATTCACGAGCGTCAGATAGCTATGGTGCATTTAGGAGCATGGGATATTTAACATTTTCAAGGAAAGAGACATAAACGGAACAGAACTTAACTCATACAATAATTTATTTATTCAGAAACAGTGTGGTCTTTCCTACAATACTAAATGAAAGTGTGCTTTTTCTATGCCTGAATAGGTGTGATTATTTAGAAGCCTGAGAAGTTTCCTCTCAAGTTTAGATAAGAAGGAGAAGTTTTCACTGTGTTCAAGGTTCTCACATCCTGTTTCTGGTATGGATGGGAAACAGCTGTCTGAAGTGTTTATCTGACTAAATTTATGTCATTGATGAACTGAAGAAACAATGTTCGTGTGTGTGGAGTCTCTTTATATGCAGCGGTGGGCTGCCACCACCCCAGAACCACAGTGGGAGCTGTATTCAGTTGTTTTATGTTGTTCTCCTCTAAAGAGTAAAATAAAACCTTTTCTTCCTTGCATATCAACTCTCAGTGCTAATTATCAAAGTTTTTCAAAGCCTGTTTAAAAGCTCCAAATGAGGCTTCAGGTCTTACAGCGACAATTAAAGTTTCATTGTTTTACAGGCAAAATTTGCATTTGCTGACCCTTGACCTTTAACTACTGATGGATATACAGGAATACAGTCATACAAGGTTCAACTCCTCTGACATAGCAAGGGATGCAATTTTTTGGCAATTTCTATTTCTATATATTTTTTAATCAATGTATAACATGAATGCATAAATACCATATTTTATTTCAGTGTTAAATTCTGTTTAAAGTAACAGATAACTAAAAATATCTCTGGACCTTTACTGGTGGATGATTTTATAAATAACATTGATCTTATTAAGAATAAGATCATTAGCACCCCTCAATCCACGATTGCTTTGTCTCTGGAGGGTGGGGATTTAGAGCTCATCATAGCACTGAAACAGCTCTGGTGAAAGTCACTAATGATATTCTCATGGCCTCAGATAATGGACTTGTATCTGTGCTCGTCCTGTTGGATCTCAGTGCTGCATTTGATACACTTGACCATAATATTCTTTTAGAAAGACTTGAATATTTTGTTGGAATTAAAGGAACAGCACTAGACTGGTTTAAATCTTATCTATCTGATCGAATTCAGTTTGTTCACGTTAATGACAGATCTTCCTCATGCTCAAAGGTTATCTGTGGAGTACCACAGGGATCAGTGCTAGGACCAATTCTCTTTACTTTATATATGCTCCCAATCGATAGAGTTATTAGACAGCATGGGATTAATTTTCACTGTTATGCTGATGATACCCAGCTATATCTGTCTATAAATCCAGATGAAGCTAACCCATTACATAGATTACAGGCATGTCTTGAAGACATAAAAACCTGGATGACTCTTAACTTTCTCCTTCTGAATGCAGACAAAACAGAAGTTATAGTCTTTGGACCAGAGTCTTTGAAAAATAAGCTGATTAGTCAGTCACTTCATTTGGATGGGATTAAACTGATTTCAGACAATAAAGTAAAAAATATTGGTGTTGCTTTTGATCAGGACCTGTCTTTTAAATCCCATATCAAAGAGGTTTCAAGAATTTCCTTCTTTCATCTGAGGAATATTGCAAAAATTAGAAATCTCCTGTCCAGGGGTGATGCTGAGAAACTAGTCCATGCATTTGTTACTTCAAGGCTGGACTGTTGTAATTCTTTACTATCAGGAAGTCCACAAACTGTAGTTAAAAGCCTTCAGCTGATCCAAAATGCTGCAGCCAGAGTTCTGATGAAAATCAAAAAGAGAGATCACATCTCTCCTATTCTAGCTTCTCTTCATTGGCTTCCTGTTAAATCCAGAATAGAATTTAAAATCCTCCTTCTCACATATAAAGCCTTAAATGGCCAAGCTCCATCTGATATCAGAGATCTGATTGTTCCTTATGTTCCTAACAGAGCACTTCGCTCTCAATCTGCAGGTTTACTAGTGGGTCCTAGAATTTCTAAAAGCAGAATGGGAGGCAGATCTTTTAGTTATCAGGCTCCTCTCCTGTGGAACCAACTACCAGTTTTAGTCCGTGAGGCAGACCGCCTGTCTACTTTTAAGGCTAGGCTGAAAACTTTCCTTTTTGATAAAGCTTATAGTTAGAGTGGCTCAGGTTATCCTGAGCTATCTCTCTAGTTATGCTGCTACAGGCTTGGACTTCTGGAGGACGTAGGGACCCCCATTTCATCATTCTGGTTCATTCTCTCTCTATTCTCCTATTCTGCAGAATCTGTTAGTTCAATCTCTAACGTTCTGCTCTCTCTGCTTTTTCTCATAGTAGCTTCATCTGGTCTGTTCCTGTTTGGCTGTGACTCCATCCTGCTGCCATCAACACCCTTGTTTATAGATGTTCGAGATTGGCCTGTTTTCCAGTTTAGTCCTGTTTCTCTGACTGTGACTAACTGGATGTGCTCTCTTCATCCTTTGACATGGGAGCTGGCTCAGAGCTCGTCTGCCTGGCTGTGTGTTTCTTGGACTGGGCCGCCTTTTACAGCTGCTTTTTGTATCTCTGCTTGTCTCCTTGAACCCCAGTCGGCCTCAGCAGATGGCTGCTCACACTGAGCCTGGTTCTGCTGGAGGTTTCTTCCTGTTGAAAGGGAGTTTTTCCTCTCCACCGTCGCTACAAGCATGCTTAGCGTGAGGGATTGTATTTGAGTCAATGAGTCGATGCAATCAACTGGTTTTCCTTAGGTAGAGGACTTTGAATCGATTTGATTGTAGGATCTGGTTTAACTGCCAGGTGCCTTGAGATGACATGTGTTGTGAATTGGTGCTATATAAATAAACTGAATTGAATTGAATATATCTAAAATCACTTAATTGTAAATAGAAGCCCTTTAATCTCTCTCTTTACCTATTCATTGTTCATTTTTGTTTTGTTTGTTTTAGCCTGACTTTGTATAATTACTTGTTTGATTCACCTTTTCCTTCTTTTGCACCTCCTGTTGTTTATTAGAGCTGATTTAACAAGTGAATTTCTCCTTTGTGAGATCAGTAAAGTCCTATCTTATCTATCTTACCTTCAAATGTATTTAAGCTGGCTGAACATGCCTACCTGCTATGCCTTCTATGGCCACCAGGTGGCAGGAGATCATTGAAAATATAGCACTTCAAATGGATATTAGAAAAAAAAAAACATTTCATTCAAGTCATGTTTGGTTTATATTTTCATTGTTGGAAATAGAGAAGAAAAGTTCATTCTCTTTGTTAATCATTTTATTGAAACGTATTAGGCCAAATTAACTGAATAACACTGCAAATCATTTATTAACAGTAATTATTTGAATAAAGATTATTAATTGTGGGACATGTGGCCTAGGTTATAGCAAGTAAGTAGGTAAGCTTTATTTCTATAGCACCTTTCACTGACCAAAGCCACAAAGTGCTTCACAGTACAGTTAAAAAACATACAATAAACAATATAAAAGGCCAAGACAATACAAAAATCATAGCAGCCCAAAAGGTTAATTAAAAGCCTGTACAAATAAATGGGTCTTAATTAAGCTCCTGAAGGTGACATTAGAGTCAATAGAGCTCAATGTGGGCAGAAGATCATTCCAAAGCCTGGGATCAACAGAAAGGACCAGTCACCTCTGGTATCCAATCCAATCCATTTTATTTATACAGCACATTTAACAACAGAAAAAATGTCCAATGTGCTGTACATAACAAATAATAAACAACAACAGAACAATACATAAACACAATACAACAATAAATAAACTAAAAAGGACACAGAGTAGCACACAAACTACACGTTGTTAAAAGCCAAAGAGTAAAAGTGGGTCTTAAGACGAGACTTAAAACACTCCACAGTGTTTTGTGTCCCACCCCCCTGTTGGCCCGGAGCTCTGGACCTTTTAATTTTTCTGGCTTTTTGGACCCCTGGTATGGCAGACTTCCACCAGGGAGGGAGGGAGGCCCCGGAGGTCGGCCGACAAAAACTTGGCTGACTTTCAATAGATCGCAGGGTTGGAGCTGCTCTGCTACATACGAAACCCTGACGCAGAATCAAGTGGCCTGCAATTCATTTAGCAATACGTTCTCCACAAATTAGCCATGCAACATCGGGGACGGGTGACCATCGTCCGGCTACACCCCAGCCCAATCACGAACGGCTCTCCTCACCGGCGCGAGGGCCGGATATCAGAGACCAACCAAAGCGATGCAGCGCCGGTGTATCATTACGTCTAGGTGTGATTCTGACTTACAGGCGTTCTGTGATAATCCCACAGATGGTAGCTTCGCCCCATTGGCTCCTCAGCCATGCACATACACCAAATGTCTGAACCTGCAGGTCCTCTCGTACTGAGCAGGATTACTATTGCAACAACACATTATCAGTAGGGTAAAAGTAACCTGTCTCACGACGGTCTAAACCCAGCTCACGTTCCCTATTAGTGGAAGAACAATCCAACATTTGGTGAATTCTGCTTCACAATGACAGGAAGAGCCGACATCGAAGGATCAAATACGACGTTGCAATGAACACTTGGCTGCCACAAGCCAGTTATCCCTGTGGTAACTTTTCTGACACCTCCTGCTTAAAACCCAAAAAAGTCAGAAGGATTGTGAGGCCCCGCTTTCACGGTCTGTATTCATACTGAAAATCAAGATCAGGCGAGCTTTTGCCCTTCTGCTCTATGGGAGGTTTCTGTCCTCCCTGAGCTCGCCTTAGGATACCTGAGTTACCGTTTGATAGGTGTACCGAGCCAGTCAAACTCCCCATCTGCCATTGTCCCCGGAACAGACAGTGGACCTCAGGCGAGGGGTGCTTGACACTAGAACCAAGAGCCCGCTCGGGTTTTGCCTTCCTGCCTCATCGGGTAAGTGAAAACATGATAGGAATAGTGGTATTTCACCGGCGGCCGGAGCCTCCTGCTTATTCTACACCTCTCATGTCTCTTCACGGTGCCAGACTAGAGTCAAGCTTAACAGGGTCTGCTTTCCCCGCTGATTCTGCCAAGCCAATTCCCTTGGCTATGTTTTCACTGGATGGGGGTTAGGGATAGTGGGAATCTTGTTCTTCCATTCATGAGCCTCACTAATTAGATGACGAGGCAATTGGCTACTTAGGCAGGTCAAGACCCGCTTTCCGTATCATAGTGTACGTCACATGGCCATCGGAATGATACGTATGAGTTATTGTAATAATTACGAGCCCCACTGAGTTGGTTGTGTTACCAGATTTCGTTTTCACTGGTTCCCTACAAATTTAACAGATGACTGTGGTTTTGTTTTTTGTCCGACTTGCCATAACCGCATTACTGCCAATACTGCCAAACTGAACTACAAAAACCCTTCTATGGAACAATTTCCTCAGCCTCTCCTTGCTGTGACATCTTCATGTGCTCTGTGTTGTGGTTTGAGAGGGCCGCGCTTTGCTATGGCGTGCCTGGGTCCGCGATTGCGATTGGTTGGGAGGAAGTAGTGACTGGCATCAACCTACATAATAGGCTACAATGAGAAGGAAGGAAAACTGCGCTTCTTTATCGAACTTTTATCGACCCTCTTTTTTTCTATTGCGCCACACGTCTATCGATCGATATATCGTTATTGAATTATCGCCCAGCCCTACGCAGATCTGACTTGCTGACTTCTCTTATCCCCCTTGTTCCAACATGACAAAGGCTGTCACCTTGGAGACCTGCTGCGGATATGGATACAGCCTGGCGCGATATTTACACCTTCTCCCTCTGATTTTCACCAGGCGCTGCCGGAAACACAATTCTTTCCAGGGCACGGGCCCCTCTCTCGGGGCGAACCCATACCAGGGCGCCCTGCCCTTCACAAAGAAAAGAGAACGCTCCTGCGAGCTTCTCCGGGTCCATTTGCGTTACCGCACTGGATGCCTCGCGGCGCTTATCGACCCCCTTTTGATAAGCCAGGGGTGACGTAGCCCTTCGCCCCACGCTTAGGACTGACCCATGTTCAACTGCTGTTCACATGGAACACTTCTCCACTTCGTCCTTCAAAGTTCTCATTTGAATATTTGCTACTACCACCAAGATCTGCATCCGTGGTGGTTCCACCAAAGCACACGCCCTGGGCTTCCGTGCTTACCGCAGCGCCAGTCCTACTCACCATGGCCTAGCCTTCGTGGCTCTTTTTGCCGGTGGCGGCCGGGTATGGGCCCGACACTCCAGCACCATCCATTTTCAGGGCTAGTTGATTCGGCAGGTGAGTTGTTACACACTTGTTAGCGGATTCCGACTTCCATGGCCACCATCCTGCTTTCTATATCAACCAACACCTTTTTCTGGGGTCTGAGGAGCGTCGGCATCGGGCGCCTTAACCCAGCGTTTGGTTCATCCTGCAGCGCCAGTTCTGCTTACCAAAAGTAATCCCACTGGGCGGCTCACATTCCACGCACGGCTCCAAGCCAGCTTCTTACCCATTTAAAGTTTGAGAATAGGTTGAGATCGTTTCAGCCCGAAGACCTCTAATCATTTGCTTTACCAGATAAAACTGCGAGTCACAGCGGCAGCTATCCTAAGGGAAACTTCGGACTTAACCAGCTACTAGATAGTTCTTTTAGTCTTTCGCCCCTATACCCAGGTCGGATGACCGTTTTGCACGTCAGGACCGCTACGGGCCTCAACCAGAGTTTTACCCTGGCTTCGCCCTGTCCAGACATAGTTAACCATCTTTCGGGTCCTATCACACACGCTCATGCTCCACCTCCCCAACAGGGCGGGCGAGATGTGGAGTGTACTTAAATGGTATGAAAACGAGTCAGTAGAACCTTTAACGGATTCTGATCCACAGACCTCAGAGCCCGTGCAGGGCTGTAAGCTGGAACAGATCACTGATGGAAGAAAGAGCCTGACCATGGAAGGCTCTGAAAGACAAAACTAGAATTTTAAATACGATCCTATAAAACACTGGCAGCCAATTAAGTTCTTTTAGAATCGCTGGTGCAGATTCTCATTCGTCCAGGTCATAGCCATTCCAAAAAAATAAAACTAAAAACAATCTACTGGACTGTTTCCCAGTTTGAAGATGTTTCACTTCCCATCCAAGAGGCTTTCTCAATTCAAAAATTTCTTTTAGAATCAGGAATATGAGAGTCCTCCTATTCGTTGGGTCAGAATTCTCGCTGCAGAGTTTTGCACTAATTGCAGTTGAGAAACTTTCTTCTTGTTCAGACGTGAAAACAAACTATTACAATAGTCTAAACGTAAAGACACAGAAGCATGAGTTAATTAAAGTTCTTTATCATAAAGTTCCAGATCATTCCTGGAGATAGGTTTGGACCCCCCCACCCCCAAAACAAAAAAGGGGGCACAGTCAAACGCACCCCAAATGTGACACACAATACCAATACACATTGTGGCATCACAGCACAACCATCACCTTGATATATTGCTGTTTTACTGGCTTTGGTTATTAAAACAGACAAGACAGTGACTGCTGCTGTGTAACGTCCACACTTGCACGAGGCCATCAGCTGCATTTTAGTTTTATTATAATTTAGTTTGTTGCAAGGATTTTACAGTTTGAAGAAATGGAAAATTGAAACATATGCCAACCGTCACAAGGATGTGCATGACAATGAAGGCCTGTATATACAGCATGCATCATTTAGGTAGTGTTGGGATCTGGAGATCTGCCGCCTGTCTCCAGCAGAGAGCGCTGTGGGCTTCCTGGGCTGGAGTCCTCAGCACACCTGGGGATCATCGGCTCATCAGAAGACCTCCCTACATAAGCAGTAGTCAGACCTTCCTTTGACGCCGGAGTGTTGACCTAGTTTGGTTAGCGAACCTGAGCCTCTGAAATCCTAGAGAGAGTTGCCTCTAGAGAGAAACTAGCCCTCTAACTTGCCTTTGTCTTCTTTGCTCACAGAAACCCGACTGAAGTCTGAAGCTCTGGATGAGCATAACCTGGAAATCTGCCTGCCTGCCCACGTAAGCCAAACCTGAAGATCTCAGTCTGGATTCCTCCATCAGCTCTTGGGAAAGAGCTAGGAAACAAGATCCCAAGTCTGAAACTCTCTAGCTCTAAGCTAGACGCTGTTGCTGCTGAGCTCTCTGCTACCTCCACAGACTCTGGACCCAACCGGTTCCTCCTCTCACGGATCTGTTAAAACCTCCTCAAGGTATTATCAAGATTCTACTCACTCGTCAAACCATCATCTGCCTGGCTAATTAAACTCTCATCTCTCCAGATAATATTGAAACCAGTCCCGGACCTGTACCAGAACCAGATCTTGAATCATTCTGTGTATTCATAAATAAACATTGTTAAACTTTCCTCTGTCTCCATTAGTGTTCTGCATATGGGTTTAGTCAATTAAACCGATCATGACAGAACACTCCGGCCAATCCCAAGACCCAGCGGAGCACCTCCGGAGGAGGCTTGAGGAACAAGAAGCCCAAATCCAAGGACAGGCTCAAACCCTTCGTGAGTTAAATGCTTATGTTGAACATCAGAACCAGATTTTACAGAGATACGCTGGCTACGTGAGAACTGCTAACACCGCACCAGTTGTACTTCCTGTTCCTGAACCACGTCCGCCTCAAAGGTCAGAGGTAGTGACGTCATTTCCTGAACTACGTCCGAGTCTACCTGAAAGATTTTCAGGTATTCAGTCAAAATGTAAAGGATTTTTATTCCAGTGTCGTTTACTTTTTGAAAATTCTCCTGCCAGTTTTTCTAATGACAAAAAGAAAATTTCATTCATTCTTTCTCAACTCTCTGGTCGAGCTCTAGAATGGGCGGAGGCCAGGTTTTCATCTGAAACCAGTTTTTCATGCACTTATTCTGAATTTTTGAATGAATTTTCTCAAGTATTTAACCAGGATTTAGATCAAACAATTGATTCCCGGGCCTTGCTTAGTTTGAAGCAAGGGAACCTGACGATGGCAGAGTTCTCCATTGACTTCCGGGTCAAAGCCGCTGCTTCAGGCTGGAACGAGTGCACACTTAAAAGTGCTTATTTCCTGGCTTTAAACGATAACATCAAGGACGAACTTGTTACAATTGATGAGCCAGCTAGTTTGGAGGATTTAATCCGATTAACCATAAGATTGGATAACAGACTTCGGATTAGAAATAAATCTAGACAAACAAGCCCAGGAATGTCTGCTTCCACTCCTGCAGCTAACCACTCTTCTGTTTTTGTTAGATCCCCAGAGTCCAGTACCAAACCAAGGATTAAGAATCAATCACCTCCAGCTCCTGCTCAATTCACTAATTTTTCCTCCTCATCCACAGAAGGAGCGGGGTGTGAACCCATGCAGATTGGGCATACAAGGCTGTCACCTGAAGAAAGACAACGGACATTCAAGGGGAATCTTTGTCTGTATTGTGGTGAGCCTGGACACTTAATTGCTTCATGTCAAGTCAAAAGCCGGCGTCCGTCAAAGGATGTGAGGAGTCTGACAAGATCTGATAAATCTCCTCACTTACTGTTACCTGCAACCCTGTTTGTTTCTAACCAGACTCTAACGTTATCAGCCTTCATTGATTCTGGGTGCGAGAAGAACCTCATAGATTCTGATCTGGTTCAGCAACTGAGGATTGAGATAGTTCCTTTACAAAGGCCCCTCAGAGTTGCTGCTATTGATGGAAAGAGACTACACCAAGTCACTCATCAGACACAACCATTAGAGCTTCTCATCTCTGGAAACCATAGTGAGACACTAACTTTTTTTGTTTTTCCCTCTGCATGTTCTCCCCTGGTGCTTGGATTTGAGTGGTTGGAACATCACAAACCCCCATATCAACTGGGTTGAACGCCATATTGAGTCTTGGTCTACTTCCTGTCACGAGTCATGTCTTCATTCCACAGCTCCTGTTACTCAGTCCCCTAGAGGTGGGGGGGGGAGATGGACTCTCCTGACCTTTCTTCTGTTCCTTCCGAGTATCATGACCTGGCACCAGTCTTCAGTAAGGTCAGTGCGACGTCTCTTCCACCCCACAGACCATATGACTGTGCCATAGACTTACTACCAGGAGCTCCTCTTCCCAGCACTAGATTATTTAATATCTCCAAACCTGAACGTGAATCGATGGAGAAATACATAAATGAGTCTCTAGCTGCTGGTATTATCAGACCATCTTCATCTCCTCTTGGTGCAGGTTTTTTTTTCGTGGGAAAAAAGGATGGTTCCCTTTGACCCTGTATTGACTACAGAGGATTGAATCAGATAACCATTAAAAATAAGTATCCAGGGCATCAGCTTTAGAACCAGTTCAAGGAGCTACTGTGTTCACCAAGCTCGATTTAAGAAACGCCGATCAATCTCCTTAGGATAAGAGAAGGGGATGAATGGAAAACAGCCTTTAAGACCCCCATCGGCCAATTTGAGTATTTGGTCATGCCTTTCGGTCTTACTAACGCTCCTGCTTTTTTCCAAGCCCTTGTCAATGACGTCCTCAGAGATTTTCTTAATGTATTTGTTTTCGTGTACATCGATGACATTCTGATCTATTCTAGGAACCTCTCTGATCACAAAAGACACGTTCGTCTGGTCCTTCATAGGCTGCTCGAAAACAAGCTCTTCGTTAAGGCTGAGAAATGTGAATTTCACCAACCATCTGTTACATTTCTTGGGTTTGTGCTCGAAGGCGGGCAGGTGAAGCCATCAGAAGAGAAAATAAAGGCAGTTCTGGATTGGCCAACTCCTGAAAACCATAAGCAGCTTCAAAGGTTCCTGGGATTTGCTAATTTCTACCGACGATTCATTAGAAATTATAGCCAAACTGCTCTACCTCTCACAGCCCTGACTTCAGTGAAGAAAACTTTCCAGTGGACACCTGAGGCTGAAACAGCATTTAAAAGACTTAAGACTCTTTTTTCCAGTGCACCCATCCTGGTGCAGCCTGATCCCTCAAAGCAGTTTATATTAGAGGTGGATGCATCTGACTCCGGTGTAGGAGCGGTTTTGTCACAACAGTCTGATTCTGACCAGAAAACTCACCCCTGTGCTTTTTTTTCATGCAGACTCTCACCTGCAGAGCAAAACTATGATGTCGGAGACAGAGAACTACTTGCCATTAAACTCGCATTAGAAGAATGGAGACATTGGCTCGAAGGTGCCGAGCATCCAGTATTAGTTTGGACTGATCATAAGAACCTGGCATACCTCCAATCAGCAAAGAGATCCAATCCACGCCACTCCAGATGGTCTCTGTTTTTCTCCAGATTCAATCTCATCATCTCTTACAGACCCGGTTCCAAGAATGTCAAACCTGATTCTCTCTCTCGTCTGTACTCCCCTGATCGACCTGAAACACCCGAGCCTGTTCTTCCTTCCTCGTGTACGGTTGGAGCCGTTTCCTGGGAGATCACCGATCTCATCAATTTAGCCATGGCCTCTGAACCTGACCCAGGTAACGGTCCTCCAAACAAAACATATGTTCCTTCCTCAGTCAGATCCCGCCTCATCCAGTGGATGCACACGTCAAAATTCTCTGCTCATCCTGGTGTGAGTAGAATGATTGCTCTCGTCACACGTCGTTTTTTGTGGCCGTCCCTTCACAAGGACGTGAAGGAGTACGTGTTGGCCTGTCCCATCTGTGCCAGAAACAAATCCACCCATCAACCACCCTCTGGACTGCTACGTCCTCTACCTGTTCCAACCCGTCCATGGTCCCACATAGCTGTGGATTTTGTCACCGGCCTTCCGATTTCCAGAGGTATGTCCACCATTCTCACCATTGTTGACCGTTTTTCCAAGGCCTGCCATCTGATTCCCCTTAGGAAGTTACCCACTGCATTCCAGACAGCCCAGCTCCTGGTGAAACATGTCTTCCGTCTCCACGGTATACCCCAAGAAATTCTCTCGGATCGTGGTCCTCAGTTTATCTCACAGGTCTGGAAAGCCTTTTGTTCCGCACTCAACTGTAAGATTTCTCTCACCTCTGGTTACCATCCGCAGACCAATGGGCAGACGGAGAGAATGAACCAACAGCTTGAATCCACTCTCCGCTGCCTCTCCTCTAATAACCCGACTGACTGGTGTAGGTACCTTTCCTGGACAGAATACGCGCTCAACTCCCACAAATCTGCTGCAACCGGTCTATCTCCCTTTCAGGTGTCTCTAGGGTACCAGCCTCCACTTTTCCCAGCAGACGAGAGAGAGATAGCAGTCAGGTCTGTCAACCACCACATCCGCCGCTGTCACCGCACTTGGAATGATACCATCGCCGCCCTTAACCGCACCTCTGCCATGAATAAAAGATTCGCGGACAACAGAAGACGTCCTGCTCCCGAGTATGCCCATGGGCAAGAGGTATGGCTGTCGACCAGGGATATACCTCTGAAATCCATGTCTCGCAAACTGTCTCCTAAATTCATAGGCCCATTCAAGATCACCAGGATCATCAACCCCTCCGCTGTCCGCCTGCAACTACCATCTACCCTGCGTATACACCCCACTTTCCACGTCTCACAGATCAAACCAGTCATCACCAGTCCACTTTGCCCAACATCCGACTCCCCTCCACCCACCCTGGACATTGACGGCCATCCGGCCTACACAGTCCGCCGGATCGTGGACTCCCATCGGCGAGGTCGCGGTTGGCAGTACCTCGTCGACTGGGAGGGCTACGGTCCGGAGGACCGCACCTGGGTCCCTGGTTCCTACATTCTCGATCCATCCCTCATCGAGGACTACGAGAGGTCCCTCCCGTCCACGTCTTCTGGACCGCCAAGAGGCGGTCGTTGAGAGGGGGGTACTGTTGGGATCTGGAGATCTGCCGCCTGTCTCCAGCAGAGAGCGCTGTGGGCTTCCTGGGCTGGAGTCCTCAGCACACCTGGGGATCATCAGCTCATCAGAAGACCTCCCTACATAAGCAGCAGTCAGACCTTCCTTCGACGTCGGAGTGTTGACCTAGTTTGGATAGCGAACCTGAGCCTCTGAAATCCTAGAGAATACTAGTTGCCTCTAGAGAGAAACTAGCCTTCTAACTTGCCTTTGTCTTCTTTGCTCACAGAAACCCGACTGAAGTCTGGACCTGTACCAGAACCAGATCTTGAATCATTCTGTGTATTCATAAATAAACATTGTTAAACTTTCCTCTGTCTGTGGGTTTAGTCCATTAAACCGATCATGACAGGTAGTTAACATTCTATTACTTCTTGAGCTCATTGAGTTATTTACTGTCACAGGTAGGGGCTTCAGCTGTTGGGGCCGGTATGATTTAAGGAGGGCCGACCCTCCAACCTTGAACTTAGGACCGGCCACAGATTACCGTTCTAAACCTGCCTAGAAACAATGGCTCTGTTTGAATTCATGGGCTGCATCTTCCAAGGACCCGGTCTACCTAGACTGGATCCTTCAAAGTCAGTGAAATTAAGGAGATCGGAAGAGTTTTGGCTGTGGATTCAAACAGGTCTACACTTAGAGGGCTATTAACGCCTTATGCTCTTTCGCTTAACAGCTGTGACAGTTGACACCCAAAGCAGGAAAAAAATGAGTAAAGAACTTCTCAAAACTGAATCTTTTTCATTTTTCTTTTCTTTTTTTTATTGCAAAGTGAACAAAGACTACACTCATTAGAATCCAGAGTGGAATAAAGGTTCCAACCACCGGGAGCATGAACAAATAAAAGTAAATGTAGTGATAGAAATCCTTAGTCAGTTAAATAGCATGCTGCTGTCATTTTCCACATCTCTGATGTTGCTGCTATTTTCAAATATCGATTACTGTGAAAATGTCCATAGCTGTATATTGGTTATTTATTCTCCAAAGGTGCTAAGTTTTTTATTGTTAAAACACTTTACAGTATTTTATTGTTTATAATTTAACAATCAACACTAGTCTCTTAGTGCTGCGTCATCAACAGGCTAATCGCACTGCATGAAAAGTGGGATTTGCGTCAATATGGGGCACTGTAGATTGTCATGGAAGTTCAGGTTAACGGCAGTTTATGGTAATTTGCAGGCATCGGCGAAAACTCCCATAAATTGTTAGAAATTGACGTGGGCTTTCTTAGGCAGTGTTCCCCCCATGCCTCCCCCCCCATGGAATTCTAGGGGAGGCTTTAACATGTAAATGAAAATGCTGTTAGCTATACAAATGCAAATCAGGGTTGCAGGGGGAGTTTTACCCCAAGTGACATTTTTCTAAAAGGTAAGAAAATCTCTGATACAAAGAGATCAGGCTCAGTATAGACTCTTACATTTTAGCTTGAATTGATTTATTTCATTAAAGTATAGAGACCAAAACAGATCTTTAGCTGACAGAGCAATACATTTAGAGCAGTAATTATTTTAAAAAAATTGCATTTAAGATAAAAAATAAAATGTTGTCTGTCAATATGCTCAATTCACAATTACTTAAAGCTACAGTGTGTAATAATTACAGGGATATACAGTCAGAAATGTAATATATTATACATAACTATGTTATTTATCATCATCTACGAGCTCAGCCTCTTAACCTTAATATTTGCGTTGCCTTAGAATTCGTTATTTATAATTACATAGGAGCGGGTCTCGCAGCCATGGAGGCAGACATCTTTGTGCTACAGCAGCGCAGAGCCAACAAACTAGCGATTGCGAGATTGCCAAAACGTCACAACGATGTAAAAAAAATAACGGGTATATTTATTATCTTAAGTCTACATGAAATCTATACCCTACACAGACTAATGAAATACTATCTGTAAAATTATCTATGTAAACAAACCTAATCACTTGAGAAGGTAGGTGATGCGGACGTCGTGGAAGACATTTTGTCCCGTAACGCTCGCCGTACTGTTGGGGGGGGAGAGGCGGTGGGGGGGAGATGTTCATGTTGCTGCGGTCTGCAGTCTGGACGTTAGATGTCGCTGAAAATTACACACTGTAGCTTTAAGTGGAAAAGTTCAAGAAATGAGTCTGAGATGATTCACTTTATAACATGGCGCATTATCCTGCTGGAAGTAGCCATCAGAAGATTGGTACACTGTGGTCATAAGGACATAAGGTCAGCAACAATGCTGAGGTAGGCTGCCTCATTTATTTGATGCTAAATTGGTATTAAGTGACCCAAAGTGTGGCAATAAATATCCCCCAAATAGATGGTACAAATAGATCAGGCTCAGTATGACCTAATTATAGACTCTTACATTTTAGCTTGAATTGATTTATTTAATTAAAGTACGCTAGATTACTGTGTATGCCATTAGCAATGGCAAATGTTATGTAAAAAAATACACAAAATAATTTATTTCAAAAATTAGTTTTAATCAGAATCAGTTGGTAAAATGTGAATCAGAATCAGCAAGGTAAAATGTGCATTCCTTGCACAGTGCTCCTTGGGATTTTTAAAGCTTGGAAAATCTTTTTGTTTCCAAATCCAGCTTTAAACTTCTCCACAACAGTGTCTCGGACCTGTCTGATGTGTTCCTTGTTCTTCATGATGCTCTCTGCACTTTAAACAGACCTCTGAGGCGATCACAGAGCAGGTGCATTTATCGGGAGACTTGATTACACACAGGTGGATTCTATTTAGTATCATTTAGGTCGACATTGGATCATTCAGAGATCCTCACTGAACTTCTGGGGAGAGTTTGCTGCACTGAAATTAAAAGGGGCCAATTCATTTTGCACACCCCACTCTTCAGTTTTTTATTTGTTAAAAAAGTTAAAAATATCCAATACATTTAATTACACTTCATGATTGGGTAAAACTAGTTGTTGATTCTTCACTAAAAAATTTTTATTTTCGATGCCTGAAATGTGGCAAGAGTTTGAGATTTTCAAGAGAGCAGATTATTTTTGCAGGGCAAACTGTAACTGGGCTGATATCTAAGGATAGCTCTGACAGGGTTTCACTTGCCAATAACGTACATTTATAACATAAGTTTTAGTGGTTGTAGAAGTAATAGAAAACACAGATCTGGGAACTGGAATTCTAGCAGCACTCCTGCATTATTCTCTACATTTTCTCTCCGTTGTCCTTTCTTTCACAGTAAATGGTATCGGCATCTCAGATATGTTAGATTTGTTTACCAAGCTTTCCTGTCTGACCCTTCAAAACAATCTACCATCAACAGCATTGTGTTGTAGAAGCTTTTATGCAAGAGCCTTTTTTTTGGGAGTTTTTACAGCACATTTTGGAGTTTTTACGGCACTAGTGTCTCGTTTTTTTGGCAGTAGGCTGGCAGGAAAGGGGGTAAGAGAGAGGGAGAGACATGCGGCCAAGGATTCGAACCCGGGTCATCCATGTCAAGGACTAAGGAATCTTTCTGTACATGGGTTTTGTGCGCTAAACACTGGGCAACCAAAGCACGCCCTTATGCAACAAACTTTTAAACAATTTTCCCAACATTTATGGAGAACAGCAAAGTTGCTCTTTTGTAGTTTTTATTATTTTCACCTATAAACATAGAAAAAGTCAGCAGCCTTTTGAAATGTTCTGTAGTATGGTATAAATCAAGATTCTCCAGAACATATCTACAAAGCCTGCTATTTTCTGTAACACAAGTTGTGCTACCCACAGTAATTGCTGATAAAAAGTCTAAAGACTGTTTTAGAATTTCAATATTTCTTTATGCTATTACTAGTTTTAAATCTGTGGTAAACCATTGTTTTACAGCAACTCCTCTCTCACATATACAATATTGCATCTTCTAATATGTTTCCTTAAAGACTGTTTAGGACAGGAAGCTATAAAAATTTAAAAAGCCATAAACTCAATGTAAACCCCTAGCTATTATTTTATGCTTATTTTATTTATTTGTTTATTTATTTATATGTTTGTTTCCCTTGTTTTATTTTTATTTTTTTACATTCTATGTCTCATTTTTTTTAAGTTATGTCACCAACTGCTGTGTATCTGTGTTTGATGTTTGAATTACTCTGTATTGTTACACAGAATTGCCAATAAAGCAAAAAAAAACTAAACAAAAAAAACATGATAGACGCAGCTGTTCTCGCGAGTCCTTCCATATAACAATGACCTCGTATGTGATTGGAGGAGCTATACTCAGAAGAACTTTATCTCCAGTTCCTTTGTTTGGATTTTGCTGGTACGTGATCAATGGCTGGACTCGCGTTCAACTCGCCTTCAACTCCTCTTGGACGCGATGGCGACTCTGCAGATATCCCCTTTGAATGAGAGTATTTGGGCTTTAATCAGTTTCTAGCAAGTTGGCTGCTCAAAACGCCCTGCTAGAAATTGATTAAAGGCCAAATGTGGTTGAAGAAAGGTGATTTTTGCCTAAAAAGAACTTGTTCTATTTAAAATAAGATGCTTCTGAATGAAATCAAGACATATTTGGGCAGATATCCCCTTTGAGAGTATTTGGGCTTTAATCAGTTTCTAGCAAGTCGGCTGAGGTCAAAACGCCCTGCTAGAAATTGATTAAAGGCCAAATGTGGTTGAAGAAAGGTGATTTTTGCCTAAAAAGGACTTGTTCTATTTAAAATAAGATGCTTCTGAATGAAATCAAGTCATATTTGGGCAGATATCCCCTTTGAATGACAGTATTTGGGCTTTAATACATTTTTTGCAAGTCAAAATGGCTATTTTGTGTTGTAATGGTCCTTTAAAAGAGTTTCAAGCTGTTTTTTGAGCTCAGATCTTTAAATCATGCATCTCCTGAAGGAAATCTAGTCATATTTAGGTAGAAATAACCTTTGAGTGACTATACTGTGCCTTCAATCAATTTTTGACAGGTGAAAACCGATTGAAAACTGCAAAACACATAGAAACATGGGAAACTCGTGCTATATACGGCCAGATCAGATAAAAACAATGCAGAGTCACGAGGATCGTTGCAAAAGGTATCATATCTTTATTGAAAACCCTCCAGTAAATCATATTTATTGTAGTGTAGTCTCCAATGTCAGGGCTACACAAAGTCATCAGACCGAGTATAGAAACATGTCTATCACGTAACTGCCGTTATGTGACAAACGTTAAGCTTTCGAATCTTTAATTAGGCCTATATTATAATTTAATTAGGCCTATATTATATTGCAACTGTGTGTATCTGCATGTCATGACTGTTTAATCCAGAGAAAAGCAGGTTTACGCTATCGCTCAGCGCGCTGCGGTGCGCGCTCCGGCGAGCGCAATCAGATTCTCGCAGACATTCACTTTTTCGCACAACACCGGATCTCTCTGAACTCTGTGTTAAGCTGCAGTCCCGGTTAGAGGCGACGCCGAAGTACAGGGCCACGCACAGTAGGCGTCTGCACATCGGACCTGCCTCGGAGGGAATGCTCCCAGTTACCTCCAACCCCGAGGAGGCAAACGGACAGTTCACGGAGTTGTAATTTTTGGATACGCATGTGGGGGCAGATCCTCGTGTTGTATATAGTTGTGTTTGTTTTAATAAAGCTCTTTCTTTGCATAAACAGCTTCCTGGCAAATGTTCATTTCCTGTATAAATTCATTCATGTCCTTGATGGTAGCCTAATAATTGTGTAGTAGTGTAGAATAACATAAATACACAGCATATGAATAAATAAATATATGAATGAATAAATATATGAATAAATAATATATTTACATATATATTTACATATATATTTATGTAAATATATATGTAAATATATATATATATATGCCAACCAATCACGAGCGATTTTACTTGTTTAAAAAGAAGTGGTTCCGTCCAATACTCAGTAAGAAAATTCAAGCCTGGCCTGGCCACGTGTGGTTTTGCTGCCAATCATGAGTGATTTTACTTGTTTGAGAATAGTGGTTTCAGCCAATACTGAGTAGGTTATTCAAGCCAGACCTGGCCAGGTCTGGCCGGGTTCACTGCATTTATATGCTAATTAGAGCCATTAGTACAGCTGATCGCTCTCCACATACGTCAGAGTCAGTTTCCGACAATTTGTGGCACTGACAAACTGCGACAAGCGCGGGTTGCAAATTGTCAGAAACTGACGAAAATCAGGGAGATCTGCGTGAGTTTACGGGGACAAAAATCTCACTTTTCATGCAGTGCTCGGTTCTGATCATCTTCCCTCTCTTTGAGACCATGCGACCGCACTTGTCCATTCCGAATGCCATTCCAATGTCGTTGCTGTAGATCAGGGGTGGGCAATTCCAGTTCCTGAGGGCCGGTATCCTGCAACTTTTAAATCCATCACTGGTCCAACACACCTGAATAAAATGGCTGCGTTACCTCCTCAGCATGCAGTTAGTTCCTCCAGAGTCCTCTCAATCATCTAATTACTTTATTCAGGTGTGTCCAACCAAAGGCACATATAAAAGTTGCAGGATACAGGCCCTCAGGAACTGGAATTGCCCACCCATGCTTTAGAGGCTTATCTAAACCTGATCATCAGTCCTATGTTGAGTTTGCTAAACAAAAAGAAACTCTGTTCAATCGATGTTGCTTATCTCAGGCAGTGGAGACAGTAGATGATCTTAAACAGTTAATGCTCATTGAAGAGTTTAAAAATTGTCTGCCGGATGCCATTTGTACTTATCTAAACGAACAAAAAGTTACCACTCTTGATAAAGCTGCTGTCCTTGCAGATGAATTTCTGTTAACACACAAATCCAGCTTTTACAGAGGGCAGGGTGAGACAAAAGTGAAACCTTACAAACAATATATATATATATATATATATATATATATATATATATATATATATATATATATAATGGATGGATTTGTTTCACTTGGTTCAGACCCAACTACTAAATGTCATATTAAAATCTGGAGAGACAGTGGAGCATTTCAGTCTGTCATTTTACAGAATGTTCTCCCGTTTTGTAAATGGTAAATGGCATGTACTTATATAGCGCCTTTATTCAAGTTAGGAGACTTGACCAAGGCGCTTTACACTACATTCATTCACCCATTCACACACACACTCACTCACACACTGATAGTGGCAAGCCACATTGTAGCCACAGCTGCCCTGGGGCTCACTGACAGAAGCGAGGCTGCCGTACACTGGCGCCACCGGGCCCTCTAACCACCATCAGTAGACAATGCAGGTGAAGTGTCTTGCCCAAGGACACAACGACACTGAAAGTCGGAGTCGGGGCTTGAACCGTCAACCCTTCGATTTCAGGGCAAACTCCTACATCCAACGCCACTGTCGCCCTTTTGTGATCAGTCTGCGTTAAAGTGTAGTGCTGTTGTACAGGGTTTTGGTGGTTATTTAACTCTGCCTTTGCACACGGTTAACCTACAGACTGCTTTAGTGTCTGGACATGTCCCTGTAGCTGTGTGTCCCTCTATTCCCATTCAAGGTGTGTCTCTCATTTTGGGAAATGATTTGGTGACAAAGTTCTAGCTGCTCCTGTACTTGTCTCCTCTCCTGTTGCATCAGAGCATCCGGATGAGCTAGAGCAGGAGTACCCAGACACATTTCCAGTGTGTGCGGTCACTCGGTCCATGGTCAAAGCATCTGCCCTTAAGCATAATGACACCGAGGTTAATCTTTCAGATACATTTCTTTCCAAGTGTGAAACTTTTGGTTTTGGTGACTATTTTCCCTCTCACGAAGAGCCTAAAGCTGCCCAGAGACAGGATGATAGTTTGTCTGCTATGTTTGAGGATGCTGTGTCTCAAAGTGAAGTTGAAGATCTCTCATGTGCTTATTTCGTTAGCAATGGTGTTCTTATGAGAAAATGGACTCCCCAAGAGTTAACCTGTAAGGATGACTGGAGTAGTGTTTATCAAATTGTTGTCCCAGAGGTTTATCGCTCTGAAATACTTGGCCTTGCTCATGACCATAGCCTAGCAGGACATATGGGTGTAAAGAAGACTGTAGATAGAGTAAGGAGACACTTCTATTGGCCTGGTTTAACATCTGATGTTGCCCAGTACTGTAAAACTTGTCATGTCTGTCAAATTGTGGGTAAACCTAATCAGACATTCCCAAGGCCCCTTTACATCCCATTCCTGTCATTGGGGAGCCATTTGAGCACATTGTGGTTGATTGTGTGGGTCCACTCCCACGGACCAAGTCTGGAAATCAGTATCTACTGACAATTATGTGTATGGCAACACGTTTCCCAGAGGCTGTTCCCCTCAGAAAAATCACTCTAACCACTGTTTCTAAGGCCATTATTAAGTTTTTCACACTGTTTGGTCTTCCAAAGGTTGTTCAGACTGACCAAGGAACAAACTTCATGTATAAGGTGTTCTCTCAGGTGCTTCAGCAGTTGTCTATAAAACACTGTACTTCCTCTGCTTATCATCCAGAGTCACAGGGAGCCCTGGAGAGGTTTCATCAGACATTAAAAACATGTTGAGAGTCTACTGTAAAGAGTTGGAAAAAGAGTGGGATGAGGGAGTTCCCCTGTTACTCTTTGCAGTCAGAGAAGTGACTCAGGAGTCACTAGGGTTCAGTCCAGCTGAGTTAGGCCATATGGTAAGGGGACCACTGAAACTTCTCAAGGAGAGATGGTTAGAAGAGTCACCTTGTCAATCTTGCAGGTTGTGTGTAGTTTCAGGTCCAAACTCCAGAGGGCTTGTGAACTTGCTAAGTCAAACTTATGCAAAGTCCAAGACAAAATGAAACAAACGTTTGACAGAAAAGCTAAGCATAGAGTGTTTTCTCCGGGGGAGAGGGTGCATGTTCTCCTGCCGCTTCCTGGGTCTACTTTGCAGGCTCAGTATAGTGGGCCTTTTGTGGACGAAAGTCAGGTCAGTGAGACTGACTATTTGGTTAAGACCCCAGACAGGAAAAGGAAAACACGTTTGTGCCATGTCAACCTTCTGAAGCCATATTTTGACAGAAAAGATGTCCTCTCTGAGCCCAAGCCTATTTCTGTGCTGAGCACCACAGATTCAGAGCCTGAGGACGTGTCTGGTATGGTTGGAAAATCATCAAGCCTGTGTCACGAACAAAAATGGGAAGGCCTTTCAGTGCTGCTGTCCTTCGATGATGCACAATGTCTGTTGTCTGTGAACATGTGCAAACAAACATTGACACACACAAACAAACAAATGGTAACGCAGCAAGATGACTCAAATCAAGAATATCTGTAAAGAGCAAATGTCAATGTTTGATTTTGATGATTTAAAGTAATTTTTGTATTTGCATGTAGTTTAGTTTGGGGCAATTTACCCACCTCTTCATCAAGTTTATTCAGCGACATCTCCATATCTGGACCAAAAGCTGCTTTTCTGGCTCGGTACAGTTTTATCCGGCGAGGTACATAGTTGTTGAGGGATGCATTCCAAGTTGCCCAGAGGTCTCTGCTGGTGATTTGATAAAATTCTTCAGATATCTGGACACAAGCAACAAAACAGTCTTTAATTATAATATCCATTTCAGGGCTTAATGTGGTAGTCATGCCAGCCTAAAGCAACAGGAATGAGTGTTAGTACACAAATACACAAGGAAATCCTTACCTCCTCATGAGAAAACAGTGCAGGCCATCGTTCTTGGACTTCTGACACCATAGGCTGCACTTCTATGATTTCTATCCGACGATGGGAGAAAGTCAGTTCCATCTTCTGCCTAATCAGACCCATGTTCCTTTTCCTTTTCTTCATTTCTTCAATCAGTGCAAGCCTTTCCTCCTCAAGAGTGGTACCATCATGGTTGTCTGGATATTCTGGAACATAGTTGACCTCTCCACGTTTGGCCCTTTTCAGTATGAACGGAGCAGCCACTCCATCCTCTCCCTTTCTTTTTGTATTCACCATCACCTCATTGCAGCCTGCACGACGCAACTTTGCCCTGAAGTTGTCCATCTTATAATGAAGACTCTTCAGCCATCCATCATAGCCAGTTACACTATCTGTCTCCTTTAGACAAGGATACTTAACCAGAAGACCAGACGCAACAGACACTAATTCATCCTTACTGCGCCTCTGATATCAAAAATACTCTGCCAAAGTTTATTCACAATGTCAGATCTCATATCTCCTGTAAGAATGAGGCACTTTTGTTTTCTTTCATATAGCTCATTTCCCTTTCGCAATCTCAGCTCAACATCATATGCAAATTTAGGGATTGTGAATGGATTTGGCCACCGAGTTGTACGCCTTAAAGGGGTCTGGGGAGAATCTGTATTGCTCTGGACAGAACTTGAGGAGGGAGAAGGGAGGGACTCGAACAAGCTCCCCTGGACAGAACTTGAGGAGGTAGAAGGGAGGGACTCGAACAAGCTCCCCTGGAAGGAACGAGTAGGGCTCCTCTGCGCCTCATTACAGTCCTCAGAGTGTAAGCTGGCTGTGTCAGCAGGATTCGACGGACTTCTTTTGGAGTGATAACTACTCGAAGTAACAAAGTCTGTAAAGGGGGGGGGGGGGGGGGGTAAATGTTGAAGTTAATAACACAACTGCAATGGTAATGTTAAATTTAAACACAGAAACACATTTAAATTGAAATAATAGTGACTCATCAACATACCATTTTTGATGGCTTAGTTGAGGATGAATGTCCTTGTGGTCACCATCAGTTTCCCACCAACTTTGTATTGTTCTAGAGGGTGATAGTTTATCAACAGCTCTGGATCCAAGGCAACAGTTTCAGAGAGGTGGCTTTCAACATAAGATCGTAAATGTTCAATGTACCTTGAAACAAGTGTTCAGCAAATAAACGTCACTTCCTGTGCATTTATCAGAATGATTGCAATCTTGTGAAATTTTGGAAGGTCATTGCACTGGCCGGAAGATAAAACCATGCCCTCTGCATACTGTGTGCCATGTAGCTGAACAGATTTAGAAAGACTCATACTATCAAGATGTGGAGACTTCCTCTCAATTACACACCTCAGTGTGGTATCCAATTCTGAGACCGTGACCACTTTCACTCTTTCAACAATGAGCTTTTCCTTGAAAAGTAGGGCTATCCAGGTGGTAGGCCAACAATTGCTGGTGTTTCATGGAGAGAGTAAGCAGCACATTTTTCCAGTTGTTGGTGTCGTGAACCTCTTTTAAAAAAAAGCTGTGCTTTGCCTCATATCGCATTGTCCATAATTCCACCAAAGGGCCATAACAACGCATTAGATGTGGGTAATGCTCAATGAAATGGTTCTCTGGTTTAAGTTTGTACTCTGGAAATGTATCAGTAAGCAATTGACGGTGGTCCTGCAGTTTGGAAGACAGACGGCACAGAGCTGCCTCTGAGAGCTTGTGTGATACAACTATTTCAACAATGTCCTTGAGGTCCATTAAAATCATCCAAGCAGGTTCATGTTGGGGTATCTTGCATCCAATTAAAAAAGGAAGTAAGCGCAACAAAGCCCAATTCTCATGTCCATTGCCTGCAACTGTACCCTTCTTGAAGCTTCCTTTCGAAATGTGTTTTGGTTTGTTTACTTTGTCTGTGTTTTTGTATGGAAATGACTTTATGCTCTTATTAAGCACATCCAACGTAAAAAAAAACCTTTAGCAATCAAATTTTTCAAACACAAACACAATTCATAAGGGATGACCGCTTCGAAAAAATCATGCAGTATATCTGGAGGAAAGCCATTCACTGTATGAAAGAATTGTAAGTGCTTCTTAAGAACGCAGTTATTTTTGACACCATCAATGCTTTTGAGTGCTTCGTTCTGCCCGAGCTCTTCCAAAACTGCACTGTGTCCATCAACAGCCCTTAACTGGAAATCCTCAACATGAGTCGTAGCAATTTGGTGCTTGCTTATCAAACAAAACCGACAGAACTTCTCAACAATAAAACTTTCAGAAAAGCCCGCAAGACTATGTGCTGCAAGGTTATCTGCGCACACACAAAACACAGTACCTTTGACAAACTGATCAAGCACTTCTGATCAAGCTCTTCCTCTATACGCCGTATATCTTTAATCAAGGGTTCAAGAAACTTTTCATAAACATACGCCTTAACATCATCACTTCTACCAAGAAGAGCAAGCTGAATTGATGTAAGGCTAGATCGGAAATTGGCAGGTAAATTTAGAAGAACCCAATAGACTGCAGTTATCTTATAAATCTTGTTAGAGGTGCCCAAAGGATTACAGATTTCAAAATCACCTGTGTATAATGCCAGACTGATGCATTTGTTCTGCTGTCCCAAAAGCTTATTGTCATTAAAGTGATTTCCATCTTGGAAAGACTTGTAGGATCCAGGGAAAGAAACTTGACCAAATACAACCTGTTCTGAAAAATCTTCTCTATTAAGTAGACTTCTAAGTACCTTTGGGACTGATATATACACAAATGAATTCTTGAGAACTGGGTTAAAAAGATACTCTGTTGGTTCTATTACAGAAAATTTCTCCTGCAAATATAAAGTCCTGCGATAATCTGTAGAGAGGCAGCCTTTTGCAGCTGTTGTTAATAAGAGTGGATTAGTCTTGACAATGGCATCAGATATTTCATGCAGAACTGAATCATCTACTTCAATTGTATGCCTCAAAGGTATCTCTTTCACACTTCTCAAAGTCTGATTGCTAGCAAAAGACAGAATGTTATGCAATTCCTCTACAACTTTTTGTGTAGCGTGCCTACTAATATGCAGCTCTGTTATCATACACAAAAAGAGACTAGCTAATTTGTGCTCAAGTGTTTCACCATCCACAATCTCATCAACCCCATCTACACCACTCTCCAATGACACCCCTGCTTCACAATCATCCAGTTCCCCATCACTTGCTTCAATTTCAGTGTTGCCTCTCCATACAGTTCGAAAATCTTTAAGAGTACAATGTCTGTGAATACGGCTTCTATGAGAAGTAAAGGTTGGGCGAATGTTGGTTTTGAAATTGTATCTTAGAATGGGGCATTGTACGGTCTCTCGATTCCTTAAATGGTTTGCTAGATGGTTCCAAAAAGTCTGTTCGCTGCAAATCTCTTTAAAGTCGCACAATTCACATTGAAATGTTGATTTGGGTGAATTTACAGTGGATGTGTATGATCTTGAGAGGTGTGACCGCAATGCACCAGATGTTTTAAATACACATATACAATCTGTGTAAATGCAAGGCCAATGTGTACCGTGACCGTGGTGAAGCCTACAATGCTTAAGAAGAACGTCCTGGGAGGAGCTTGAAAACTTGCTGGACTTGCACTGCATGAAGTCCCTTCCTGAAACAGAATCACACACAAATCATTAGAATACATCTTGCCTAAAGCTTAGGCAATGTTTCCATTAATATTCCTTCATTTCCTAGGTCAATTTCTTGTTAGTGAGTGACAAGGTTTTGAAGTAATTAAACATTCTCCAGCCAGAATTGAGCAACGTACGGAAGAGGATTAGGGCCACTGAAAAAAAAAAGTTAAGGGATTTTTAAATTTTATTTCAGTTTAACATGGGAAAAAAGTCAGAATTCTGACTTTTTTTCTCAGAATTCTGACTTTAATATCAGAATTCTGACTTTTTCTATTGTCAGAATTCAGTCAGAGATTAAAGTCAGAATTCTGAGAAAAAAGTCAGAATTCTGACTTTTTTCCCATACTAAACTGAAATAAAATTAAAAAATCAGTTAACTTATTTTTTTTTCAGTGGCCCTAATCCTCTTCCGTAGCAACGACATAGGCCTACACCCAAGTAAATGAATGAGCTTTTTGCATGAAGATCACCGTCTTTAAGGACTTTGTATAACTGCAGTAATTATTTAAGTGCAGGTTATATTTAGATATGTATTTCACAAATGACAAAACAATCAAATTAAGTGAAGCAAGAAATTAAATACTGAATGGCCAGCATGTATCAACAACCTAAAGTGTAGTCTAAATCTAGACCTACCACTCCCTCCACATCAGTTCAGACTAGAGACTGACACTGGAGTGGATTTTCACTCCTGTCCCGTCCCACTCCCACAGAAAAAAAATGTGTGCTGTCCCAATCCCGGGCCAGAGTAGAAAATAAAGTCCTGTCCCTTCCCACTCCTGGTATAATTACTTCCACTCCCATCCCGCTCCCATTCACAATGACTCCCGCTCCTGCACCACTCCCATTCCTTTATTAAGATTTCTAGCAATACACTGAACCGGATTTTCTTATTTAAGTTCCTGTTTTTTGGCTGTAGTAAAGGCCAGTTAAAGTAAGTGGAATAATGATAAATAATAATAAAAGTAAAAAAAACAAGGAAACAGACCATGCCTAGCTTAGTCGAATAATAAACAAAATGTACAATGTTGCCTTTTACTAATTTATTAAGTCATTGTTTCACATGAACAATAAAGTTACTTTTATGTTTCAAATTTTTGAAACTACTTAATTAATAAAGTGCATAAAGGCAATACTTTCACAATTTAGATAATGCACTTCATTAGTTCAAAAACCCAGTTTTGTAAAAGAAAACGTTCAATATTGTACAAGCATATTAGTATTTGTACTTTTGCAAGAAATATCCACAAACTAATTAGGGTTTACTCTCAGAACCAATATACTTCCATCAAACATTAAACACATTCTTGGACAGACCTCTCAGCTTTTATCTAAAATTCTGAGTGAGATTATGTTAATTTCGGAAACTGGAAAGAGCTGGTCCAGTCAGCTCTGTCTCATATTTATCCGAAAAAGTGAAAGAGAAGTGTTAAGATGTTGTTCAGTTAGTGAGTTAAAACAGAAAAAATAACACAACTGTTCAAATAATACTGAATAAAATAATAAAGTAGTTTTAAGTTATTGGGCGTATTATTACACTGTTGCACATTGGATAATGATTCCAGGAAACACGTTTTACAAGCAGGTACTGAATGTTAACACCGTTACATTCAACTCTCGCCAAGTTTGTTAATATTTGCAACTTTCCAGTCAGCTCTGTGATTTAATAGCGGCGGCGACCCTACAATTTCTTTTTCTCTATTTTATTTTATTTTTAAGCATCGATCCTAGTTTATTGTACCTGCTATTGGTTTACTCCCGCTCCCATCTGCTCCCGTTGATATTTAGTCCTGTACCGTCCCAATCACATGATATTTATGTTGACTCCCATCCCGCGGGAATACACTAAATATACGACTCTGGTTAATTCACCGACCAAATCTTCCTTTCTTTGAACAAAAAAGTTCTATGAATAACTTAGCCTACCTGAAAATCTCAAGTTCGCCAATCTTCTCAAATGGAGGGAAAAAGGCTGTGCACTTGAAGAAAGGGATAGGAAACCCCGTACCGTAGTAGGCGTGTCCATGAACATGAGCAGTGCGCATGGCCATGAGTTCACAGTTGAGGGAACTTAAAAAATCTTGTATAGGCGATTTAAAACTCCTTGTTAAACCAACTTCTGGGAATTTGAGTCGGGCAAACATGTATTTATTTGTTAGATGTCAAATTTATATTTCTGAGTCGAATTACAATACAATTGTGTGTTAGAACAACAATTGCCATTTACTTTTTTAACAGTGTGTTCTTCGGCTGCCGCCTCTAGTCTGGGGCCTGGAGGAAGAGCGAGCCGCCTGGTCTGTGGTCTTGGCGGGGGGCGGCTGCGGGGCCAGGGTGGCCTGCCAGTGGCGGGGCTGTCACTTCTGCTCTCCCCAAAGGAGGATGGAGGGAGGAGTATGTAGTGGCTAGGTGAATTAGAGGGGGTGGGAGGGCTCTGAGTTGGGTCTGAGACTGAGTTGTTTTTTTTTCTCTCTGTCCTATTTACATTGCAGTGTCCATATAATCTGTAAAACTCCCTGCATAATTATAATAAAGCAATGTATATGCATAAATCAAGCAGAACAATATGGCGATAGCCGAACTGCTCCAGTTGTGAGACAGGACACTGTAAAAAGTATCTGTTGAAGGTTCCACTCACTCGTTTTCATACCAGAGGTGACCGGTCCTTTCAGGCTGTTGCTCCCAGGCTTTGGAATGATCTTCTGCCCACATTGAGCTCTATTGACTCTTTGTCACCTTCAGGAGCTTAATTAAGACCCATTTATTTGTACAGGCTTTTAATTAACTACCTTTTGGGCTCCTATGATTTCCTATTGTCTTGGCCTTTTATATTGTTTATTTTCTGATGTCTTTAAACTGTGCAGTGAAGCACTTTGTGGCTTTGGTCTTTGAAAGGTGCTATAGAAATAAAGCGTACTTACTATAACTTAGGCCACATGTCTCATATTTAATAACCTTTATTCAATTAATTACTATTAATCAATGATTTGAAGTGTGACTCAGCAGATTTTGTCTAATATGTATATAAATAAAATGATTAACAGAGAGAACTAACTTGTCTTCTTTACTTCCCACAAAAAACATGAACCAAACAGGACTTAAATTAAATGTTTTTTTTTTTATCCATATGAAGAGCTACATTTTCAATGATCTCCTGCCACCTGGTGGCCATAGAAGGCATAGCAGGAAGCCATGTTCAGCTGGTTTAAATACATTTGAAGGGAAGAGAGATAAGATAGGACTTTATTGATCTCACAAAGGAGAAATTCACTTGTTAAATCAGCTCTAATAAACAACAGGAGGTGAAAAAGAAGGAAAAGGTGAATCAACGAAGTAATTATACAAAGTCAGGCTAAACAAACTAAGCAAATATAAACAATGAATAGGTAAAAATTAAAAAGAGAGATTTAAGGCGTCCTATTTACAACAAAGTGATTTTATGTACATTGAGGTACAGTCTGCTGCAGAGGGTGGAAGGTGGTGTCCATGATGGATGGGAGCTTCACCAGCACCCTCCTCTCAGCCACCTCCTCCACAGAGTCCAGAGCGCAGCCCAGGACAGAAGTGGCCCTCCTGACCAGCTTGTTCAGTTTCTTCCCGTCCCGCTCTGTGCTGCCAGGGGCCCAGCAGACGACAGTGTAGAGGAGAGCTGAGGCTACCACAGAGTCATAGGAAGTCTGAAGCAGAGGCTGGCTCACTCCAAAGGACCTCAGTCTCCTCAGGAGGTGGAGGCGGCTCTGGCCCTTCTTCTGCAGGGCGTCGGTGTTATGGGTCCAGTTCAGTTTATTGTTGAGGTGAACACCCAGGTGTCTGAAACTCTCCACAGTCTCTATGTCCTGCCCCTGGATGTTCACAGGGGGACTGAGGCTTTTTACTTTCTATTAATAAGAAACATCTGGATGTTGGAGAATATGTTTATTTCTATTTCATTATATTTACATTATTTATATTTACACAAGAAGGATATTGTTGAGTGAAATATTACTGAGTGAATAATGAAAACCTGCAACACTCATTATTTAAAGTTTATTAACTATAGAAAAACAAGAAGAAATGAATTGCAGCTATAAAAGCAGACAGAGAGCTCAGACCTCCACCAAATCCAGAGGATGGTTCACATCAGCACCAGAATCTAATCTTCTGTTCTTTGTCCTAATTCACACCTGGTCTGAACATTTGATCCAAATCCATCCAGAACTATCTGAGTTCTATTGCTAACAGACAGACGGACAAACAAACGCTGACAAAAACAGAACCTCCTTGTTAAGATCCAGGTTAGTTTGTGTTTGGTTGTTTTTTCTTTCTTCTAGCAGTTGGTGGCCACTAGAGGGCGCTATTGGATTGAGCTCTGCTGCCTCTGCACACACCTGCTCCTTGTTAGTCTCATCAGGAGCTTTGGAAGAAGAGCAGCCTGCCAATCATTAGATGCTGCAGTGTTATCCTCTGTGGTTCCTCTGGCTCTCTGTGTTTCTGTTCTTTGCATTTCATGTTGCTCTAAGCTAAAGCTTAACTTCCTTCTCTTTGTTCCCCACAAGGTACCATGACTGGCAGGACCTTTAGCTCTTCCTGCTTCTGTTGCTCACCTGAACCTGTCTGCCCTCAGACATCTGCCCCAACTGCTCCTCAACCATTAGATCCAAAGAAAGAAGCCATCAGAGGACAAACCCCCTGGATCCAACCATTCTTCCTTGGTGCCATTTTCTCCACTAAGCTCACTTCCTCTGACAAGATTAACTCCACATCAATCCTTCCTTTGACTCACCATCATCTTCCTCTCTTCAGTTTTGTTCCTGACCTCCTGTTCTCAGACCTCACCTCCTGGACCTGAGCTCAACAATTCAGTGATCTGTGAAATAAAAGTGAACTTTTTCTCTTGACTCCTGAGTTTCTCTGCTGGTGGAGGAGTGGAAGGATCTGGAAGACAAAGAAGTCCAACAGCTCAATCATAGTGTGAAATGTTCCAGTCTTCATCTGAAGCTGAATCTCTGCTCAACTTATCTTCTGCTTTTCATACCTTGGATCCATGTTTGGTTCCTCACGTTGCCGCCCTCATGCTTAACTTCACAGATGTCTTCATAATTGTAGAGAGTCTCATCATTAACCATCCGGACCATGGCAGAACTTTGTGACCCGCTGACCTCCACCTGTCTCTCCTCAGCAGGGGGCCGCTGCTCCTGTTGGCTGTTCTTCTCCTGTCTTTTCCAGGAGATCTGGACCACAGGAGGAAACATGTCTGAGTCCATTTCAGCTTCTTTATTGTGTCTCTAAAGCAGCACAGCAGCGCCATCTTCAGGTTGTTTCCATCATTTCCAGTCCAATAACAGATAACAGTCTGTGTTCCTAAATTCAGCTCCAAGCTGAATGTGTTTGTGGGAACATGAATGTTTTTTAGTGTTTCTGCATCATGTGAGGCAGATTTTTTCCATCTGCTGTCAGATTCAAATCCAGACGATGAAACCATCCAGCAGCTGGAGCTGAGCTGTCAATCAGCAGCAGCAGTCTGATCTGTGGGCTGCAGGGGCTGATGGGAGCTTTGAGGAGCTGTTAGAAACCACGTGGCCCTCGTCTGATCTAGCAGCTCGTCCTTGTTTGGCCTCAGCTGCATCAGAGCACCACTTCTCCCCAGGTTCACCAGAGGAAACACCACTGCACAAAATGCTTTTCCTCCCAGCTGCTGCTCTGTGCTGTCTGTGTTCAGGTGAGTGTTTCCAGCCAATCAGGAGCCAACAAAGTCCACCTGGAACAAACACTGTCCCACTAACCTTCATCTGTCTGTCTGTGTCTCTACAGCGCTGGCTGCCATGGCAACACAGCTGAGTCAGGATTTAACTCTGACCAGGAGAGTCGGTGACAGAGTCTCCCTCAGCTGTGGAGGAACTGATCAGTGTGATGATTATATATACTGGTACCAGAGGAAAGAAAATGAAACATTCAGACCAATTCTTTATATCTACAGTGATGGTAGCACAGATAAACCTTTCAATCATCCTCAGCAAAATGATTTCTCAGCTGAGAGAAATCAGAAAAGCTGTACACTGAAGTTAAATCCTGTTAAAATCGAACATATAGCCTCCTACTACTGCGGCTGTTGGAAGTCTGGTTCCCACAGTGAGAAATGATCCCTGCAGCCTGAACAAAAACCTCCAGATGAACAGATGTCAAACAGTGTTTGTGACGAGAAGAGAGCAGTAAACCACAGCCCAGGTTCACTGGTTTCACCTCCATCTCAGAGACTCACTGAGATCAGGGAAATCCTTTAGTCTTCTAATCTTTCATTATTTTATTGTATTTATTTCATAATTAATGATTTTATTTGTATTGTAACAGTTACAGGATAAGCAGAGGTGTCAAGTAACGAAGTACAAATACTTTGTTACTGTACTTAAGTAAACTTTTTAGGTATCTATACTTTACTCCATTACTTATTGTTCTTCCTACTTCTGACTTCTACTCATTACATTTTCACACCAGTATCTGTACTTTCTATTCCTTACATTTTTAAAACAAACGTTACTCGTTACTCTTGGCTTCGGTTTAATGCAGAGGTCACAGATTAGCGGACCGCGGTCCGGTGTTATGCTGAAAAGTGCATGCCTGCTGAGATATGCATCCTCAATCACGGGAGCGCGCTTCGCTGAGGATTAAAATATGACCAATGGAGCTACTTGTTATATTAGTGATATAAAAACGTTTAAATATTCCTCTCGTGGGGGAAATTTGTGTTTATTTGGCAGATTCATTTAGAAAAGTACGGGTGTTATGAACAACATTAAATCCAAAGATTTTGTCCGAGGTACGGCTGATTTATTTGTTGTAGTCTCTTGTTATTCACACACAACAATAAACAGTGATGCTGACGGGAGTTTGGAAACTGCAAAGCTTTGTCTGCAGCGGAAAATCAAACGTGCATCTACACAGCACAGCGTTCACAGACCAGTGTGATGCATTCATGAGCGTCAGATAGCCATGGTGCATTCAGGAGCATGGGACATTTCACACTTACAAGGAAAGAGACATAATTTGAACAGAACTTAACTCAGACAATAATGTATTTATTCAGAAACAGTGTGGTCTTTCTTACAATACTAAATGCTCTATAATTGTATTTCTGTTATTTTTTATTATGCACATCTGCTAGCTTTTTATTCTAAAAAATCCATAATATTACAGAATCAAATGATCAAAGTTTTTCAAAGCCTGTTTAAAAGCTCCAAATGAGGCTTCAGATCATACAGCAACAATTACGCTGTCATTGTTTTACAGGCAGAATGAGCATTTGCTGACCTTTGACCTTTAACTACTGATGGATATACAGGAATACAGTCATACAAGGTTCAACTCCTCTGAGATAGCACGGCATGCTATGTTTGGCAATTTCTATTTTTTTATTTTTAAATTTAAAAAATCATTGTATAACATTAATGCATAAACACCTCATTTTATTTCAGTGTTAAATTCTGCTTAAAGTAACAGATCATTAAAATGTCTCTGGACCTTTACTGGTTGATGATTTTCTTTATTCAGCCCCCGCTGATTGTTATAAATATTTATTTCACATCATGTGCGCCAACCTATGCAGATCATTGGCTCCATCCACATCTAGTGAAAACTAGTGAATCTAATGAAAGCATCACACTGGTCTGTGAACGCTGTGCTGTGTAGATGCACGTTTGATTTTCTGCTTAAGACAAAGCTTTGCAGTTTCAAAACTAACGTCGGCATGCATATCTCAGCAGGCATGCACTCTTTCAGCATAACACCGGACCGCGGTCCGCTAATCCGTGACCTCTGCATTAAACCGAAGCCAAGAGTAACGAGTAACGTTTGTTTTAAAAATGTAAGGAATAGAAAGTACAGATACTGGTGTGAAAATGTAATGAGTACAAGTCAGAAGTAGGAAGAACAATAAGTAATGGAGTAAAGTATATGTAACCCACTTCAAGGTATGTACACCAGGGTTCCTACAGCATAAGGCAAGTTAAATTCAAGACTTTAATGCCACTTGAAATAAAAATTTAAGACCAAATTCACAAGAAACAAGAAAAACCTGCTTGCGGCAACTTAACCCTAAAGGTTTATTTTAACATAAACCACTGCACTAATGGTTCAAATGTTGAAAAGCTTCCCATACAGGAAGAAAGCTAAAAACACACAAATGACAGATATATTTGAACAATTATTTTACTGAATTCAAACTTTGTTTTAGCAGGGAACAAAACAAATCAGTTTTAAAGCCACATCATAACCAGTGCTAAGTCTTTTTTGCAGCTATTTTTCTTTGTATGGTTTTCTTAGTATGTTTTTTTTGGTGATAAGTGGAGGCGTTGCAGAGACAAGGGTGGAACTAAACTGAGAAATACCGGCTGTTTCTCGGTAACTCCATTTTGACGCTTTGTGTTTCGTGCTTCGCATGTGCGACTCCACTGCCTTAATTCCCATCGTTCTGAGCTTGAATGACTTCTTGCACTAAATCCACTGAGCCTCATGTCTGTTCCCTGGTTTTAGCCATGGAGAAAACTCTTGGCTGGAGACAATTATCGTTACATTTACACTTGCTCATATTTTCCAGACAAAAAGTTAATGGTACATCTCCCAAACGTCCCGGCCGCAACAACGCTTTATTGGTTCCGCTATCGGGTAGGAACCAATAATGGCGAGCCGTTATTTTTTTTTAAATTGTCAATTTTAACGTTTTATTTAGATTACAAAAATAAATCGTAATAAAAATAATCCTATTTATGATGTTTTAAAAATTAAGACCCGAGAAAGGTTTAAGACATTTTAATACCAATTAAGGCCTTAGTTTTATTTTGAAGAATTCAATGCCTTTTAAGACTTTTTAAGGACCCCGGGAACCCTGGTACATGTCACAGACGAGGAGCTGAGAGATGCAATAACCAAACACACAGGTGGTTGCAGTTATTGTAGATTTTAGTTGCCAAAAAGAACACTGCAACATAAAATACAACACACAATAATAATAACGTAACCTTTGGGCCCTTTAACTAAGAAAGTAAAGTGTCTCTTAGAGAGTATGATTTTCCTTTGTTCCTTCCTGAGAGCGGTTGCTCTTAGTTCAATCAATGGCAGTTGACTGGCACGATCATACCAGAGACAGATTGGTGGTCCGCCGTATGGTGGTGTGGAGACTGGATTCAAGCGGGGAGGCTCGCCATCAATGGGTCGTAGAATCAGCCTTCCTGGACATGAGGGCTGGAATCTTCAATTTTCTTGGACTCATCAAAAAAGACCTGAGCTCAAAAAGACCATCTCGTTCATTATAATCAAAGTGTTGTACAACTATAAATACATTTTCCGAATATTAAACTGTATAAAGTTATAACAAGCAGATAACAATTACTTTGGTGACTTTCGCTTATTATTACCGTGTCAGAATAATTCCATTCTAACCCATTAGAGACAAAACATAAATTGAAATGTGATTATTTGGTCACACTTTTACCAATAAATTACCTTATTAATGAAATGCACATTATGCTTCAAGTAAAATGCATAAACTTTGTTTAACATTTATGCAACATCTCTATTTAACTCTCTTTTTAAAAATATTTTTATATTTAAACCAAAATACATTGCTTTCAGCTCCATGAATTAAGATAAATTACATTTTTACTGTCTTTAACCAATGAAATTAACAATTTACAATCAAATACCTTTCATGTAATCTATAATTATGAATTTCTATGAAATCTATAATTTCTATGAATTTACTGTAGTAAACCTGGTTTACTGCAGATATTTGGTTCAATAATTAAATAAAATGTCCACTGTAACAAAATCCTCTGTAAATTAACTTAAAGTGTGCAAAATAACGTTTTTCAATCACTATCATCGAAACAACATGACATGTGATCATACAGTAATTAACACAAGTGAGAGCTAGCTTACCAAGGGATGGTGTTGTGTTTACCCACTAACTTCGCTCCCTCTGTGCTCATCCACGCTCTAGACAGGATTTTTACAAAGTTAACACCATTAACTGACACAACCAAAAGTTTGAGCACCGAAAATGAGTGAATGAAAGAGCAGGGCTCCGTGAGTCAATTAACGAAGTTAAGCTAGTTGCACTTTTCTAAGCATCGCACTTCCTGTATTATCAAAATAAAACTTCCGGTTTTCAAAATAAAACCCAGTATCAATAAAAGTATGTAGAAAACAACAAAAATAGTACTTGAACCCTAACTGGTGGGTTACATATAGATACCTAAAAAGTGTACTTAAGTACAGTAACAAAGTATTTGTACTTTGTTACTTGACAGCTCTGCTGATATCATAGAGCTACAAAACCAGAAAGGAGCAGCGTTCTTCTTCTGCAGCAGCAGTTTTATACGACGTTCACACCGGACGCAGCAGGCGCAGCAGAAGCAGCGAGTTTACATGCAAAGTCAATGGTTGACGCGCGTCAAGGTGCAGCAAAATGTCCTGCAGCGCGTTTTGAGCAGCTAAAGCAGCGCGACGGGAACGTTTAAAGGAATAGTACACCCAAAACATGATTAGCCTTCATTTTCTACTCACCCCCATGCTGAACAACACTCTGGAGTACTTTTTTGATATCTCAAATGCATCTGGAGATCTGGGAGGCTTCTTGCTGTCTGCTGACATTCAAATAATGGAGGTCTATGGCGCCCGAGGCAGAAAGGTCCATAAAAGTCCACAAAAAACGTGTCAATATTCCTCCATACTGCTCGTCCAATGTATTCCAAGTGTCCTGAGTGGGTAGCGTCCATAATTTACTCGAAACAAAGTCATTTAGAATGTTTTTAGAGCATAAACAGTAGTGTATAGGATTTCCTAAAAGCGCATTCACGAGTCTATGGAAAACGCGGCAGACCAAACCAGACGAAAGTGCGCATTCAGCGTCTGCTCTGCCGATAATGCAAGCGTAGAAGAAGAAATGTACTGTTTACCTGTGCAAAGAAAGAAACAATGAAAGAAAAATGTCTGAGGACTTCAGTGTTGAGGAAGAGCATGAGTTCTTTGCCGAGCTGAATGCGCACTTTCGTCTGGTTTGGTCTGCCGCGGTTTCCGTAGACTCGTGAACTCGCTTTTTTTAATCAGTGAAGCTAAACTGGCTATTTATTTGTCCCGTAGAGACAGACTGCAGGAGAGACCTCACCTTGACGCCGTGGCTCTGTGGAAGTGCAACCTTAAAGCCAGGATCAGGCTTGAGTTTCACTTCCACAGAGCCACACAGAACATTGAGGATTTTATTCAGTTGTGGGGTTTTAAAAACATTTTATGTACTGTGTCAGATGATGGAGAACTGCATTTAAACAAGCTCATTATTTAATGATTTTTAACTGACACTTGTTTTACTATAATAGTGATTTTAACTGACACTTGTTGTGTGTCAATTGTATATATGTTTGAATTGTGTAAATAAAGTGCTGTTAAAAGTCAAAAGTCACCTGTGGGTAAATGAGCTCCTGTTAATGAGAAATGTAAATCTCCATAATTAGCGCCCCAATAATACCATATAAAGGGAATTCAGGAGGTGTTCATTCACAATAAAAGGCATCAAAAATGAAGAAGAAAAACTTTCCTGGTTCAGAGATCAAGGTTCTGCTGACTGAGAGCTGAGCAGCAAAATTAAAGGACCAGTAAAAGCCAAGCAGTGAAATGAATCACAAGAGCTGTAAATGATGTGGTTTCACTTTACAGAAGTAAAATAAATAAATAAAAATCTTAATTATGATACATTCATTCATTCATTCAATGAAATCTACCAATGGAGGCAAGAGCTGCAACATATGGTGTAAATGCTTCTTAAAAGTTCAATCAACCATCATGACAACATTCAGCTAATCTCCTTTTAATACACACACCTGTACTGTACATCTCCAGACCACGTCTGCCATTATTCCTTCATCCATCTCTCTCCAGGGTTCCTACAGCATAAGGCAAGTTCAATTCAAGACTTTTAAGACTTTTTAATGCCACTAGAAATAAAAATGTAATACCAACTTCACAAGAAACACAAGAAAACTTGCTTGCAACAACTTTACCCAAATGTTTATTTTAACATAAAACATTGCACCAATGTTTCAAGTTTTGAAAAACTTTCCATATAGGAAGAAAGTTAAAAACAAACAAATGACAGATATATTTTAACAACAATTTAACTGAATTCACAAACTTTGTTTTAGCAGGGAACAAAACAAACAAATCAGTTTTAAAGCCACAACATAACCAGAGCTAACTCTTTTTTGCAGCTATGGCATGGTACTGCATGCCTTCTTCAGATCGCCCTCCACCTGTTGCTACTCTGCCATCTTTCTTTGTATTGTTTTCTTAGTATGTTTGATTTGGTGATAAGTTGGGCCATCACCGTGCCAGCCGTGCTCTCGGCTTGTGTAGCCAGTTTATCTGCATCATCCAAGAGAACTTTTGCCACCGCAGACAGAACCGTTTTCTTCTTCTTAAGTTCCTCAATACGCGCTGCAGCTGCCCTTCTGTTCTGGGTTGCAATATCAGTCAGTTTCTTTTTCTTTTCCTCCTCTAAGTAAATCCTGTACCTCGACCTAGCTGCTGCAACTGATGAAAGCAACTCCCTAGTGATGGGACCTTGAGGACGCCCCCACAAACTGTGGCATAGTCACAGATCAGGCGCTGGGTGACCATTGTTTTTTCTTGCAGGTTGCAAGTTTCAACCTCTTAGTTTATTGAGAAGCCTCTCTCCACTGTTGCCTGACCATGCGATAGGAGAAGAAGCTTCTTACAAAACCTCCACAGCTCAGTGAAGCTCTTGCTCTGGAAAGCATGATGGAGGAAGACATCCACCCTTGTGACAGAGGGCTGGTAGTAGAGGAAGGTGTCGTTTCTAGCTTTAGCAGATAAAAAATCCAAGAACTGCTGTATAACCACGTCACCTGCAAGAAACAATACAAAGATAGGCAAAAAAATCAATAAACGCTAATGCTTTGTTTTATAGTCACACCAAGTCCTATACAAGAAAGAGGTTCATTAATCATAATTTATTCTCTTATGCCTTTAGAGACAGATATTTTCCAGTCGATTTGTAGACTAGAGCAGATTTCAGCAACAAGGCAGATTAAATTCACTCATTCATTAATTGTAATGAATGCAGAAAGAAATAAACTTCTGTACTTTCTCATACCAGCTAAAACACCTCCTGGCAACTGCTTATGGTGTAGAAACCTCTGAACAAGCTTTCTCATCTTGCTCTGGCTCCCTTCTGGATCAGAGAACATCTTTCTGGGGTCCAAACAGGTCAACTGCCTCAAAGTGGGATATTTTAAGGGGCTCTTGTCCTGCCCTTTCTGAAGGATGGATGACATTATATTGATGCAGTTCCTCTTAAACTCTAGGACTGGGAGTTCCTCTATCTTTTTCTGTCTTTGGAGTTCCTGACAGGGAAGATTAGAACGACTCGTGGAAGAACTCGTAAATACATTTTCTGCCTCCTGCTACTGTTTTTAAGAATGACTTCAAACACTACCTTTAGGGTTGATTCTGCACCCAAGCCAATGTTGACTTCTCGAGGTTGGACCCAATTCTTTTTGTCACCAACATCCAGTCGGACCAACTGGAGTGGACTGGTTTCTTGAAGCACGTCCCGCTTGATGAAACGTCTGAAAATACACTGTGATGAGAAAAGATAGAAATTTAACCCAAATAAATACGACCATGGTGATCAAAAATGTTTTTCCCCTTAGTGGAAAACAATTAGCATCATTAATTCTGCCAAGTTGCTCACAAGGATCGGCATCATTGGCTGATCTTTCTGGTATTTGGTCAGGAAGCTACTGAAGGTCCTGATGACAGACATGTAGAAGTAAAGTTTGGCCATTATGAGAGCATCTTTTAGTGCTCATTCGAGGGTTTCATAGGAAAAGGTTCCTGGATTTGGCAGCTTCTGGGTCCTGACTGCATCTATGTATAAGGACAATGAAGACCACACTTCTAACGCCCTCTCCACAGCTGCCATGTTTTCAAGCCACTGGTGGCCACAGAATGGCAGTGGAAATTGTGTGGTTTTGGTAAGAACTGTAAAGTTCTCCCTTCTTGCAGGTATATTATGGAAAAGGGTGTGCATGGCCTTCAAAACCTTTTCCAGTTGTCATATGATGAAGCCACCTTTGTAAGCATTATGTAAAAAAGATCGCAGCCCACCTGTGGTCATTCAGAACCTCAGCTAAGAACCCCATTAAGCTGTGCTAAAGGGTAATTATTTATCTTCACAAATATACAGTTTACTTACGATTGATGCTGTCAAAAATAACTTATTTGGATTGACTATGACCTGGATGACTGAGAATCTTCACCAGCATTCAGAGGGAATACAAATAGTTCAAGAGAACAAAAAGTGACAAAGTGAAATAAGCAGCTTATATTTAAAAGAATATTCGTTCTTTAAAGATAACATGAAACTAAATTTAACTGGAAACTTAACTAATAATGTTCAGATAGCTCATTCAAAGGTCTTTCTAAATAACTGTTATAATCACGATTTAAAGCAGCTGAGGGTTTCAGCACTTTTATTTATTTATTCCAGATTAGTGAAGCATAAGAACTAAACATTGCTTCTCTATGTTCTGGTTAGTCTTGGTGAGGATGCAGGCAGCAGCAATATCAAAGTTTGGCACATTTATGTATTGATTTCTTCCATGCATTTACCCAGAGCTGGAATGGGTTCATGGTTACCTGGTGACATTGTAATGTACAGCTGTGTGTCGTCTGTACAGTTATAGTAACTTATGTTGCTGTTTATTAAGGTCTGAGTTAGGGGCAGCAGGGAGACATTGAATAACAGGGGCCCTAAGGTGGACCCTTGGGGAACAACACATTAGATTTTTTGGCCGTTGATGTAAAGTTACTGACTAAAAAAGTTCCTGTCCTTCCAGTAGGTGTTAAAGCAGTCCAGTGCTTTACTAGAAAGTTGATCCAGTTTCCCAGGAGCTCTAATAAAATGGAACGATCAACAGTGTTGAATGATGCACTAAGGTCCAGTAATACCAGCACTGTGGCTCTTTCACAGTCTGCATTTATAAGCAGCAGCTGGTCATTGTTAGGAAGGTGGTTAGCTGCTTTTTCATTAATCTTACTGATGAAGGGGGGATTTAAAATGGGCCTCTAGTTCTGCAGTAGCAGTTGGTCCAAGATGTTCTTTTTTAAGATGGGTGTGATAATTGCTGTTTTCAGGGCACTGAAAGGGTCCAAATATGGTTTCACCATTGACTGGAGCTGCTTTAGAACCGGTCTTTCTAGTTATTTCATTGAATGTAATGTCAAGACCACAGGTCTGTAATCAATGTGTGAGTTTGGGTGGTTGTTGTTTGGCAGCACTAACAGTCAGAGCAGAAACAGCCATCATAAGTAGGCTGATACTGAAATCATCACACAGCTGGGGGGCTCATCCTTTAGGGAGTCTATGGCTTGAACCATCTGGGGCTGCCTCAGTTCCTGGACATAGAACGTGGAGCTCAATCCTCACATGGTGATGGTGATCAGAGGCTCTGAGATGTTAGAAAACAACAATGGTGGTAGAAGTAGAAGGGGTCTAAGTGAAGAGGAAGAGAAGCTGAGGAGCAGTTGAGGGTTTGATGACCCCCAGATAGGTATTGGAGGGAAAGGTGGGAGGAAATATCATTATCCAATCTGTTAAAATCAAATCTAACTTGTTGACCTCCTCTTGGTCTCCTCCCATCAATTCAATTCAATTTATTTATATAGCGCCGATTCACAACACACGTCATGTCACGACACTTTACTTTACAAATTCATTAAAAGTTTTTTTATCTAAAGAAAACCAGTTGATGCAGAGTTAGAATCTAGGCTTCAGGCTGTTGAACATCCAGGAGTTAAAGTAGGCCCCCCACGTAGCTGTCCTACAAAAGTGCCTGAGAAGCCAGAGAATAAGAATAATCCTAGATTTTTTTTAATACAGTTGCCAAGGTCACCCAGATGTCAGGAATCCAGTTTGTGTGGTTTGTTTTTGTGTTTCCTTTCCTCCTCCACCAGGTGGTGCCCCGTCCTCATTGGTTGTCCCGGCACACCTGCAGCTCATTGCCTCATTACCTGTGGAGTGTTCTTAAGCTGCTGATTGCCTCTACTTCGACGCCAGAGTGTTTGCCAATACAGGGAAGTCATCCTGCAAACTGGATTTGTTCGGTCCTTCTCTCTCTGGAAGGTTCAACTGAGCTTCTAACTGAGCTGGGGTTCCAAACAGGAAGTTTGGACCCACCTTCCCCAAGAAGTACTGAGCTTCTAACTGAGCTGGGGGTCCCAAACATGAAGTTTGGACCCACTTTCCCCAAGACGTCGTTTGAGCTTCACTCCAAGCAAAGGTTTCATCAGCGCCGCAGCCTCTTCAAGCACCGCAGGAAATCAGAGTGGCAGTAAGCTTCTCCTTTCACCAAGGAACAACCGCAGTCTGAGTAACCCAGTCCACCCATCCCCAAGCAAGCCACTCTCTGGTAAAATCCTCTCACTCTGGATTCCATAAAGGACACCTTTCCCTGGAGAAGTGAGACTGCAACCTTTTTCCTCCAATTCAAACCTAAGATTCAAATTTCCCACTGAGCCTGAACTAACCGCAATGACTTCCCCTCACCTTCCAGTTCCCGTTGAGCAGTGTCCAGAGCAACACGGGGCTCATCCCCTTCTACACTGAGCTGTACTTGCGTCATCACCATACTCTAAATAAACCTGTTAAACTTTTCCATGGTCTCTCTGTTTGGTTTTCTGCATCTTGGGGTCAGACCTTAGATAAAAATCATGACACCAGAACCATAGCTTAGTTGAACCGTCCATTCCACTTTATAAATAAGATCATTAGCACTCCTCTATCCACGATTGGTTTGTCTCTGGAGGGTTGGGCAGCATCTGAGGTAGTCATGGAATCTGAACCGGCTTTAGACTGCTTTGATCCATTTGAACTTTCAGAGTTGGCAAAACTATTCATCTAAGACCTCAACATCTATGTTAGGTCCAGTCTGGCTTTAGAGCTCAATATAGCACTGAAACCGCTCTGCTGAAAGTCGCTAATGATATTCTCATGGCCTCAGATAATGGACTTGTATCTGTGCTCGTCCTGTTGGATCTCAGTGTTGCATTTGATACAGTTGACCATAATATTCTTTTAGAAAGACTTGAATATTTTGTTGGAATTAAAGGAACAGCACTAGACTGGTTTAAATCTTATCTATCTGATCGAATTCAGTTTGTTCATGTTAATGATAGATCTTCAACACGCTCAAAGGTTACCTGTGGAGTACCACAGGGATCAGTGCTAGGACCAATTCTCTTTACTTTATACATGCTCCCAATTGGTAGAGTTATTAGACAGCATGGGATTAATTTTCACTGTTATGCTGATGATACCCAGCTATATCTGTCTATAAATCCAGATGAAGCTAACCCATTACATAAATTACAGACATGTCTTGAAGACATAAAAACCTGGATGACTCTTAACTTTCTGCTTCTGAATGCAGACAAAACAGAAGTTATAGTCTTTGGACCAGAGTCTTTGAAAAATAAGCTGATTAGTCAGTCACTTCATTTGGATGGGATTAAACTGATTTCAGATAATAAAGTAAAAAATCTTGGTGTTGTTTTTGATCAGGACCTGTCATTTAAATCCCATATCAAAGAAGTTTCTAGAATTTCCTTTTTCATCTGGGGAATATTGCAAAAATGAGAAATCTCCTGTCCAGGGGTGATGCTGAGAAACTAGTCCATGCATTTGTTACTTCAAGGCTGGACTATTGTAATTCTTTACTATCAGGAAGTCCACAAACTGTAGTTAAAAGCCTTCAGCTGATCCAAAATGCTGCAGCCAGAGTTCTGATGAAAATTAAAAAGAGAGATCATATCTCTCCTATCCTAGCTTCTCTTCATTGGCTTCCTGTTAAATCCAGAATAGAATTTAAAATCCTCCTTCTCACATATAAAGCCTTAAATGGCCAAGCTCCATCTGATATCAGAGATCTGATTGTTCCTTATGTTCCTAACAGAGCACTTCGCTCTCAATCTGCAGGTTTACTAGTGGTTCCTAGAATTTCTTAAAGTAGAATGGGAGGCAGATCTTTTAGTTATCAGGCTCCTCTCCTGTGGAACCAACTACCAGTTTTAGTCCGTGAGGCAGACACTCTGTCTACTTTTAAGGCTAGACTTAAAACTTTCCTTTTTTATAAAGCTTATAGTTAGAGTGGCTCAGGTTATCCTGAGCTATCTCTATAGTTATGCTGCTATAGGCTTAGATTTCTGCTTCATTCTATCTCTATTCTCCCACTCTGCAGAATCTGTTAGTTCAATCTCTAACGTTCTGCTCTCTCTGCTTTTTCTCATAGTAGCTTCATCTGGTCTCTTCCTGTTTGGCTGTGACTCCATCCTGGAGAGAAATATCAGCTGTGCTGCTTCCATCAACACCCTTGTTTATAGATGCTGGAGATCGGCCTGTTTCCCAGTGACTGGCTGGATGTGCTCTCTTGATCCTCTGACATGGGAGCTGGCTCGGAGCTCGTCTGCCTGGCTGTGTGTTTCCTGGACGGGGCCGCATTTTACAGCTGCTTTTTGTGTCTCTGCTTCTGTTTCCTTGAACCCCAGTTGGCCTGTGCAGATGGCCGCTCACACTGAGCCTGGTTCTGCTGGAGGTTCTTTTTGTTAAAAGGGAGTTTTTCCTCTCCACTGTCGCTACAAGCCTGCTTAGTGTGAGGGATTGCATTGGAGTAAATTTTAAGCCTGTAAAACTCTGTCCAGCAGCTGCTGGTAGCAGAGCTGGAAGTCACCATGACTCTGATCAGCTCTGCTGTGTTGGCCTTTGGAAACCGTCACTCTGATTCACACACTAATATTATTATCAGTGGGACCTAGAGGGGCTTCTAGCTAATGCTGCAGACACTGTTTGTTGGTAACTGAGTCACCAGATCCAGATGTGACATCACCACGCCTGCCATCCTCCATCTTGGTAGACCCTAGCTGCCCTCAGCCGTCACCCTGATGGCTGGTTACCACAGCAACAAGACAAGGAAACACCACAGCACTTAATATACAACATTTAAACTGATTTTATTCTGTTTCATTAGTTTGATGTTTATTGCAGAGCTAAAAACTGCAGGAAGAGTTTTGGTATCTATTAGTTTACTAATCCACTCTGTGATGTCACCAAGAAGGCAGATTGTTCCTGTATATTCTAGGCATGTTGATCAGTCTTCACATAGTTTTAGCCAGAAGTCATAGACAGCTGGACAGAACCAGAGAACATAGATATTCATCAGCTAGATCTCCATGCAGTTTGGACATGTGATGCTAAGTCAGAAACCCATCTGGAACATTGTTGGGTTTTAATCCAGAGAAATGTGAGTTTAAAAGATTAAGAGGAAATGATCAAACACAGACTTAGGGATTTAGAAAAGTGAACCTCTGCAAAGGGGTGAAAAGCTGCTGGCTCAGAAACCAGCACCTTCTCACCCAGATCCCTTCATAGCAAAGCCTTTTATTAACAGTTTACAACATCATAGGGAGGGCCTTAAACAGAAGACCCAGTAATGATTATCTGGGAGGATGCAGGTAATAAGATAGTGTGAATTGACCATCTGGCTGGATGGAAGTCACACAACCGTGTGATTCTGCCTCATGACCTACTGGAGGTCATAAAAGTTTATGACCCATCTGGTTGAATCACAGGATAGAAATGTAGCATCTTCTTTCTTTCAATGTTTCATATGTCCACACAATAATTTTATAATTATCACTCTAACATTTCCCCCCTCTTATACATAAAAACATCAGCATATAGCACTTCTAAAAAGATTTTCACTACATACATCATGAATGCATTGCAGATAGGGAATTCAGTAATCAAAGTTTAATATGCAAAACACAACAATATTAAAAGGAAGCAAAACCACTTTGGTTTTTCAGATCTTCGCCAGTCCGTCCAAGGAAACACCCACTAACCGGACTCTAAAAGACTGGGTTAGGTTGGTTTCTTCACCAGCGTTGAGACGATTGGTCCTAAAAAACCAAACGCCTTTGAAGCTGGATTTCACCACAGATCTATACCTTAGTCGTGGGGTCCCTGTGAAAGTAACTGGGCTTTTTTGCTGAGGAAAATTTTTTAATCAGTTTACAATGACTCTGGTGGATCCAAGTGTTTCTCTCCTGGATCTTCACAGTGGTGGGGGTTGTTAGTTGCACTATGTAGGGTCCTTCCCACCTCGGAGCTTCCCAACTCTTCCCTTTGATGATTTTAATCAGCTCTCGGTCTCCAGGCTTCAGGCCTTCCTGTGGGGAAACAAAAAGGAGCTCTGGGCAGATTACATGTTCTTTGAACAGTTCCGTATTTGAACAGTTTCAGAATTCACTTAGTTAATGGGTCAATGCTCTTTTTCTTTTTCTGCCCATGGCTGTCCTTCCCATAAAGGTAGAACAAAAGGTCTCCCATTCACCATTTCAAAAGAGGCCAAACCATCAGATGTTGGAACAATCCTCATGAGTAATTTTACTAAATGCAAACACTCTGGTCATGGCTTTCCTGTTTCTGCCATGAATTTTCTCAATCTGTTCTTAACCTCTCCATTAGCTCGTTCCACCAATCTTGCACTCTGTGGATGGTAGGAACATTGATGTTTTAAGGTTATGTTTAAATGTTTAGACATTACTGATACCACTTCATTCACAAAATGTGTTCCATTATCACTTTATAAGATTTTTTGGATACCATGTTCAGGTATGATATGTTTACACAACCCTTTTGCTACTGTCAGTGCATTGACATGTTTTGTGGAAACAATTTCTACCCATTTAGAAACATTGTCCACTAGGACTAGGCAGTACTTGTACTGTCCACTTGGGGTCAGCTCAATGTAGTCCATGCTAATTATTTCAACTGGAGCTGTACCTCTTGGCACCTGTCCTCACTTAGTTTTCTGATTTGCTTGTGAATTGTATTCACAACATGTGAGACATGCAAAAATTTTAAAAGCAGTAGTAGTTACACACCTGTGTGTGTACCTATACCATATTCATCATAACTCCCCCTGTTTGAGACATGATAATTTCATGGTTCAAAATAGCATCAGAATAGCAATAGAATCAGAAATAGTTTAATAATCCCAGAGGGAAATTAATTTTGTTACACGCTCAAGTTACAGTTTTCTCTTTATACACACACATCCAACTACACAATATAATAAAAACAAAAAATAAGAATATGGGGGAACTGTTGTTTACACGGGTCCTCTTTAACCCTTAAAAGTAAGACACTACAGGTATGAGCGTATCACCATGAGAATGTAACAACACAAAGGTCAGGTCTTTGTCCTGATTAGTTTTCTATGAAGGATTTTGTTTTCTATCAGCTGAAAGTTGGTGTTTTTGGTCATTCTAGAAGCTTTTATGCTGATTTTACTCCAATAGTTAAAATCTGTGCTGGTAGATAAATCAGAATCACATTTACTGATAGGAAGTCAGATTGTTAATGAATCTCTAATCAGTGTTTATCTCTACATGAACATTGAAGTGTTTTTGTAAACTAGTCTAAATCCCACATCTGGCAGACCTGACCTGCATTGTTAGTTGATGATCATTCATTGGTAGTTTGATCAAAGAACTCAGGATGGTTCCCAACTCAGACTCAGCTCTCACTCTGCTTCATGACACCATCAGCATCCAGGAAACCACAGACCACCATGCAGCGTTCATGATCACAGGAGATTTCAGCAGCTGCAGCTCAGACTGAACACACTGAAGACTTTCAGCAAGACGACGTCCCAACAGACAAGGAAACACACTGGGATAGATGAGAGCTTTCATACATGATGTCTGCAGAGCTTCCTTCAGACCTACTTTGGATCTTCAGAGATTCACATTTCTGATGGTTCTGCCAAGGATCCAGACAGGAGCTCAGAGCAGCTTCTCCAAGACAGTTCAGCTATGATCTGCTGAACATCAGCTCAGATTACAGGACTGTTCTGTTCTCATTCAGACACTTTTGAAATCTGCATCCAATCATGAAGAAGCAGCAAACTTGATTCCAGTTGATCCTGAGGACAACATGAAGATCTGAACTAACTCCCAGATCCAGTCCATGTGGACTAAAGTAGTGGAGCGACCCACTGACTGACACCAACACCAGAACCATGCTGCTAGTGCGGCTAAAAGAAAAGAGAAGAAGAGACAGTCATGTTGATGTGAACATTAGAGAAACACATCATGGAGCTGAAATCTGATCCTGCTTCATCATTTGGACCGCTTCACCTCAGCTGACCCATTCAGCAGCAGACAGCTTTTCTAGCAGTCTTTCTCACTGTGTGGAGGATACTGGAACCACATCTTTGGTTCTGGAACCAAACTGGATGGAACAGGTAAGAACCAACATTTATTGTTTGATTGTAGAAGTTAAAATGTGTTTAAAGTCACTTTCTGCTGCTTCAGGATTTACATGTTAGTTTTTATCATTAGGAGAGAATTCATCATGAAAATATCAATAATTGATGGAAAACATGTTAAAAAGTATCTGAACAACTTTAGAAAATTAATGTTGATATTTTTACAGATATTGGAGAATAATATCTGAAACCTTTCAGTAACTCTAACCCTGTAATATCTGCTAATATTGTTGATAAAAGTCTAATTACTGTAAAATATTCTTTATAGATTCACTAACTGCTAAACCTCAGTGTTACATGTAGCTGAGAGAGAAAAACTGAAAATAATCAGAGCAGAAAACAGCAGACAGGTTTTTGTAGCAGTCTTTCTCACTGTGAATGAATACCTCTTTGGTTCTGGAACCAAACTGTATGTAACAGGTAAGAACCAACATTTATTGTTTGATTGTTGAAGTTAAAATGTGTTTAAAGTCACTTTCTGCTGCTTCAGGATTTTAAACTAATTATTTGATCATTTTAATAATCCTGTTTAATCGGCTGAAAATGCATCAAATAAAATATAATTTATTTAGAAAAGGATTAAAAATCTATGTGAATAAATCCAACATTTAACTTCCAAAGGTTGTAAAGTAAACCTGGTAATAAACCCTCAATGTTTTCTGATCAGCAGAGATGTAAATATGTTTCAATGAGTTCAAAGCTCCAAAGTTTCTGAGCCTGGTTTTAAGTTCAGAGTGGAGCAACAGAAACATTTTCCTGCCATGAATCCAATGATTTTCCCTCCTAGTTTTAACCAGTGTTCAGCGTGGCTGCAGGGTGGATCAGTGGGTAGAGCAGCTGCTCCATGTTCTCACACTGTTGCTCCTTGATGCAGCTGTTCTGGGTCAGAACTCGGAGCCCGGCCCGTTTACTGCAGAGCTTCCTTTGCTCTGTCTGCTTTCTGTCTGATAGAGAAAAGATGTTCCACAGAAATATTACAGTTAAGAGATTTGATACATGAAAAACTGCTAAATGATTAAGATGCTGTTTTCATTTAAAATCTACTTTTATTAAAAACAGAAAAGTTTGGTAACTGTTACAAAACAATACTTATGAAAATATGAATTTAGAAATCAACATAATGCTTAAAGTGACATAAATGTCAGAATTAGTGCTAAAAATAAATGGTACAGTTTTTGTGGTTTGAGCAAGAAAAGTATTTTTTACTTGAATTAAATGTCTAAAAGAAAATTTATATCAATTTATGTATTTATTGGTAAATTTCACTATGAAAATGAAGTAAAGAAAATTGGGTAAAAATGTAATTTTCCATTTTCTGCTGATTTATTGATGATGTTAGTGAAGCTCAGAGGAGGGTAGAGTCACAAAGAAATGAACCTCTGAATTCATTTTGTTGAATTTACAGAATCAGACAGAAATTTAAAATGATCTGAAAATTCAAGTAAAATTATAAAAATTATCTTAAGAATAAAAATATGTTAATAGAGAAATGTGGGCTTAATAAAGCGTCTGTTTAATTCCTGCTTAAAGGCTGTTATTGTCTAAAGCAGCGGCCTCCAAAGTTCTTCTCATGGCGGACAAAAGATGTCAGTTTTAAAGTTCTAGACGGAAACAAAATGTTATATATTATGTTAAAATAAGAATTTTAAAACTATATTTTTCAGCTTTATCTGATCAACAGTTAACTAATCTAGCAATATTGGAATAAAAGAAGCACAGGGATCTGATTTCTAAAGAAAATGAATCAATAAGCCGTTGAAGATCCAAAACATTCAAAGTCTTTCAGGTTTTCTTCTATAAAAATATCAAACAATGGCCTAAAATGTTCCGGTTTATTAACTGTGTCTAAATGTTGTGTTTCTGAAACATAGCAGCATTAAACAGGATGTGGATGTGGCTCAGTCCTGCTGTTCTTTGCCTAGTTTCATTTTTGCGCCGCCGTACCCTCTGACCACCATCAGAAGTCAATGCAGCACAAGTGTTTTGCACAAGGACACGGCAACGTTGAAAGCTTGGGACCTGAACCGACAACCCTTCAGTTGGAGGGAAACTCCTGCATCTGAAGCCACAGTCGCCCATAAGATAAAATCTATTTGCCATTTTCTGCGTATTTATTGATAACTTGAGCAAAACTCAAAGGACTCATATTCTGAGTAACTGTTGGATCAAAACCTCTGATTTAATTTGTGAAACGATGAAATCAGAAAGATAGAAATATAAAATTGGCGTGATTCGGTGGCACAGTGGTTAGCACGCACGACCCATGTACGGAGGCCTTAGTCCTGGACGTGGCCGACCCGACCTTTGCTGCATGTCTCTCCTCCTCTCTCGTACCCCCTTTCCTGTCAGCCCACTGTACAAAGAAAATGAGCCACCAGTGCTGGAAAAACCTTAAAAAAGAAATATAAAATTTTAAATAAAAAGTTTTATTGAATCTTTATAAAGTTTTAAGAACAATATTTTTTTCAGGTTTTCAGCCATTAAACAGTTAATTAAATCTGACTGTATCTAGATGTTAGAATGGGAAATGGAGTGAATTTCTCCAGAACTTTTCTCCTCATACCGACCACTCAAAGCTCTTTACACTAGAGCCACGTTCACCCAGTCACACTCACTAACGCACTCATTCATTCACCCACATCGCTAGGCAACCTGGGGCTTAGTGCCTTGCTCAGGGCCACATGAGGAAGCTGGAATCAAACCCACAACCTTCTCCCCACTGGAGCCCAGTTCAGGCCAAGAACAGTCCAAAGTCCTTCCAGTGAGGATATCTACTGGTTCCTGTCTATTCAGCTGAGCTCCATGAGGCCCAGCAGGCTCAGCAGATAGAAAATAACATCAGAACCATGAAGATTGTGGAGAAGAAGTCTGACTTTAACATCAGCTGTAGGTGTGTCTCTGTGTCTGGAGCATTTCTGCTTCCAACATGTTTTCTTCATCCAGTGAAGTAACTGGAGGTGGGAGAGGAGCCAGAAATGTCCTCCAGTTAGAGCAGAGTTCCTTCCAAAGAATCAGCTCTGCTGAAGCTGCCATGAGTTGGTGTTTGATGTGAAGGTGGATCCAGTGTCTGCAGGGAACTTTGTGCTGCATTGATGAGTAGTTTAGTGATCAGAGTCCATGTAGTTTCCAGGATCAGACTGAATGCAGTGCAGTGCTGGAAGCTGCTGCTGACTGTGTGAATGTGTGTCTGTGCTGCTTGTTGCTGCTGTCAAGCTTCAGAGGAGCAGCTGAAGGAGCCTGTGGTGAGCGTGTACCCAGCAGCATCCAGAGCCCACCTGGAGGGGAAGAGCTCCCTGCTGTGTCTGGCCTCAGGCATGTTTCCTCCTGAGGTCAAGATCTCCTGGAAAAGACAGAAGAAGGACGGTGATCTGGAGGATCTGCTCCCTGCTGAGGGAGAGCAGCTGGAGCTCAGAGAGCCGGGACGCACCACCTCCATCTTACTGGTGGATGGGGACCCTGTCATCCCCTATAAATACCACTGCTCTGTCCAGCATGAGGGGGGAAGAGTGGAGGCCCAAACACAACAAGGTAATGAAGGCTTGGTGACTGTGTTCAGCAGAGATTCAGCTTCATGTGGAGACGCTGTCAAAGAGAGCAGAGGAGCAGAGGACGGACATTTCTCTCTGCAACTCCAAACATTTGACTCCTTTTCTGTTTCAGAGCTTCCAGCTCCAGCAGCCTGTCCTCCAGAGAGACCAGACCTGGCAGCTCTGCAGCAAGCTGACTGTAAGATCACCTGCTGACAAATACATGATCAGCTTCAGCTCCTCATCAGCTGGATTGGTAGATTTCTGAGCTCTCTGTGTCTCTGTGTGTCTGTCAGTGTCCTTCCAGTCTCAGTGCAGGGTGAAGCTGCTCCTCCTGCTCTACACAGTGCTGATAGTGAAGAGTCTGGTGTACTGCTGTGGACTCTCTCTGCTGATGAGCCTCAGAACCAAGGGACCGTCCACCAACTGAACACATGCTGACTCACTGCTTTCTCACCAACTTTTCTTCCTTTGCTCCTTGTTAAAATCTCACTTCTGCTGAATTTTCCTGACGTTAAAAAGTTTCTGCTTGTTTCTCCAAAGATGATGACATGTTTCTGTCATGCAGTGTCATTTGTAAAATGATCTTTGTAGCTTGATTTGATCGTTTGAATCATTTTCAGAGCTTGTATTTCTTTGTTGCTTCTCAAAAAGAAGCAGAATGGTGATTTTCTTTTTATTGTAACTCAGCTATGATGGAAATCATTCATATTTTTATTAAAACAATCTATAATTCACTTCCACTGTGTCTTTAATAGTCAATGAAATGATTTATTTTCCATTGCTCATTATATTCCTTCATCTGGTGGATCCATGACAAAGATTGCAATAAACATGATGAAAAACAGTTAATCATCATTTTCTGTAACCTGTTTAGATGAATGAAGTGAACCAAAGGACTAAACTAGAACCTTCACCTCTTCACACCTATTTTAGCAAACATGCATCAGTTTGGATGCATCACTCAAACAGCCACAATAGCGTGTTCATTCCTCCAATGCCAGTTATCACACATTCAGTGCTGACCTAGGAACCTTTGGCAAGCAGTTGTTTCTGGTACGGCTGGTCCCTGATGGGGAATCTGATCATTGATCATTGATCTAGAAAAACTCTCACTGATGAGTAATATTACATTTTATTAGTTATTAAAGTAAAAATCTCAATTTGGCAAAAACACAACAAAATGTTTTATATTGAAGTCTCTAAATTCAGGCTTCAATAATCTGGTTAAAGTTAAATGATGGACAAAGTTTTAATGCTGATTGTTAGAATGAATTAGCATCATTAAACAGACTGAGCTGTTTTCAGTCTGATCAGAGGTGATTGATCAGCTCTGAGTTCAGGGTTTGAGCTGTTTCTCTCTCAGATGAAGAACACAGCTGCTTCCTGTGATCATTCTTTCAGCTCAGTCGATGCTTGTAACTGTCATTGTGTTATTAAAGTGAAAAGCCACAGCTAACAGTGTGGAGGCTGCAGAGCACAAACCCACACAGCAGCAGGAAAGGAGCTTTGATTGGCTGTCAGCAGTTTGTTCTGTTCTAATAACCACTGAGAACAGATTCATATCTGCTGCTCTACAAACTCATCATCTTCCTCCATCTCTGTGGTTTGTTTCTGCTTCCTGGAAACATTTTATTTGTTTTTATTCAAATCAACATGAAAGGTGATTGTATAGAAAGTGAATCAGCTCAGGAGTCCAATCAGACGACCGTCATCATTAATTCTCAGTGTTCTCCTGGTAAATCCCACCAACTCACTGAGCTCCAGCTCATCAAACTACTTCAGTTCTCCTCAGACATGTTGGCTGGAAGGTGCTGAAGTGAAGAAAATGAGCAGCTTTTGTTCCCTGGGACATGGAGCTAACTGGTGTTTTGCAGGACAGCATAGATCTGCTTCCCTGAGACGTCTGCTGTAGCTGCATAGAGACCAACAATTACAGCATTAAGGGCCTGATCTTCAAAGACTCTAAATTAAAGCACTAATCTGTCTCTGCTTTTTTTGTGTGTGTACAAAAAGTTGGCCTTTTTTTCCGTGCATTAAGTCGGTCTTTTGCAGGTGACCTACAAATGAAATATAAAACATGATATAAAACATGAGTTTTATAGCTTAAGTGTTTTTCCTGTTGATTGTACCAAAGCCTCCTTTGTGGCAACAATGACTGCAGATATTTTTATGTGTCAGTTTCCACCTGACTTTTAGAAGTACTAACAAAAGACCCAGATACTGCAGCCACAGCTGAGTTTCCATTTAGGGAAAATGACTTTGCATCCTTTAAATGTTTATATTTGCACATCCTCCACCCAATGGTAGCTGGCCAATAGAGGGCGCTGGGGAGTCACCCTACCCACCCAATGACTTTGATTAAAGGTATATTGGAGGATTTTCCTGAGTTTTTGAAAAGACCCGCCCTCTCCACGTTAAATAAAAATGCACATGCACAACCCTGTACCCGCTCCTCAGAGGGAAGACCTATTAAACGCGTGTGACAACGTGCACAATCCCATTTCTCCTCGTGCACGTTCTGTTTAATAGTTGATGGTTGCTTCGCTCATACAAGCTTACTTTCCAAATGAAGATTTGTAATTTTCCACTATGTCAGACTCAGCACTGATAAGTGAAAATGGGGACGAGCACGTAGGACGGCCTTATATTAACATATCACCAGAACAGTGGTGTCAAAAGTTCACACATTTGTTATTTAAGTAGAAGTATAGATACTGCAGTTTAAATACACTCTGGTTAAAGTTGAAGTATCAACTTGACTTCTTTACTCAAGTAAAAGTGAAAAAGTATGTGCTCCAAAAACTACTTAAAGCACAAAAGTATAAAGTAACCTCTAAAAAAAACAGCCAGATGCCTCTATATGAATTGAAAGCTCAATTTTTCGACTACTTCGAAAAATTCTTTGAGAAAAGGCCAAGCTGGTCTCTTGTTGGTCTTCGTCTCCTGATACGCTCTCGCCTGTGTCTGACCTTTCAGACATTTCAACATCTTTTTCTGAATCCCACATTGTAGCATGGCATAGACAATTCACGTTTGTAGTTTGAAGAACACCTGCTTGCTTCTGATAATTTCCTTTAGCTAACCAATGAGTGTTTGCCTTATATGACTCATCCAATGACACTAGTTTTCACTAGATGTGGATGGAGCCAATGATCTGCATTGGATGGAGCACATGACGTGAAATAAATATTTATAAATAATTAAACCGAAGCCAAGAGTAACGAGTAACATTTGTTTTAAAAATGTAAAGAATAGAAAGTACAGGTTCCTGAGTGAAAATGTAATGAGTAGAAGTCAGAAGTAGAAAGAAAAATAAGTAATGGAGTAAAGTATAGATACCTAAAAAGTGTACTTAAGTACAGTAATAAAGTATTTGTACTTCTTTACTTGACACCTCTGCACCAGAATGATTGACAATTAGGAGGATGAATTATTTCCATGATTCACACAGAAAATGAACATCCTCCACTATACCTTTAAAACATAAAAAAACAAATAAAAATGTACTTATGAAATTAAATTATTTTAAAATATGTATTTCTTAGATGTTCAAGATAAATAATCTTTAACGTCGAGTAAAGCTGTGATGTTCGTCGTTGGATTAGTGACGTATTTCCGCCCTGGGGCGTAAAAATCTTTCCCGTAGACTCCTACCTTTGCAAACGTTTGCTGTTGTGTTTTGTGAGTTTTCCATCTTTAAGTTAAGTGGTTTTACTTGAAACACTGAAGCTAGTTAGCACAGACGATTAGCCTGTTGATGACGGAGCACTAAGAGACTAGTGATGATGCTTTACAGTGTGTGTATTTAGAAACATTCATCTAAGTTAGGAAGAGATTAAAAACTGTAAGTGAGTCTGATACAGTTGAATGTAAAAGTTAATTTAACTTTGATTTAACTGTTTTATTAGGAAAATTTGCATTTGGGCTTTTATATTTTCAGTTGAGATGAAAAAAATATAAGGAACAGCATGGATATCTGGAAATACGTAAAAGGAAGCGTTTTATACAGAGGTTTAAATTAGTTTTATTAAATTGTAAAATTTGTTTGACATATAATTTAAGCTGAATTTAAGTTTTGGAAATACTTTTGGATTGTAAATAAATTCCTGCTGTGTCTGCCTGAATGGAAGCATCGTGTCTGAGCTGCTTTCATTCTTTCTGTTTTCAGGCTAAACATAAACAGCACTTGGGTGACTTAGGCCAGTCCGCTGAGCCAAGTCTTAGAAACTTGGCAGTTATCTTTGACAAAGATATGTCATTAGTGCAGCACTGTAAGCAGCTGAGAAGAAACTGCTTCTTTCAACTAAGGAAAATCTCTAAACTCAGGAATATGGTCTCCAGGCAGGCTTAGACCGCTAATCTGTGGCTGGTCCTAATATCAGTGTGCGGGGTCGGCCCTCCCTAAGTCATACCAGCCCCAACAGCTGAAGCTCCTACCTGTGACAGTAAATAACTCAATGAGCTCAAGAAGTAATAGAATGTTAAAACCTAAATGATGCATGCTGTATATACAGTCCTTCCTTGTCATGAACATCCTTGTGACGGTTGGCATATGGTGTAATTTTCTATTTCTTCAAACTGTAAAATCCTTCTTAAAAGCTAAATTATAATAAAACTAAAATGCAACTACCTGGCTGGCTGGCTGACTGGCTGGCTGGCTGACTGGCTGGCTGGCTGGCTGGCTGGCCTCGTGTACGTGTGGACGTGATGCAGCAGCAGTTACTGTCACGCCCGTGTTAATAACCAAAGCCAGTAAAACTGCACTCTAGAAGTCTTGGTGATGGTCGTCGTGTGATGCTTGAAGACAGATCGGTTAATCTGCTATGTGTATTCGTATTGTGTGTCACATTTTAGACGGGTTTGACTGTGCTTCCATTTTATTTTATTGGTGGGGGGTCCATAAGTGGGCCAGTGTAGATGGAAAAATGCCAGGGCCAAAAATCATTCCCAGTCTGAGCCTGTCTGCAGGAATGATCTGGAACTTATAATTCATGCTTTTATGTCTTTACCTTTAGACTATTGTTATAGTTTGTTTTCATGTCTGAACAAGAAGCACATTTCTTGACTGCAATGAGTGCAAAACTCTGCAGCGAGAATTCTGACCGTACGAATAGGAGGACTCACATATTCCTGATTCTAAAAGAACTTCATTGGCTGCCAGTGTCTTATAGGATCACGTTAAAGTTCTAGTTTAGTCTTTCAGAGCCTTCCATGGTCAGGCTCCTTCTTCCATCAGTGATCTGATCCAGCTTACAGCCCTGCGCGGGCTCTGAGGTCTGTGAATCAGAATCTGTTGAAGGTTCCGAGGCGACAATCCATGAGTTCCTCCGGCAGAAGCTAAAAATCCCGGCGAACCAGGTAAAAAACATCACCTTCCATCACGTTCACCGGCTCAGAGGTAAGAAGCCTGATAAAACCCGTCCTAGACCAATTGTAGCTAAGTTTGAGCATTACAAGCAGAAAGAGCAGGTCAGGAGTCAGAGCAGAGAGCTGAGAGGAACAGATTTCAGCGTCAATGACCAGTTTCCAAAGGAAACATTAGATCGTAGGCGAGTCTTATTCCCAATCAGAAAGAAATACATTAGTGAAGGCTTCAGAGCTACAGCAGCAGTTGACAAACTTTATATTAATGGTCAGTTGTTCAGGGATCAGAAGATTCCTCCTTGGCTTTATTAGATGCACAACAGGTGGATTCAAAGCATGTGACACTTGATAAGAGTGTATAGAACGGATCACGGTGATAAATGAAACATAAGCACAGCTCTAGAGCACGTTGGCACAGTATGGCTGTTAGTCACAGCTGGGTACAGGAAGCATGGGCTGGGGTTCTTCTTCTTTCACCTTTTCTGACTCATTGCACTTTCTTAATTCTCTATCTTCCTTTATCTTATTCGTCTGCTTCTTCCCTGTGGTTCACACAATCACAAGCAAACGGTTTGATGCTACCTGGGTCTTGGTATAACTATTTATTCAGAGGCATGTACTTTTCATCTTCTCACTCACACCTATGGTGAATGTAAGGTTTGTGACATGGAATGTGCATGGAGCTGGCACCAGAGAGAAACAGCTTTAGATTTTTAACCAGCTTAAAAGATTAAATGCTGATGTTGTCTTATTGCAAGAAACGCATAAATCAGCAGCAACTGTAAGTGATCTTAACTCCCCTGAGTTCCCTGATGTATTTGCAGCCTGCAATAACTCTACACAGAGAGGAGGAGCAATTTTAATACACAAAAACATCAGTTTTACTTTATTAGACAAAATGATTGATCCTGAAGGCAGATTCATCATAATTAAAATATCTATTCAGAACCAAAAGTTATATATTGTCAGCATATATGGTCCAAATGTTGACGACCCCTCATTCTTCCACAAACCTTTTTATGCACTTTCAAAGCACGGGGACTGTTCTCTAATTATTGGGGGTGACCTCAACTTTGGAGAAACAGACAGGTTGAATACAACAGGGACTCAGCGCAGTTGGCAATCATTAAATGTAGTCAAACAATACATGAGTGATCTTGGTCTTTGCGATGCATGGCGATCTCTTCATCCTAACAGTAAGGAATACACTTTCTTTTCTAATGTCCATCATTCCTACTCTCGTTTGGACTATTTCCTAATCAGCAGCTCGCTGCTGTCTGACCTCTCAGATGCTGTAATCCGTCCTATTGTTGTCAGTTATCAGGCTCCTGTTACTTTAACCCTAATAAATAAAAAAATAGCCCCACAAAACAAGAGCTGGAGATTAAATACATCACTGCTTAAAGATGAAGAATTTCTTACATTTTTCAAGGAAGAGTGGGCATCATACTTGGAGTGCAATGATTTACCAGGAACATCAGCATCTATACTATGGGAAGCAGGGAAAGCAGTGATGAGAGGTAAAATTATCTCATTCTCATCTCATAAAAAAAAGTTAGAACAAAAAAAGATCCAGGAATTAGAGGAAAAAATAAAGTTACTAGAAAGTTCACTAGATGAGGAAAAATTAGGTAAAATCCATAAAATAAAACTAGAACTAAACAAATATATTGAAAAACAAAATACATTTTTAATACAAAGACTCCGAATAGAAAACTTTGAACATAGCAATAAGTCAGGAAGTTTCTTAGCTAATCAGCTAAAAATAAACAAAGAAATAAACAACTATATTTGCAGTTACAGACTCAATTGGTAATATATTACAGGATCCGGAGGATATTAACAATGCCTTCCCAGATTTCTATAAATCTTTATACATATGACAGTTAAATCCATCAGATAATGATATCAAGCGATTTCTGGATAAAATAACTCTTCCTAAATGATCAGAGAGTCAAAGAGTGACCCTGGACTCACCGCTGTCTACAGCTGAAGTTCAGGAAGCATTAAAAAGCATGCCACATAATAAAGCTCCAGGTCCAGACGGGTTCCCTACTGAGTTCTATAAAGAGTTCTGGAACATTCTGGCCCCAACGTTCCACAGAATGCTGCAGGAAACTCAAGATAATGGCAAATTTCCAGTTAATATGAATTCTGCCACCATTAGTCTCCTGCTTAAGCCAGGCAAAGATCCTATGTTTCCCACCAGCTATCGTCACATATCCTTAATTAATGTGGATATTAAAATAATCTGTAAAGCTTTAGCAAAACCATTAGATAAAGTCACTCCTGTCATAATCAGTGTTGGGGAGTAACGGATTACATGTAACGACGTTACGTAATTTAATTACAAAAACAGAGTAACTGTAATTCGTTACAGTTACAATGAGAAAATATGTAATTCAGTTACAGTTAATTCAGAAAATATTAAGAATTACAAATTTAGTTACATTTTTTAAAAAATATCAAGAAAAACCTTTGCGAAATATGTAATGATGTTTTTATTGCTTCGCGCCCTGTATCGCCGTTTCCCGCTACGGCTCCTTGTCTCTATGATCCATCCTGTGCTGGTGGAGCCTCCTTGAGGAACAGCAAGCGAGCAGACGGTTCTATTTCAGCTCAAGCAGCGCATCAAACAGTGATGGGCAGTAGCGCCACTATATGTAGCGAAGCTATTAGTTTAACTACATTTTCCAGTAGCTTGACCGTAGCGTCGCTGCTTTATTTATCAAGTAACTTTCCAGTAGTGACGTTATTGCTTTGATCAAGTAGCGACGTAGCGTCCACAAACGCTACAAAATCCAGGGCATAACTAAGTAATGAAACCAGGTTTTCTATTTTGAAACAACAGAGTTATTCGTTGGACATTCACGCAGGAGCCTCTATTCTGCCTCTCCTGTGTGTATCTACTGAAACATGCGCACTGCAGTGGAACTCAAAGACACACACAGACACACACAGGATGGAGGAGGAGACAGGAGCAGAGCGAGAAGAGCAGCTGTCCCTACCACACAGTGGCCTTATCTTCAGAGATTCTGAAACTTGTTGAATCATCAGATAAAAAATAAGTGTACAGATGTCTGCTTTGCAATAAAAAAAAAAACTGTTGTCAACGTCCAGGACATCCAACACCAACCTGAGAACTCACATTCAGGTGAATCACTAATTTCCCTCCTGCAGTATGTAAGTAAAAATTTTATAAATTAGTAAAACGAAAGCTACCCACCTACCAACAAGCAGTGTGTGATGGAAAGGGACTATCCAAGTGGCTAAGCAGAAGTGTTTAAAAAAAAAAAAAGCATGAGTGATTTTCAAGGTTCTTGGCCATAGAGAGCTCATGTGGCCAAGATTAGCCGTTTGTTTTACATAGCCAAACACTCATTAAAACAGTCAACTACAGTATATTTTTTGAAATAAAAATTTGAAAAATATATCAGCTTTAACTTTATTGCCACCTTTAATTTCCAGATAGTTCAATCTGATGTGTGCCACTAAGATACTCTAATTAGAGAGCAGTAGAGAAACTTCGATATTGTAGATAGGGCTGTACAGCTGCAGATTGAAGAGGAACACTGTACAAATGTTGGGATGGTACAGTAAGGTATGGATAGACGGGAAGGAAATACTGGTCTTTGGGAAGAGTTCAATAAGGTGACCGCTGTAGGAAAGAAGTGGTTTCTGAACCTACTTGTGTTAGTCTGCAAACTGCGTAAATGGTAGAGCCTGGGGGAGGAACAGAAAAGAGCATGGCCCGATGAGAGGAGTCTGAGAAAATCTTCCATGCCTGGTGCCGACATCTCTTCTTGTGGACATCCTGTGATTGCCTGTCTGCACTTCCCTCTCAGCTTAGTGCTTTTTTAAGGTTCACATTCAGTTCTCAAAAATTAAATGTTGAACATGGGTCAATACTCATTAAAACTTTAAAGTAATCAAAAGTAATTAGTTACATTACTTTTTAAAAGTAATCGAAAAAGTTACACTACAATTACATTTTAAACAAGGTAACTTGTAACTGTAACGGATTACATTTTTAAAGTAACTTACCCAACACTGGTCATAATCCACCCAGATCAAACTGGTTTCATTAAAGGAAGGCAGTCAGCCGCTAACACACGCAGACTGCTGAATTTAATAGATTATTCCTACAGTAAAAATATTAAATCCTACATATTTTCTTTAGATGCAGAAAAAGCATTTGATAGAGTAAACTGGACATTTTTATTTGCTACTCTACATAAATTTGGTTTTGGCAATTCCTTTATAAATTGGTTAAAAATATTATACAGCTTCCCAACAGCCTGTGTCAGGACAAATAATCCAACATCTTCCAGCTTTTGTCTCCAGAGGGGCACCAGGCAGGGATGCTGCTCTCCCCCTCACTTTTTGCTATTTTCAATGAGCCTCTAGCTGCTACAATCAGACAATCTAATGTGGTTAAAGGTATAAAAGGCATGAAAATAGAGCATAAAATTAGTCTTTATGCAGATGATGTATTACTTTATCTCCAGCACTCAAACAGTTGCCTCTCTCAAGTAATTAGATTAATACAACTTTCTCAAAAGTCTCAGATTACTCTATAAATTGGTCTAAATCTATAAAACTACCAATTAATTGCTCTCTACAGAATCCCTCAGGTCTACAATTGAAAAAATATAAAATATTTGGGAATTACTGTGTCATCTAAACTAGCCGAGTTACCAAAACTCATCAACATCCCTCTTTTACAAAAGAGAGAAGAGGACCTACACTGAAAAAAGAAAATCTTTGATCCAACTTCATTGAATTGCTTCAATTGGTAACAAGTAATTCAATTAAGTTTATCCAAACTAATTTATTGATTTTGGTTAACTTGACATATTTAAGTCATTCCTACTCAATTCATTTACTTTATTCCAAATAAAAAAATTTAAATCCATCTTACTTAATTTTATAGAAAGTCAACTCAAAATTTCAAGTTGTTCCAACTTAAAAAACTAAACTACCCCAAATTAAATTATCACTCACAATTTACTTAAAATATAGCTTGCATTGAAATCATTTTAAAAGTGTTTTCTAGCATGTTATTTTAGTTTTTCAAATAGGAGTAAAATACCTTTATGCTACTCAGAAATTCAACTTGGTTAAAATAATAAATCTACACAAACGGAACATTTTAAATTTAATTGTGAAAGCATCACAAACTTACAAGTTTTTCACTAAATATGATGCATTAAACATGCTACACAGACCTTTGGAAACTTCATAAGGGATTTTACTTTTCTGCTTAATTGGGGTTGTACTTTTGAACCTTAAACCTTTTTGGTCAGCGAGCTGCTAGATCAGAGGCGCCCAAATCCAGTTGTGGAGAGCCATCATCCTGCAACTTTCAGATGCATCCCATACATCTGAATCAAATGAACTGCTCATTACAACGCCTCTGCTGAGCTGAATGTCTGCTGGTGTGTGAATTTAGAAAGTAGCTTCAGGTGGGATTGAAATAGGGTCCATCTGAAAGTTGCACAATGGTAGCTCTCCTGGACAAGACTTGGACACCCCTGTGTGAGGCTGTAGAATCCAGAAGAATTCCTCAGGAAAAAAATGTGTTTTTTTAGATTAAACACAAGTCCTCCTAAAAAAGAAAATCCACACTCTTAAACCATGAGTAAACCATTTGTTGAGAACATGTTTTTGGCATAAAATATCATGACACTAGTGACTATTTTTACACTGAAAACAAGTGCAATACCCTAAAAATATTTAAGCAAAAAGTTTTCAAACAAAGATGTGCTGTAATAGCCGCCTAGTTTAAACCAAGTCCATTAATTTAACTGACACCAGAAAAGAAGTAAACATTATGATCTAGATCCATTCAACCTCCTTCAAAAAACACGGCACAAATTTGTTGATTCAAATTTAAAAAAAGGTGCAAAATGAAAATTCTGTGAAAGTTTCCACAAACTGCAGTAGCCTACTACTTTCCTATTGGAACTTTTCATCCTTATCTGTATTTTTTCCCACACAAAACCAAAGAGATGAACCATGTAACTTTATGAAATGTCAAAAACACCTCCTCCCAAAATGATCATGTTCATCACAACCTCATCAGTAAACATCCTCCAGAAATAACAGTCACAATTGTTATCCAGTAAACTCTGTATGACTTGTGGCTTTAATATGAACAATGTCCCAAAAGAAGTTCACAAAGTGCAGTTCCTTGAGGTGTTAAGCTTCCAAAACATGGTGCTCTTCTGTTCCAACAAAGAAGACAGAAGATAATCTGTCCTGTTGCACAACATGCCAGTGTCTTTACTGTGAGGTCTGAAGTCTTCCAAACTAATTTTGAACTTTGGGAGACATCTTGTGCTGCTCAAGCTGCATGAAGATTTTTCGGAACACTTCAAATGTGAAGCGCAGAGCCTTTGGATAAGCCAGGTTAAGGGAATATATCAAAGCCATAAGCAGGGTACATGCTGAGGCAACTGAAGTCAGGTCATGCAACACCTCCACTCCCTCAATGACGATGCCCATGTCTTCTGGGGGTTCTTTCAATCCCTCTCCCTCCTTCCAAATCACAAACACTGCCATGGTGAGTTGACTAAGATGTACAGCTTGTGAATTGAAGAGTGGTTAACAGCATTTGAAATATCCTTCATATATTTTCCAAGTTTGAAGTGGCATTACAAATTGAATAACTCAAAGGTTGATTTTTAATGTTTTTGAAAAGATAATGCATGTATATAGCTTTATATATGTTCCATCATATTACAGGCTTTAGCTTAAAAACATTTCTTAGATTTTATATCAAAGCAGAATACTAATCCAGCCAATGGTCATCTTAGGGTGGAACTCAATACAAAATGCATATTTGTGTTGCTTGTCAGATATTTTGGAGCTGGTATCAAAATACCATGACTCTAAAACATATTCTTATTAACTTGTTTGGCATATTGGTAAACATGAAATGAAGTTGATGTGCTCTGCTGAACAGCAAAGCACACCATTTCTGGATTTAAGCAGGACACAGCCATGTTAAATTTACATTTCTGACACCAAATCTGCCCCACTTTTTCAAACAGATGTTCACATTTAGAAAAGCCAGTCCATAAATCATTTAAGAAGATAAAAACAACGGACATTGAATTTGTCCATTTGCTTGAATGGGATGAGATGCAACTTTAAACCTTTAAAAACTTACACAGTATTCCTTAATAAGGTCTTCTGCATCCTCTCCAAGGAAGGTGATGAGCCCTTTCAGAACACATTCCCTTCGAATCCCAATGTCTTCAACCTGGAGAAAAGTTATTGTTATCAATATTTCATATCTGAAGATATTCATGATATAACTAATATATTTGCTCTGTTCACAACAGCAAAGGCCTATCAGATGCCATAATGTACAGCCCACATGTCCACTGGCTTTAAATGCTGCACTTCAAAATTATTCTGCCCCCCCAAGCCAGAAATGCTAACGCTAATTAGCAAACGAATGCTAACGTCGCTGACTAACGTCTGACGTAAAGCTGCATTAAACTTAATTGTTTCACTTAGACTGTTACGACATTGGCGCGAGATAACGCATCAGCTATGACGTTGTCTTTTCCTTTAATCCAATTAATATCCAGATTGTAGGACTGCAAGAACAATGACCAGCTGATCAAACGCTGATTTGGACATTTCAGGGAAGACAGCGGATTATGATCTGTAAACACCACGATGTTAGCACCACCATTTAAATAAACATCGAAATGTTTTAGGGCTAAGATCAAAGCAAACGTCTCCTTCTCGATCACAGAGTAATTCAACTGATGTTTATTGAACTTTTTTGAAAAATAACTCACCGGCCTGCCAATACCCAGATCATCAGTCTGTGTAAGGACAGCTCCAGCACCCACGTGACTAGCATCCACGTAAAGTTGGAAAGGATGTTTAAGACGTGGTGCAGCCAATACAGGAGCAGCACAGAGGAGCCTTTTCACCTGCTCAAAAGCCTGTTGACAAAGAGTAGACCACTCAAACTTTACATCTTTATGAAGCAAATTTGTCAGAGGCACCACCACAGATGAGAAGTTTCGACAAAAACATCTGTAATATCCCACTAGCCCAAGAAAACGCATTAGCTCCTTCTTTGTAACGGGAACAGGAAATTGCTCTACCGCCTGAACCTTTGCTGCAACAGGGCGAACCTCACCTTGGCCAACCACCCGACCTAAATCGGTAACAGTTGCCCTTCCAAACTCACATTTGGCCAGGTTTACCGTTAACCTCGCCGCCGCCAAACGAGTGAAAAGCTCCCGGATACGCTCCACGTGCTCCTCCCACTGTTGGGATCCAGAGGCTTGCCCTCCAGAGGGCGCTGAGGATCCCCTCCTGTTGTATGTTTTTCTGTTGGTACTTGGGTTTCTGTTGGGATCTGGAGATCTGCCACCTGTCTCCAGCAGAGAGCGCTGTGGGTCTCCTGGGCTGGAGCCCTCAGCACACCTGAGGATCGTCAGCTCATCAGGAGACCTCCTACATAAGCAGCAGTCAGACCTTCCTTCAACGCCGCAGTGTTGACCAAGTTTGGTTAGCGAACCTGAGCCTCTGTTAATCTTAAGAGAATCTTAGTTGGCTCTAGAGAGAAACTAGATTCTAACCTGCCTCTGTCTTCTTTGCTCACAGAAAACCCGACTGAAGTCTGAAGCTCTGGATGAGCTTTACCTGGAAACCTGCCTGCCTGCCCAAGGAAGCCAAACCCGAAGACATCAGTCTGGATTCCTCCAACAGCTCTCAAGGAAGAGCTAGGAAACCAAGTCAGGGTCTGAAACTCACGAGTCAGAAGCTAGTCGCTGCTGACACTGAGCTCCCTGATGAATCTACAGTCTCTGGACCCCCAACAGCTCTCAAGGAAGAGCTAGGAAACCAAGTCAAGGTCTGAAACTCACGAGTCAGAAGCTAGACGCTTCTGCCGCTGAGCTCCCTGCTGAATCTACAGTCTCTGGACCCAACCGGTTCCCCCTCTCTCAAAGGATCTGCCAGAACCTCATCTAGGTACATTCTGAATTAACACACTCGACAAGCCATCTAGCTGCCTGGCTAACCAAACTATCCATCTCTGCAGATATCAGTGATTCCAGTCTCGGACCTGTACCAGAACCAGTTCATAATTACTCTGTGTGTTTTTCAAAAAACTCTGTTAAACTTTTACTCAGCTTCCTGTGGTGTTCTGCATGTGGGTTAATTATCTTAAGCCTATCATGACAGAACACTGCGGCGACAAAAAGAACCCAGCAGACACCCTACGGAGGTTAGTCGAGGAGCAAGCTGATTAGATCCATGAATACTATTCTACTTTCCGTGAGTAATACATCAGATTGGAGTTAAATAACCAAACCTTTCAAGAATCTGCAGGCTTCGTGAGAATCACAACATGGCGCCAGCTCAACTTCCGGTTCCTGAGTCAATTCCGCCTCAAGGATCAGATCCGTTTTCGTCACTTCCGGAATTCGGTCCCTCACTTCCTGAAAGGTATTCTGGCATACCTAGCAGACTAAACAGATTCCTGCTTCAATGTAAAGTGTTTTTCGAACTTTCCCCTCCAGTTTTCCTAACGACAAGGAAAAAATAAACTTTATTCAGTCACGATTATCAGGAAAAGCCCACAAATGGGCAAAGACCAGTTTCTCTTCTGAACCCCGTGTTTCTTGTACATATGAATCTTTTCTGAAAGAATTATCTCTAGTTTTTTCTGAATCTGCTAAATCTCTGGGTCTGTCTAACCTTAAACAGGGGATTAGATCCGTAGAGGATTTCTCTGTCGACTTCCGGGTCAGAGCCGCTACTTCCGGTTGGACTGATTCCATGCTTAAAAACATTTACTACCACGCCTTAAATGTAAACGTTAGGAATGAGCTGGCTAAGATCGAGGAACCCGAAACCTTGGATGAGCTCATTTGTGTAGCAGACCACCTGGATTATAAGATACGAACCAGAGTCAGGTCTAGTCCAGTCCAGCCCAGTACAGCTCAGTTCAGCCCGGCTCGGTCCAGTTCAGCCCGGTTCAGCCCAGTTTTTTCCAGTCTAGTCCTGTCCAGTCCAGTCCAGTCCAGACCAGTCCAGCTCAGTCCTGCTCAGTACAGCTCTGTACAGCCCTGTTCAGTCCATCTCTGCCCAGTTCAGTCCAGTTCAGCCACCACTTACATGATCATCAGTTAGCACCATCCCTTAAGAAACTTAAAATCAGACCACAAGTCACAACCCAAACAGTCAGAGCTCCCGTAGTCTAGGAGTCAGACCTCTGGAACTTCTATTACGGGGATAGAGATGATCTTTTCCCCTTCTTGTCACCTCATCATGAACCAATTAGCCCTACTCCTAAGCCCGTTAGCAATTCAGCTAAACCTGCACCTGAACCCACTTACACACCAGTTAGCCTTTTGCCACAGTCAGCCTGTGAACCCGTTAGCCCAGCTTCTAATGAACCCCGACGTAAGAGACGGCGTCGCCGTAAGCCAGTTCTGAGCCGTCTAGAGTCAGCTCTGTGCCATTTTGAAACCCCTGAGTCAGCTCCGTGCCGTTTAGAGACCCCTGAGTTAGCTCTGTGCCGTCCAGAGACCCCTGAGTTAGCTCTGTGCCGTCCTGAGACCCCTGAGTTAGCTCTGTGCCGTCCAGAGACCCCTGAGCAGAACTTCAAAGAGGTGTCTGAATTCGAGGTATGTGGCTTTACGCCTCCTAGGACCTCTCTGCAGGCGCTCCAGACCGCCAAAAGCCCTCTGCGGGCATCACAAGCCACTTCAGAGACTGAACCTTTGCCGCCATGGGCGGTTTCTCCCTTGCTGGATTTGGAGCCACAGTCGGTGGTGTCCTCTGTTCCTGATGTGGAGCCACAGTCGGTGGTCTCAGCTGTTCCTGATGTGGAGCCACAGTCGGTGGTCTCTTCTGCTCCTGATGTGGAGCCACAGTCGGTGGTCTCCTCTGTTCCTGAGGTGGAGCCACAATCGGCGGACTCCTCTGTTCCTGACCTGGAGCCGCAGGCGGCAGGCTCCTCTGTTCCTGACCCGGAGCCGCAGGCGGCGGGCTCCTCTGTTCCTGACCCGGAGCCGCAATCGGCGGGCTCCTCTGTTCCTGATCCGGAGCCGCAATCGGCGGTCCCCTCAGAGCCTGTTCCTGAGCCGCAGTCGTAGGTCCCCTCAGAGCCTGTTCCTGAGCCGCAGTCGGCAGTCCCCTCAGAGGCTGTTCCTGAGCCGCGGTCGGCGGCCACCACATAGCCTGCTCCTGAGCCGCGGTCGGCGGCCACCACAGAGCCTGCTCCTGAGCCGCGGTCGGCGGCCACCACAAAGCCTGCTCCTGAGCCGCAGTCGGCGGCCACCACAGAGCCTGTTCCAGAGCCGCGGTCAGCGGTCCCCTGAGAGCCTGTTCCTGAGCCGCAGTCGGTGGTCCCCTCAGAGGCTGTTCCTAAGCCGCGGTCGGCGGCCACCACATAGCCTGCTCCTGAGCCGCGGTCGGCGGCCACCACAGAGCCTGCTCCTGAGCCGCGGTCGGCGGCCACTACAGAGCCTGCTCCTGAGCCGCGGTCGGCGGCCACCACAGAGCCTGTTCCAGAGCCGCGGTCGGCGGCCACCACAGAGCCTGTTCCAGAGCCACGGTCGGCAGCCACCACAGAGCCTGTTCCAGAACCGCGGTCGGCGGCCACCACAGAGCCTGTTCCAGAGCCGCAATCTGCAATTCCTCCTGCTCCAGTTCCTGAGCCGCAGTCCGCGGCCCCCTCTGAGACTGTTGCTGAGCCGCTGAAGAGGGGGCAGCGCTCCCCTTGGGGCTTCCTGTTTAAACTGGGGCGCCGTCCTCCTACTAAGGTCCTGCAACGGCGGCTGATACATCGTCATTCACCAAAGGCTCTGCTTCACCTCCAACCCAGCGGTCGGCCTCCTGAAACTCTGCTTCGCCTTCGGCCCCGCGGCCGGTCTCCAGAGCGTCAGCCTCGCTTCCAGCCCTGCGGCCGTCCTCCAGAGCGTCAGCTTCGCCTCCGACCCCGCGGCTGGCCTCCAGAACCTCTGCCACGTCTTGGGCCCCTCAGCCGGCCACCTAAGACTCTGCCTCGCTGCCGGCCCCACGGCCGGCCACCTGAGACTCTGCCCCGCTGCCGGCCCCACGGCCGGCCACCTGAGACTCTGCCCCGCTGCCGGCTCCTCGGCCGGCCACCTGAGCCTCTGCCTCGCTGCCGGCCCCTCGGCCGGCCACCTAAACCTCTGCCTCGCCGCCGACCCCACGGTCGGCCACCTGAACCTCTGCCTCGCCGCCGACCCCACGGTCGGCCACCTGAGACACTGCCTCGCTGCCGGTCCCACGGCCGGCCACCTGAGATTCTACCTGATAAACTTTCAGAGATTTTTGTTGTTTTCGTCCACCTTAAGCGGATCGTTTTTTGTTCAGGACTCTGTTTCTGTTTTTTGCCCTCCTTGCTTGTTTCCCCCTCCTCCCACCCTGGGTGGGTTGTTTTTTGTTTTGGACTCTGTTTTTGTTGTTTCTTGCCCTCCTTGCCTGGTACCCCCTCCGCCCACCCCGGGTGGGTTGTTTTTTGTATATTATTTTTTCATGGACTGTTCTGAGGGCTTCTGGAATCCGCCCTTGAGGGGGGGGGCTTTGTTGGGATCCAGAGGCTTGCCCTCCAGAGGGCGCCGAGGATCCCCTCCTGTTGTATGTTTTTCTGTTGGGACTTGGGTTTCTGTTGGGATCTGCAGATCTGCCACCTGTCTCCAGCAGAGAGCGCTGTGGGTCTCCTGGGCTGGAGCCCTCAGCACACTTGAGGATCGTCAGCTCATCAGGAGACCTCCTACATAAGCAGCAGTCAGACCTTCCTTCAACTCACGAGTCAGAACCTAGACGCTGCTGCCGCTGAGCTCCCTGCTGAATCTACAGTTTCTGGACCCCAAACAGCTCTCAAGGAAGAGCAAGGAAACCAAGTCAAGGTCTGAAACTCACGAGTCAGAAGCTAGACGCTGCTGCCACTGAGCTCCCTGCTGAATCTACAGTCTCTGGACCCAACCGGTTCCCCCTCTCTCAAAGGATCTGCCAGAACCTCATCTAGGTACATTCTGAATTAACACACTCGACAAGCCATCTAGCTGCCTGGCTAATCAAACTATCCATCTCTGCAGATATCAGTGATTCCAGTCCCGGACCTTTACCAGAACCAGTTCATAATTACTCTGTGTGTTTTTTAATAAACTCTGTTAAACTTTTACTCAGCTTCCTGTGGTGTTCTGCATGTGGGTTAAGTCTCTTAAGCCTATCATGACACCCACGTGTCAGAATACACCACCACGTCGTCCAAGTAAACTGCACAACCAGTCATGTCACCAACCACTCTGTTCATTAGTCTTTGAAACATTGCCGGCGCATTTCTCAGACCGAACGGCATTACAGTGTAGGAATACAAGCCTGTAGGTGTAACAAACGCCGACACCTCACGTGCGCGCTTTGTCAATGGCACCTGCCAGTAACCCTTTAAAAGGTCAAATTTACTAACAAAGTTAGCAGAACCCACCTGGTCGACGCAATCATCCATTCTTGGCAACGGGAAACAATCTGGTTTTGTAACAGCGTTAAGTTTGCGAAAATCTGAGCAGAAGTGTTATCAGACTTGGGAACTAAAATACATGGTGATGCCCAACTGGACATACTTGGTTCAGCAATCCCATTCTGAAGCATGTAATCCACTTCTGCATCCAAGTGCTTGTGCTTCTCCAGATTCATCCTGTAAAACCTCTGCTTTATTGGTTTAGCGTCACCCACATCCACATCGTGTTTGACCAAATGTGTGCGACCAGCTGTGTCCGAAAACAGACATGGAAAATCCCTTATCAACTCTGCCAACTGTTTAGCACGACTTGCAGGTAAGTGAGCCAACAACGTATTCAACTTTCCCAAAGTTTCAGAGTTCTTAAGACACCCATGAATCAGAAAACTATCCAACCCATCCACATCACCGTCATCCCCCACAGGTGACAGTGCGCTGTCCGTGGTGCTGAAAGTCTCGCTCCTCCCAGCAAGGTTGTCCACTGCTCATGCAGGCGTGGCAACATTACACTGTGACGGAAATAAATCATCACCAGCATAATATGGTTTTCATGTGTTGACATGACACAACTGGGTTTTCTTTCTCCGCTCCGGCATAGATATTAAATAATTCTGATCGGAAACCCCTTCCAGAACTGTAAATGAACTAGTGAATTTTGCCTGAAAAGGAGAAGTCATAATTGGACACAAAGCCAACACTTGATCACCCGGCAGAAATGTGCGAACCTCCGCACCACGATCAAACAGGCTTTTCATTTTTTTCTGCGCCACAGTCAACTTCTCTTTAACGAGTTCCCGTGCCCAATACAAACGTCTTCTAAAACCATTAACATAATCCACCAAGTTTTTGGGTGGAACTAGCTCTTTCAGCCCGTCCGCCACCACAGCCAACGGACCCTTAATGGTGTGTGCAAAAACCAGTTCATTTGGACTAAACCCAGTGCTTTTCTGGGTTACCTCCCTGGCGGCCAACATCAGCCAAAGCAATCCGTCCTCCCAGTCACCTGCCAGTTCTGTACAGTGAGCGCACAGGAGAGACTTCAGAGTCTGGTGGAAATGCTCTAACGCCCCCTGAATCTCTGGATGATATGCTGTTGCTTTATTGTGTTGCACCCGTAGCTGTTTCAGAACCTGACTGAACAAATGTGATGAGAAATTAGTGCCTTGGTCAGACTTTATTACTTTAGGGATTCCAAACACCGAAAAGAACTGAGTGAGTGCACGTACAACCGACCTGGCTGTTATTGTACGTAACGGATAAGCTGCTGGATAACGTGTACTTTGGCACATCACAGTGAGCAGATATGATGACCCAGCCTTTGAGCGGGGTAAGGGCCCACGCAGTCGATTATGAAATGCTCAAATGGCTCAGATGCGGCAATAATTGGGCTCAGAGGGAACGGTTTCAAAACCTGATTGGGCTTGGAAATGACCTGGCAGACCTGACACACCTTAACATAAGATGAAACGTCCTTTTTCAGACGCGGCCAGAAAAAATGTCTCAGAACTCGGTCATAAGTCTTACGTACACCAGAATGGCCAGACTCGTCATGAGCAACTTTTAACACTGCGGAGCGAAGTTTAATGGGAACCACCATCTGAAACACCGGTTCCCCCACAAAATCAGCATGTGGTAACCATTTCCTCACCAACAACGAGTCCTGCAGGAAGTATCCACACGCACAGTCCATTATTTCACTGAGCGTGCGAACCTGATCGAAAAGATTCTTCAGAGAAACATCAGCTTGCTGCTCCGCGATGAACTCACTGCGAGATAGAGAGATTGGAAAATTGGACAAAGGCAATTTAATTTTCCCTGCACATTTGTCCTCTTTCTCGCTCTGAGCGGTAAATGCATCTGCGAATTTGTCATTATTCTCAGTCTGAGAAATAACTCGCTGAATGGGGTCCGATGCAACCAGCCCACCTAATGGCACAGTGTCCGCCCACAAATGCGTTCCAGCTAAACCGTTTCCCAAAACCACAGAGACGCCGTCAATTGGCAAAGCAGGGCGCACAGCCAATTGTGTGACACCAGTAAACAGTTCGCACTCCAGAGACACTTTATGTAACGGAACAAACATTACATTTAATCCCATTCCCCGAATCGGGACACAGGCACCTGTCTCAGACTCAGCAGAGAACGGCAACACGTCAGCTCTAATGAAAGAGTCAAACGCTCCAGTATCCCTCAGGATCTTTACTCGAACCTTTTCCTCACGGTTTGGCAGCGACACAAAACCCTCACGAATGAAAGGAAGATATGAGACACCAACTTCAGAAGACCAATCTTCCTTCGTGTCCTCCAAAGAACTCCGCACCGACGCAGCCAAACCTACTCCTTTAGGAGCAGTTTGAAACTTTTTCGTTTCAACTTTTAGCCGATGACAATCTGCTTTAATATGTCCGCGTCTGTGACAGAAATGACAAACCCACTCATGATCCCGAACCAGCGGATTTTTAAACTGTCTCGCCTCCAGTTGATGAGCAACACCAACCCGATCACTGCGGCTCATATTTTGACCAAAATGCTGTTTAAAACCCACAGGGCCCGAATAATCCTTATGAGTTAGCACGTACTCGTCCTCTGACACGTTCTTAGCTTTCTGCTCATTAATGTAGGTTGCAATATTTTCCGGTAAGCCATTTTTAAACTCCTCCAACAAAATCAAGTTGCGGAGCTGATCAACGTTTTTAACATTTTGTGCAGCGCACAACCGATCAAATAAAGCAGTTTTAACACGACTTAATTCAGTGTAACTTTGATAGTCGGCTTTTTTATAGCGTCGGAATTTTTGTCTATATGCCTCAGGCACGAGTTCATAAGCTTTTTCTACTGCACTCTTCACCTTATCATAATTTAAGCTGTCATCAGGTGACAGCGAGGCATAAGCTTCCTGCACTTTACCGGTAAACACGCACTACAGAAGCAGCGACCAAACCTCCTTAGGCCACTTAAGTGTCTTTGCCACACGTTCAAACAGGATGAAATATTTATCCACATCCAACTCACTAAACGGTGGAATCAAGCGAATACATTTATTTATGTCAAATTCTGCCCCAGCAGAACCGCTGGCCTGATCAACAGAAACGCACGCAGAGTCGCGTCTGGCAGCTGCCTCCAATTCCAATTTGCGCATCTCAACTTGATGCTGCTGATCTCCCGAAGCTCTAAATGACGCATCTCCAATTCCAACTCCATTTTATGCACATCAGCGTGAAACGTCCAAACTTCACCCTGGGAGGCTGATTCTGGAGGTGGAAAAATGTTTTGCTCAACTATTGCGGCATACAGTCGCCTTTTAATAATCTCCTTCTTCTCCTGTTTAACCACAGGTACTTCAAACTGAGCAGCGATAGCTATGAGATCGTTTTTAGTAGCACCACTAAACTTCTCCAAAGAAGGTTCAGCTACAAAACCATCCAAATCAAACTCCATCTTAAAGCAAAATTGTAGTCATGCGCCACAGGAAAAAACCTTGAGGATAAACGGCAAAAACAGTGTAAAGTGAAAGTAAATTGAAGCAAGTGCACAACGTGCCCAAAGCAACCATGTCCCCACTATACTTTACCTGCCTGTCACAACCCACCTGCCTAACTAATTCCTGGCTCTTCACGTGGATTGGCTGCGGGTTTATTAAGCACCAGACCAGTAAGAAATTAATCTCCTGGATTGCCCCCAAGATCACTGCTTGCACAGTGAACACCAACCGCAAACCACAACGACACTAACAAAACAACAAACAGGTGAAGTCTGAAGCGACAGCACCACTTAGCCTAGCAGGAGACACAATCACTAAAGCAGAACCAACATTAATGCATAGGCCTCAAAAAACATTTCACTCACCTGTACATTGGATCACTCAACCAAACATGCCACAGCTGCCTACAAACTGGTTAACAAAACCGTGCCCCACCCACAACGGTGACGTCACTGCTCACTCCTACAAACAGGAAAAAGATGAATGAAACACATCATGCAGTCAAACAAACAAATTTCCAAACTCTATATAGTTTAGTTTTTGGACAAGCCCCCATTTGTTACGACCTGGCTTGACTGATCGCAACAAAAACTGGGGGGACACGGAAACAGGCAGTACTTTAAGCCTGTAAAGGCATTTATTTAGCAGAATCAAAGAATAAACTATGTGTCGGCATCAGACGGCAGCTCGGATGGGGCAATCATGCCTGGTCCCTCCACACCAGGAAGTTGGGTCCCCAACCTGGTCCGGACTGGACTAGATGGCTGTCTGCGCCGTGCTTGCTTCAACCAGGAGACGCGCCTCTCAAGCAGGGAACACCAACGCTCTAAATGGAACGGCGCTCTTAAATATCAACCAGGTGGCCGCATAATGGAAGCACCTCCCACCTAGAGGACCTTAATTGATAGTGATAATTGATAGTGTTAAGTTAGGCAGTTAACACATATGCTCACCCGACATCACAGCAGGGCTGTCACATAGACCCAAAGTTAAAAGTTTGAGATAAAATGCGTGACTGTTAAGTTAATTGAACTCATGAAAGTAAGTTGTCATAACTAAAGGAAAAGAATTAAGTAAGGTTAATGTAAATAAGTCCATAACATGAACTACAGCCCAAATACTGTTTTTAGAGTGTAGAAAGATGGAAATCTCTCCTGATCTCCCTTATGGGTAGGGTAGCCTTAATTAAAATGATGGTCTTACCCAGAATTAACTACTTATTTTCAATGATCCCCAATAAACCATCACCCGACTGGTTTAAATCTCTAGATTCTTCAATCTTTAAATTTCTTTGGAAGGATAAACCCCCTCGTATCAGCTTAAAGACACTACAGAAAAATAAAGACAGAGGGGGACTAGATTTATCTAACTTCCAAAACTACTACTTAGCAAATAGATTAAAATACATCTTTAAATGGATAAAACATAATCCCTTAGATGAGCCCTGGATAGACACAGAACAGGAAATATGCAGTAATATCATAATTTCAGATTTGCCGTTTATTAGCTCTAATATCAAGTGACACTCATGTTTTAAAAATATTAACATCATCTCTTCCCTGACAGCATGATGGGAATTTCTTAAAATAACGAAGTCATTACTTATCCTGTGCAGTCGTACACCCATCTGGAATAACCCTGACATTCTACAAAACAATAATATGATAAACTTTCCATACTGAACCTCTCCAGGGTGTACCCTGCCTCTCGCCCATTGACTGCTGGAGATAGGCACCAGCACCCCTCGCGACCCCAATTGGGACAAGCATGTAAGATAATGGATGGATGGATGGATGGATGAAACTTTCCATAATTGAAGAATAAAGGTATTAACTATCTGGATCATTTATTTGAAGGTACGGAGTTTATTACATTTGGTAGATTAAATTTGCAATATGGCATTAACTACAATAAATTCTTAGAATATGAACAAATTAAAGCTATAATTAGAAACAAATTTAAGCATATTGATTGAGGTTTACAAATTCCAACTAATATATCAGAGTTCCTAGAGTTAAACCCCCCAAACTACTTTCTAAACTGTACAGGACACTGACTAAACTGGATGATACAAGATCTCTTTCTATTATTAAATGGGAGGAGGATTTATCAGCCAGCTTTGAACAACACATCTGGGCTCAGATATGTCTAAGAACTTTAAACATGACTAGAAACCCCAATTTAAAATTAATACAATACAAAATCCTCCACAGAGTGCACTATACAGGTCAAAGATTATTCAAGATGGGTTTAGCACAATCTAATATCTGTTCATAGTGCACAGGCAATCAACTTGATAATTATATTCACGCGTTATGGTTATGCATGCCGGTTCAGAGATTCTGGGTACAGGTACCTGCCTGGGTTATAAAATCTCACTTTCTCCTTCAGTTTGCTTGCTGGGTGACTTTGAGGGAAGCTGTAGAAAAAAAAACAGTTTACACGGCCTTCACAGCATTATGTATCGCAAAGAAAACTATCCTCATGAACTGGTTCGGGGTCCTTGGGTCCTGTGGCGCTCGGGGGGGCGCTCGGAGTGGGGTGCCTGGTGGGTCTGACCCCGGGATCTGTTACCTCATTCGGGGCGAGGCTTGGGACGCCTTGGGGGGTCCTACGGCAGCCGCTTGCGGTGCTCTCGGGGGGTTCTGTGTTGGCGGACGTCGGCTACTGGCCTGGTAGCTGTGCTGCTGCCGGGTAGACTGAGGTCTCTGGGGTGCGTTGCCCTCGGGCGGGGCCCCGGCGGGGCATGGGGGCTTCAGGTTCTGTGGGGAATGCTACTTGGGGTCTGGGCCGGTGTACACCCTAGTGTCCGGCCCTGCCGGGGCCTCTGGTATGCTGGGGGCCTCGGGGCATGTGGGGCTGGGGGGGCATGGACATTAACACCTTATGGCAGATGTTTGCACTCTGCTTGTGGGGGAATGGGAGGGAGGGGGAGTGGGAAAGATCTCGGCCTTGATGTCTTTTGTCGCTTGTGTGGGGAGTGGTTTTAAATGTTAATGTAGGGGAGGGATCACATCTCGGGAGTTTGAGGATTTTAGAAGGGCTTCGGGTCTGGCTCCCTGTCTCGGTCCTGGTACGTGCAGTCCCCTGGGTGGGGCCTCATCCGGGTTGGGGTTTCTTCATGGTGTGTGCGGGGTGGCCGGCCAGAGTTCTCTTCCCTTTTTTTTTTTTTTTTTGGGATGGACAGGATGGGGGGGTGTCGGTGTCGGCCCTGTCGCTGGCTGGCTTGTGGGCCCTGCCGCCAGTCCCTGGCCCCCGGGCTATGGGGGCCTTTTATATTGTTTATTTTCTTATGTCTCTAAACTGTGCTGTGAAACACTTTGTGGCTTTGGTCTGTGAAAGGTGCTATAGAAATAAAGCTTACTTACAATAACTTAGGCCACATGTCTCACATTTAATAACCTTTATTCAATTAATTTCTATTAATCAATTATTTGAAGTGTTACTCAACAGATTTTGTCTAATATGTATATAAATAAAATGATTAACAGAGAGAACTACAGTAACTGGTTTTCTCCATTTCCCCCCCAAAAACATAAACCAAACAGAACTTAAATGAAATGTTTTTTTTTTTTTTTTTATCCTAATGAAAAGCTAAATTTTTAATTGATCTCCTGCCACCTGGAGGCCATAGAAGGCATAGCAGGAGAGCATGTTCAGCTGGTTCAAATACATTTCAATAGAAGAGACATAAGATAGGACTTTATTGATCTCACAAAGGAGAAATTCACTTGTTAAATCAGCTCTAATAAACAACAGGAGGTGCAAAAGAAGGAAAAGGTGAATAAAAGAAGTAATTGTACAATTTAAGGCGTCCTATTTACAATAAAATTATTTTATATACATTGAGGTATGATCTGTTGCAGTATAAATACAGTATATTGTTATTAATTGTTATTAGTATTGTGATAAAGTGTAAACAGTTCAAAGTGGCTCTAGTTGCAGGTTTTAGTAAATAAATTCAGGCTCTTATTGTACAGAGTTATTTCACAGTAGTTATTATAGAAGCTTATTTCTCAGTGGTATTGTAGAGTCTGATGGCAGCAGGGATGAACGACCTGCTGTCATAGAGGCTAATATGCATACAAATTATATAACTCTTAAGACACATTTATTTGGCTTTTAATTAACTACCTTTTGGGCTGCTATGATTTCCTATTGTCTTGGCCTTTTATATTGTTTATTTTCTGATGTCTTTAAACTGTGCTGTGAAGCACTTTGTGGCTTTGGTCTGTGAAAGGTGCTATAGAAATAAAGCTTACTTTCTCAAAATAAATTAGGCCATGTGTCTCACAATTAATAATTTGATTTAAAGAATTACTGTTAATAAATTATTTGCAGTGTTACTCAGTTCATTTGGCCTGATATATTTAAATAAAATGATTAACAGAGTGAACTTACTTATCTTCTCTATTTCCAAATATACCAGGACTTGAATGAAATGTTTTTTTCTAATATCCTAATGAAGAGCTACATTTTCAATGATCTCCTGCCACCTGGTGGCCATAGAAGGCATAGCAGGAAGGCATGTTCATCTGTTTTAAATACATTTGAAGGGAAGATAGATAAGATAGGACTTTATTGATCTCATAAAGGAGAAATTCACTTGTTATATCAGCTCTAATAAACAACAGGAGGTGCAAAAGAAGGAAAAGGGGAAACAAAAAAGTAATTGTACAAAGTCAGGCTAAAAAAAAAAACTAAACAACTAAATCTTCCACCCTCTACAGTCTGCTCCAGAGGGTGGAAGGTGGTGTCCATGATGGATGGGAGCTTCACCAGCACCCTCCTCTCAGCCACCTCCTCCACAGAGTCCAGAGCGCAGCCCAGGACAGAAGTGGCCCTCCTGACCAGCTTGTTCAGTTTCTTCCTGTCCCGCTCTGTGCTGCCAGGGGCCCAGCAGACGACAGTGTAGAGGAGAGCTGAGGCTACCACAGAGTCATAGGAAGTCTGAAGCAGAGGCTGGCTCACTCCAAAGGACCTCAGTCTCCTCAGGAGGTGGAGGCGGCTCTGGCCCTTCTTCTGCAGGGCGTCGGTGTTATGGGTCCAGTTCAGTTTATTGTTGAGGTGAACACCCAGGTGTCTGAAACTCTCCACAGTCTCTATGTCCTGCCCCTGGATGTTCACAGGGGGACTGAGGCTTTTTACTTTCTATTAATAAGAAACATCTGGATGTTGGAGAATATGTTTATTTCTATTTCATTATATTTACATTATTTATATTTACACAAGAAGGATATTGTTGAGTGAAATATTACTGAGTGAATAATGAAAACCTGCAGCACTCATTATTTAAAGTTTATTAACTATAGAAAAACAAGAAGAAATGAATTGCAGCTATAAAAGCAGACAGAGAGCTCAGACCTCCACCAAATCCAGAGGATGGTTCACATCAGCACCAGAATCTAATCTTCTGTTCTTTGTCCTAATTCACACCTGGTCTGAACATTTGATCCAAATCCATCCAGAACTATCTGAGTTCTATTGCTAACAGACAGACGGACAAACAAACGCTGACAAAAACAGAACCTCCTTGTTAAGATCCAGGTTAGTTTGTGTTTGGTTGTTTTTTCTTTCTTCTAGCAGTTGGTGGCCACTAGAGGGCGCTATTGGATTGAGCCTCTGCTGCCTCTGCACACACCTGCTCCTTGTTAGTCTCATCAGGAGCTTTGGAAGAAGAGCAGCCTGCCAATCATTAGATGCTGCAGTGTTATCCTCTGTGGTTCCTCTGGCTCTCTGTGTTTCTGTTCTTTGCATTTCATGTTGCTCTAAGCTAAAGCTTAACTTCCTTCTCTTTGTTCCTCACAAGGTACCATGACTGGCAGGACCTTTAGCTCTTCCTGCTTCTGTTGCTCACCTGAACCTGTCTGCCCTCAGACATCTGCCCCAACTGCTCCTCAACCATTAGATCCAAAGAAAGAAGCCATCAGAGGACAAACCCCCTGGATCCAACCATTCTTCCTTGGTGCCATTTTCTCCACTAAGCTCACTTCCTCTGACAAGATTAACTCCACATCAATCCTTCCTTTGACTCACCATCATCTTCCTCTCTTCAGTTTTGTTCCTGACCTCCTGTTCTCAGACCTCACCTCCTGGACCTGAGCTCAACAATTCAGTGATCTGTGAAATAAAAGTGAACTTTTTCTCTTGACTCCTGAGTTTCTCTGCTGGTGGAGGAGTGGAAGGATCTGGAAGACAAAGAAGTCCAACAACTCAATCATAGTGTGAAATGTTCCAGTCTTCATCTGAAGCTGAATCTCTGCTCAACTTATCTTCTGCTTTTCATACCTTGGATCCATGTTTGGTTCCTCACGTTGCCGCCCTCATGCTTAACTTCACAGATGTCTTCATAATTGTAGAGAGTCTCATCATTAACCATCCGGACCATGGCAGAGCTTTGTGACCCGCTGACCTCCACCTGTCTCTCCTCAGCAGGGGGCCGCTGCTCCTGTTGGCTGTTCTTCTCCTGTCTTTTCCAGGAGATCTGGACCACAGGAGGAAACATGTCTGAGGCCAGACACATCAGAGCGGTCTTTCCCTCCTCACTGGGTTCTGTTTTCACCGGGCACACGGTCACCTCAGGCTTCTTCAGCTCTTTTTACCTGAAGACAGCAGCAACAAGCAGCACAGACACACAGTCAGCAGCAGCTTCCAGCTCTGCTCTGGATTCACTCTGATCCTGGAAGCTACAGAGCTGGGAAAAGTATTCACCCCCTTACAGACTGGTTCTGCTTTTTGTTACACAGAAATAGTTCAGGTCATCAAACACATTTTAATAAACAGAATAAAGATAAAAATCAGCTTTAAGGTGATGATTTCAGTTCTTCTTATTAACCAATCAGAGAGGACTGCCAGCGATCACTAAGCTCTGCTATTTGGGAACATTAAGGTTTCTAATGCAGCTACAGTGGAGAAGGAAGGTGGACCGAACCAGAACTTTCTATCAGTGTTTAACAAGGAGATCAGGCTTTGTTGGAGCCTGCTGTGCTGCCTGCTAGTGATTTGAAAGCTTCTCACAGTTCAATTCATTTCCTTTGAAATCATCTCAGTGTTCAGAGAAATATTGCTAAACATCAATTTATTCAGTCTAGATAGAAACAGTATTAATTAATAACTGCAGTCTGTTTAAAGATGGAAAAGAATTCAGCCTCTAAAACGCTTTGATTGCTGTTCTGCCACTAAAGGCTTTTCCTCTGATTATTCAGAGGCTGTGAATCATTTTAACAGAACATTTTTAGTCAGAATGGGAATAAAAACTGAGATTATTCTTCATGTCTATAATAATAATCCCAGTTAAACATGGTCTGATTCTCCTTTGGGCGATGCTGCTCTCATTTCCAATCACAAACCAACTTCTTAGCTGACGTGTCCCAGTATGTTTGATGGTGTTGATGGTCAGACTGGAGACTGTCAATAAAACATCTGGAAACCAAAACATTTCAGCTTCTTTATTGTGTCTCCAAAGCAGCACAGCAGCGCCATCTTCAGGTTGTTTCCATCATTTCCAGTCCAATAACAGATAACAGTCTGTGTTCCTAAATTCAGCTCCAAGCTGAATGTGTTTGTGGGAACATGAATGTTTTTTAGTGTTTCTGCATCATGTGAGGCAGATTTTTTCCATCTGCTGTCAGATTCAAATCAAGACGATGAAACCATCCAGCAGCTGGAGCTGAGCTGTCAATCAGCAGCAGCAGTCTGATCTGTGGGCTGCAGGGGCTGATGGGAGCTTTGAGGAGCTGTTAGAAACCACGTGGCCCTCGTCTGATCTAGCAGCTCGTCCTTGTTTGGCCTCAGCTGCATCAGAGCGCCACTTCTCCCCAGGTTCACCAGAGGAAACACCACTGCACAAAATGCTTTTCCTCCCAGCTGCTGCTCTGTGCTGTCTGTGTTCAGGTGAGTGTTTCCAGCCAATCAGGAGCCAACAAAGTCCACCTGGAACAAACACTGTCCCACTAACCTTCATCTGTCTGTCTGTGTCTCTACAGCGCTGGCTGCCATGAGTCAGGTTTTAACTCTGACCAGGAGAGTCGGTCAGAGCGTCTCCTTCAGCTGTGGAGGATATGATCGGTGTGGTAATATTGTAACCTGGTACCAGAAGAAAGAAAAAGACAGATTTAGACCAATTCTTTATATAGAGTATACATTTGGTAGCACATATAAATCTTTCAATCATCCTCAGGAAAATGATTTCTTAGCTGAGATAACTCGGAAAAGCTGTATATTGAAGTTAAATCATGTTAAAGTCGATCATTCAGCCTCCTACTACTGCGGCTGTTGGAAGTCTGGTTCCCACAGTGAGAAATGATCCCTGCAGCCTGAACAAAAACCTCCAGATGAACAGATGTCAAACAGTGTTTGTGACGAGAAGAGAGCAGTAAACCACAGCCAAGGTTCACTGGTTTCACCTCCATCTCAGAGACTCACTGAGATCAGGGAAATCCTTTAGTCTTCTAATCTTTCATTAATTTATTGTATTTATTTCACAATTAATGATTTAATTTGTATTGTAAAAGTTACAGGATAAGTGATGAAGACATCAGAATCTTCATCCTGGCCAGATCCTAAACAACAACCTAATGGGTCTGAGATTATTATTTAAAGTCAAATACTGATGTAAATGAATCTCTTAATAAAACACATCAATCAGATCTTGTTGTCTAACAGCTTCCAGCAGATTTCTGCAGAGAATTTCACTTTCTTCCATCTTAAAGACAAATCTTGGACTGATCTCAGGTCAGCATTTAGTCTTGGGGAATTTTTTTATTTATTATCTTGTCATTTAACAAATCATCTGATTTAATATTTAATCTTATTATATAGCATCAACCTGTTGACCGAGGATGAGATGATTCAGACCAGCAGGATAAGGTGGAGTTGGAGAGGAGGAGGTCTGCAGCATCTTCCTGATCAATCTGCTGATAAAGCTTAATTAATTCTTACAGAAAAAACATCTGATTAGTTTCATTTGAACAACATGACCAACCTGGAAGTTTAAACTGCTCCAGAACATTCTGACAGAGGACCAACTGGGTCCATCTGAGGCTCAAAGTGTGTTGATGTTGTTGGGCTCTGCTAACAGAACCAAGGACTGAACTACATGACCAGAGAGCAGAACAACTGCTGAAGAACTCTGAATCCCAGAATGCACAGCATATAAAGCTACTGATGGAGGGAGCTCCCAGAAAGGAGGGATTCCTCTGATGTCATAGAGCTACAAACCCAGAAAAGAGCAGTGTCCTTCTTCTGCAGCAGCAGTTATACATGAGGGACCTCCACATTCTAATGCTACCAGTGTTCTAGATCCCAGTCGGTCTAGGCTAGCTGGATTAGTCTGGTGGCTCCTGTCCTGCAAGATAAGAAGTTGAGCATAGATTCTCAAAGTAAAAAAACATTAGTCCATTGCCTGAACATAAAAGGCCATCAGAACCAGAGCTCTGGAGAAGTGTTCACTTTGGCTCAATTTGTTACACAATGGTGGGATGTGTCATGACCTTGGCGCTGATGACTGGCTTCATTGTTCATTCCAGTCACCTGTCTAACTGTGCCCGGTTCTAATTACTGCTCACCTGATCTACCTTTTCTGGCCTTTTTTTTTCTTCAGGTTTTTGTATCTAGTTATTGCTGGAAAGATTATATCATCCCCGGGCAGCAGTGGAGAGAGGGTTTTTAGCCTACCTGGGTGTTTCTGATTACCTGATCCTGTCCTGTTCTGCCTTTCATCCACCAAGCCTGTCTTTTCTTGTCTAAAAAGCCACCCACGACCAGCCTCAATGACTTCTGCCCCACAGCACTCACCCCAGTCATCACCAAATGCCAGAGATGGGAAGTAACGAAGTACAAATACTTCGTTACTGTACTCAAGTAGATTTTTCTGATATTTTTACTTTACTTTACTACTTATTTTTATGGCAACTTTTTACTTCTTCTCCTTACATTTTTACACAAATATCTGTACTTTCTACTCCTTACATTTAAAAAAAATTGGCTGGTTACTTTAGTTTTGAATCATTTCAATGGAGTTACCGTTATTATTTTTCACGTCATCAATACCAAATTCAATCTAATTGGATGGGAATCTACGTTGCATTTGACGCACCACTGCAAGATGAATCGACAGATACGGCGGTATTCATTCGCAGCAAATCATTGCAGCTTGGTGGCGGTGGCGTTAGCATAGTAGTATGGACGACGAGATGATTTAAAATGAACACAACGGAGATCTAGTCCTATTGGCAGACATCCATTTAAAATGTAGGCAACGGCATGAAAAAAGTGGTTTCTACTTTTACTTTTATACTTTAAGTAAATTTACAAGCCTGTACTTTGTTACTTTTACTTGAGTAAAGAAGTTTAATCAGTACTTTCACTTTTACCAGAGTATTTTTTAACACAACTATCTGTACTTTTACTCAAGTACAGAAAGTGAGTACTTTTGCCATCTCTGCCAAATGCCAAGAGAAACTGGTTTAGAGACACATCAAAGCCCGTCTTCCACCCACCCTTGATTCGCACCAGTTTGCATACCGGACTAACAGATCCAACAAAGACGCCATAGCCATCACTCTCCACTCAGAGCTGATTAACCTGGAGCAACAGGGGAGCTACGTCAGGATGCTCTTCATTGACTTCAGCTCAGCTTTTAAAACAATAATACTGGACATTCTGATACCCAAGCTAACCAACCTGGGGGTCCCACCACCCACATGCTCCTGGATAAAGAACTTTTTGTCAACTGACCCCAGCAGGTGAAACTGGGCCCTCACCTCTTTTCTTCCCGAACTCTCAGCACTGGCTCTCCACAGGACTGCGTGCTGAGCCCAATACTGTTCTCCCTCTACACATCCGACTGCAGTCCCACCCGCCCAGAGAACATCATCAACAAGTTCGCTGATGACACAACGGGGGTGGGGCTGATTACAGGGGGAAACGAGGCGGCCTACAGAGATGAGGTCCTTAAACTTGGCGAGTGGTGTGCATCAAACAATCTGGCACTAAACATCAACAAGACTAAGAAACTTATCCTGGACTTCAGACGGAAGAAAGCCCCCCCCCGCCCCCCTGTACATCAACGTTGGATGTGTAGAGCGAGTGGAGTCCTTTAATCCCTCGGCATCCACATCTCTGCAGACCTCTCCTGGTTGGCCAACACCACAGCTCTGGTCAAGAAGGCCCCGCAGCGGCTACACTTCCTGAGGGTGCTCAGGAAGGAACAACTAAAAACTAAGCTGCTGGTGACCTTCTACTGCTTCACCATCGAGAGCCTGTTGACCTACGCTGTAACAGTGTGGCACTCCAACTGCACGGAGGCCTACAGGAAGCGACTGCAGAGGGTGACAAACTGCACAAAAAATTATCGGATGCCCTCTGCCCTATTTGAGTGCCATCTACCACTCCAGTTGTCTCAGCAGGGCCAGAAACATCCTGAGGGATACCACCCACCCCTGCTTCCATCTCTTCATCATGTTGCCCTCAGGCAGACGCTTCAGGTCAATACAGACCAGAGCAAACAGACTCAGGGATAGCTTCTTTCCCAAAGCTTGCACCATACCTAACCTATGTTCGGACTTAGCACTAATGTATTGTATATGTATGTATGTATGTATGTATGTATGTATGTATGTATGTATGTATGTATGTATGTATGTATGTGTTCTTTATGTGTGCACTTTTATGGAGCTGCTCTCTAAATCTCATTGTAATGTACAATGACAATAAAGGCTCTCAGATTCAGAACAGTTTGCCTGAACTGTATTTGGACTCCTGGACCTCTAAACTAGTCTGTTCCTGTTGTGATCTGGATCTGGATCCTACCTGCTGGATCCTACATCGTTCTGTGGTGATTGACCAAACTGTTAAACCAGGTTAGTAACTCACTCTCAAAACCTTTCTCCATCAGATTTACGTGGTCACTAACCTGTGTTTCCTTTTCACAGAGTTCCCAGTGATAGATGCTCTGGCCTCTGATACTGTGGATCCACAGCCTGCTCAGTTTAAATAAATGATTTTAAGTCATCCCACTGTCTGTCTTGACATTACTGGGTCCCTCGGTTCTGAGTCATTACAGGATATTGACCTCTGGATGCCATAATGATAATGTTTAATAGCTCTGAAGCAAAAGAAGTGAAATCGATGATTTTATCTGCAGAAGCTTCACTAACTAAGCATCAACCATTCATTCAATTTCCTGAGTATGTCAGAAGCTCAAAACATGGGACCCAGAAATTCAAGAAGAGATATCAGAGTTTTATCTAAACAAGTGTTTATAATTTGATCTTGGCACAGTGGCCGAACAGCAGGGGCAGGTTCAATGGGTCATTTGGTTATGAGTTCAGTCTGAGCCCAGAGGAAGGAGTTGAATCCAGATGGATTGTTTCTCCACAGCATACGGCGGGAGCAGCTGAAGGAAAGAGGGTGAGGAGGCTGATGAGTAGAAGCCAGCAGATGCTGAAGAGTAGAGGTATCCCTAGAGAGAGAATCCATAAACAGAGTCATAGTAGGTGCAGGTGTCCAGGCCAGAAGATCAGAAGTCCGAAGAGGTGCCGAAAGGATATCCAAGCTGGGGTCACAAGACAGTTCCAAGGTAGTTAGCAGGCAGGATCCAGGTAACAGTCTGAAAACAGATCAGGCAACAGAGCAGAACAGGGGCAACCAAAAATAAGAACACCAGAGACAGAAACTACAGTAGTAAGGATCAGAAATTCACAGACAGCTGGAAAACTCTCAAAGTATCATGTTTATCATCCACACTTGGTAGACTTGGCGACTTTAGAACATCATTATAGTTTAATTGTATATTGCATGTACATATGTTTGTATCCAAACTAATATTTGTTAGGATTCCAGTTTGTGTGGGTTGTTTTTTTGTGTTTTCCTCTCTCCACCACCAGGCGGTGCCCTGTCCTCGTTGGGCCTCCCTGCACACCTGCGGCTTGTTGGGTCATTACAAGAGGAGTATTTGAACAGCAGGCTGTCACCACCTCAATGCCAGAGTGTCTGCCAGTATTGGGTACTCTAGCCAAACTGAGATTAGCAGAGTCTAACCTTAGCACTGTTTCTCTGACTCTGAACTTTTTTTTTTGTCTTTGTTCTTCGGCAGGAAGACATCCTGTGTTACCGGATAAGCCTTGACCTTCTACCCCTGAAAGGATTTACAGAGTCTCACTGAGTAAGGGGAAAACCTCCACATGATCCGTTCAAGTCCACTCCTTTACTCCTCTGGGTCCAACGTATGTCTGCCTGTCGGCTCTCCAACGAGTTCCCTCTTGTCTGGATTAAACCCCCACAAACTGGATCCAAGGATTAACCAAGAGCCCCCCAAAAGTGAGTGCTTCTCCAGCAATATTCAAGCCTCAGTCTATTTTCCCACTGTCCCTCAACTGATCACTGTGATCTCCCCATCAGAGTTTCCGGTTCCGGTTCACCAGTCCGCTGAGTTAAGCATCGTTTCCCCACTGAGTTTCAATCTCCATCAGTGTTTACTGACCTAAAATAAACCTGTTAAAATTTTACTCTTGGTCTCTGAGTGGTTTTCTGCATGTGAGTCAGATCTTTAAAGCCCATTATAACAATATTGTCCATGGCAATGTTATAACTTGTTAGCTTAGCTGCAACATAATGTTAGAATAGCAGCACAACATTAGCATAGCAACAGCATAATTTGAGATAGCGGCAAGAATTTAAGCATGAGAGGCCACCCTACATGGGCATTACTATGTGTTCGTCAGCGTTTAATAATAAAGAAAATACTCTCTCCAATACTCTCATGTTTTTTTTAATATGATTTGTCTGCCAGTAAACTGCCCGATAATTCAATTCAATTCAGTTTATTTATATAGCGCCAAATTCACAACACGTCATCTCAAGGCACTTTACAGTTCAACCAGATCATACAGTCAAATTGATACAAAGTTTTCTATCTAAGGAAAACCAGTTGATTGCATTGACTCATTGACTCAAATACAATCCCTCACACTAAGCATGCTTGTAGCGACAGTGGAGAGGAAAAACTCCCTTTGAACAGGAAGAAACCTCCAGCAGAACCAGGCTCAGTGTGAGCGGCCATCTGCCGAGGCCGACTGGGGTTCAAGGAGACAGAAGCAGAGATACAAAAAGCAGCTGTAAAAGGCGGCCCCGTCCAGGAAACACACAGCCAGGCAGACGAGCTCCAAGGCAGCTCCCATGCCAGAGGATGAAGAGAGCACATCCACCCAGCCACGGCCAGAGAAACAGGACCACACTGGAAAACAGGCCGATCTCCAACATCTACAAACAAGGGTGTTGATGGAAGCAGCACAGCTGGTTTTTTATTTCCTGGGTGACATCACAGCCAAACAGGAACAGACGAGGCAAAGCTACTCTGAGGAAAAGCAGAGAGAGCAGAAGGTTAGAGATTGAACAAACAGATTCTGCAGAATAGGAGAACAGAGAGAGAATGAAGCAGAATGATGAAATGGGGGTCCCTATGTCCTCCAGCAGTCTAAGCCTATAGCAGCATAACTTTAAAGACAGCTCCGGATAACCTGAGCCACCCTAACTATAAGCTTTATCAAAAAGGAAAGTTTTAAGCCTAGTCTTAAAAGTAGACAGAGTGTCTGCCTCACGGACTAAAACTGGTAGTTGGTTCTACAGGAGAGGAGCCTGATAACTAAAAGATCTGCCTCCCATTCTACTTTTAGAAATTCTAGGAACCACTAGTAAACCTGCAGATTGAGAGCAAAGTGCTCTGTTAGGAACATAAGGAACAATCAGATCTCTGATATAGGATGGAGCTTGGCCATTTAAGGCTTTATATGTGAGAAGGAGGATTTTAAATTCTATTCTTGATTTAACAGGAAGCCAATGAAGAGAAGCCAGGATAGGAGAGATATGATCTCTCTTTTTCATTTTCATCAGAACTCTGGCTGCAGCATTTTGGATCAGCTGAAGGCTTTTAACTACAGTTTGTGGACTTCCTGATAGTAAAGAATTACAATAGTCCAGCCTTGAAGTAACAAATGCATGGACTAGTTTCTCAGCATCACCCCTGGACAGGAGATTTCTAATTTTTGCAATGTTCCTCAGATGAAAGAAGGAAATTCTAGAAACCTCTTTGATATGGGATTTAAATGACAGGTCCTGATCAAAAATAACACCAAGATTTTTTACTTTATTATCTGAAATCAGTTTAATCCCATCCAAATGAAGTGACTGGCTAATCAGCTTCTTTTTCAGAGACTCTGATCCAAAGACTATAACTTCTGTTTTGTCTGCATTCAGAAGCAGAAAGTTAAGAGTCATCCAGGTTTTTATGTCTTCAAGACATGCCTGTAATCTATGTAATGGGTTAGCTTCATCTGGATTTATAGACAGATATAGCTGGGTATCATCAGCATAACAGTGGAAATTAATCCCATGCTGTCTAATAACTCTGCCAATTGGGAGCATGTATAAAGTAAAGAGAATTGGTCCTAGCACTGATCCCTGTGGTACTCCACAGGTAACCTTTGAGCATGTTGAAGATCTATCATTAACATGAACAAACTGAATTCGATCACATAGATAAGATTTAAACCAGTCTAGTGCTGTTCCTTTAATTCCAACAAAATATTCAAGTCTTTCTAAAAGAATATTATGGTCAACTGTATCAAATGCAGCACTAAGATCCAACAGGACGAGCACAGATACAAGTCCATTATCTGAGGCCATGAGAATATCATTAGTGACTTTCACCAGAGCTGTTTCAGTGCTATGATGAGCTCTAAAGCCAGACTGAAACTCTTCAAAAAGTTCATTATGGTGTAAGTGGTCGCAAACCTGTTTGGCAACTACTTTCTCAAGAATTTTGGATAAGAAAGGAAGATTGGATATAGGTCTATAATTAACCAAGTCATCTGGGTCAAGAGACGGTTTCTTAAGCAGAGGTTTAATTACAGCAACCTTAAAAGCTTTAGGTACATATCCCTGTAACAGAGATAGATTAATCACATCTAAAATGGAGGAGGAGATCAAAGGGAATACCTCCTTAAATAACCTGGTTGGAACTGGATCTAACATACAAGTTGAAGGCTTAGATGAAGACAATAATTTTGCTAATTCAGAAAGTTCAACTGGATCAAAGCAGTCTAAACCCGGTTCAGATTCCATGACTACCTCAGGTACAATCGCGGATAGAGGAGTGCTTATGATCTTATTTTTAATAAGATCAATCTTATTTATAAAGAATCCCATAAAATCATTGCTGCTAAGAGCAGGTGGAATGGACGGTTCAACAGAGCTTTGGCTCTGGGTGAGTTTGGCAACTGTATTAAAAAGAAATCTAGGATTATTCTTATTCTCCTCTATTAATGAGGAGAAGTATGCTGCTCTTGCTTTACAAAGGGTCCTCTTATACAGCAGTAAACCATTTTTCCAGACTAGGAAGGACTCCCGCAGGACTGTGGAGCGATATTTTCTCTCCAGTTTCCTAGCATTTTCCTAGCATTTTCGATAGCATTTGTAGCAGTTCCGGTTCCTGCTGAAAGTCAATATGTTTTTGGAATAGGAGTTTGTTAAAATACTTCCCATCAGTTATGTGGTTTAAAGCTTGCGTGGTTACGTTACAAGTTTTGTTTTAAGTCATGAAACCCATTGTTGAATCCCACTTAGTGATTTTTTAAGCTTTTACCTGTTAATCTAATAAATAAATGGGTTTCTAACAAGTGGATTACAAACTCTGGAGTGAAGACATCCAGTGGAGTGAAGACATCCAGTGTCCTGTCTGGCAATGTGGCAATAAGAATAATTGTCTTGATGCCAAAAAGAGCCCAACAGATTTTACTTTCACAAGTGGAGCAGTACGGCTTTCACAAGTGGAGCAGTATGGCTATTTATACGCTTGTTTCATGCATATAAATTGCTTTATTATAATTATGCAGGGAGTTTTACAGATTATATGGACACTGCAATGTTAGTAGAACAGAAGAGGAAAAACTGGGAAAAAAAAGGAGATAAGATGACAGAGGTGATGAGAGCAAGATAATGATAAAACATTTTCAGACTGCTTCATCACCTGCAAAGAGATGTAAAAAGAACAGCACAACCAACAGACATGATACGAGACATACAATAAAGTAACACCTAGATACTATCGCTGAAGTATATATTTAATCTGACATGTACTCTGTGTTAACTGAAGATAAGAATATGGGCTTTCTATATGGAAGTGAATCTCTGAGTACCTGTAACCAAGCACCTGTAGTTGTTTGTGAAAGTGCACTGTTCAAGCACTGCCCACACCTCAACTGTTCCACTCGGCCCAAAAGCTATACCAGAGCCCATAGGCTACTATAACCACACACAGGTCCGATGGGTGTGTCGGATCAGATGGTTAGAAAGGATTCTGTAAAATCTCTGACACGAAGGTGGCCTGTGGCTGTATTTTATGATCTCCTGGAAATATCAGCTGTACACCTTTCCAAAGAGATTGCTCCTATAATAGACTGTGACATCGGTCTGCTCATAGGGTACAATTGTTCCCTAGCCCTGTTAGCAAGAGAAATTATGTTGGGCAAAGATGACGAGCCATCCGCAGTAATAACCGATCTTGGCTGGAGCATCGTTGGCTGCGTCAATCCCTGTGTTGACTATGGAGATGCCATCGGAAGCAGCCATACAACCATTGTGAAAAAAGTCACAATTCTAGTCACAGAGTAACCTAACAAGACAAGTTCAGTACACATGCAGAACTCAAATCAAAGAAGTTATTGTTCCAACAGATGTCCTGAAGGTGCTTGAATCTGACCTCTGTGAAAGAAATGTGGATGACGCTCATTTCTCTCAGGATGAACTTTGCTTCATCACAAAAATTAAGGAGGGCATAAAGACACAAGAAAATTGACAAAGCAAAACGCCATTGCCATTTAAAGAAGACAAGCTGTGTCTGCCTAACAACTTTAAGTGTGCAGATCATCACCTCTAGTGTCTGAAAAGGAGATTTGAGAAGGACAAGCAGTACCACAAGGATTACGTTGCATTCATGCATGGCATCATATCCTGGGGATATCGTGAGAAGGTCCCGGAAAGTGAACTCCAATGAGGCCCTTGCTGGTACATCCGGCACCCCGGAGTCTACCACCATCAGAAACCAGGGAAGATCCGTGTGGTGTTTGACTGTTCAACCAAGTTCGAAGGAGTAATTTCAATTTAATTCAATTCAATTCAGTTTATTTATATAGCGCCAAATCACAACACAAGTCATCTCAAGGCACTTTACAGTATCACTTAATGATGACTAATACATTGGTAGGTGTCTTCTGTCGATTCAGGAAGGGCCCAGTAGCTGTGATGTTTGATACAGAGTGCATGTTTCACCAGTTTCAGGTCAGAGCAGATCAGGATTACCTCAGGTTCCTTTGGTGGGAGAACGGGGACATTAAGACAGAGCCATTAGTGTACCAAATGAAAGTGCACCTATCTGGTGCAGCCTCATCACCCGGCTGTGCGAAACATGGTCTCAAACATGTTGCTGGACAAGGACAAGGTCGATTCAGTGAAGCAACAATCTGTTTCATTGAAAGAAACTTTTATGTCGACGATGGTTTGATAAGTGTCTCAACGCCATAAGAAGCCATTAAGTTGGTTGCTTAAGCTAAACAGCTCTGCCGCTCTGGAAGGTTGCGCATCCACAAGTTTGTTTCCAATTGCCAAGAGGTGCTTGCATTCCTCCCGAAAGAAGAGTGTGCAGATGCCTCAAGAAGTCAAGACCTGACTCTGGGTGAAGCCCAGATAGAGAAGGTGCTAGGTGTGAAATGGTGTATCACGTCAGACCACTTCAGTTTCACAGTGGTGGTGGATGAATGCCCACTCTTTAGAAGAGGAGGGTTGTTGACTGTGGCATACATCTTCGACCCCTTAGCCTTTGTTGCTCCCTTTATTCTTATCAGGAAGCAAATACTCCAATAAATGTGCCGCGAAAAGGTCAGATGGAATGATCCGCTACCAGACGATCTAAGACCACAGTGGGAGTCCTGGCTTCTGGACTTAAAGAACCTGGCAGACATCAAGATTCAGCTGTTATCTTGCATCAGAGTTCAAGCAAGTCCAAAGGTATGAACTCCATTACTTCTTCGATCCGAGCGCCCTGGTGTATGGAGAATTTACTTACCTTCTGGTAATTAGCGAAACAGGAAAAATCCAGTGCTCCTTAGTGATGGGTAAAGCCAGAGTCGTCCCCACTAAAGTCACAACTGTGCCAAGACTCCAGCTATCGGCAGCTGTCGTAGCTGTACGAATGAGTGACATGCACAGAAAGGAGCTGGTAAGAAACGCTCAAGAAATTTTTGGGACGGACTCAAAGGTCGTCTTTGGATACGTGAAAAATGATGCAAGAAGATTCCACATGAGTAGATTAACGGGCCATCTTATGATTGAGGACCTATGACCTTATGACCTCTATGACCCTCCCCTAATTCCGGCCCCATCCCCCACAAATGATTTAAAACCTATATGACCTAATGACTCATTTCCCTCAAATTAGGCTTTAATATGTGTTTAAAATATTCCATACATTTTTTCCATTCACAAATCTTATTTTATTTTGAATACAGACATCTTTTCATCATGCATCTTTTTACTTTTCTAAATGAATTTAGTGTCATCAATAGAGCTTTAAAATATGTTGAGACCAATCTTTAATTTAACATCGAAGCCCATGCATCAAGGTTTTCCAAATCATATACTATATACTCACAAAATGTGTTATTCACAAACACATCCTGAATTGCCAGTAAGCTTCCTTTCTTAAATCTAGCCTTAAAATGTGTTTCGGGTACTGTATAACTTTTCTATCCACAAAACCTACTTTAAATCAAGACATCCTTCAATCAAGCTTCTTTGTATTTTACTAAATGAATTTACCATTCCAGCTATTCTTTGAACTGGCCCCAGAAACCTTCCTGAATACCTCACGCAACAAGAAACAGTCAGAAACAGTCATCCTTCCACCCTACACTCATAAAAAGTATGCCAATTTTCAGTCTGGCTTTAGAGCTCATCATAGCACTGAAACAGCTCTGGTGAAAGTCACTAATGATATTCTCATGGCCTCAGATAATGGACTTGTATCTGTGCTCGTCCTGTTGGATCTTAGTGCTGCATTTGATACAGTTGACCATAATATTCTTTTAGAAAGACTTGAATATTTTGTTGGAATTAAAGGAACAGCACTAGACTGGTTTAAATCTTATCTATCTGATCGAATTCAGTTTGTTCATGTTAATGATAGATCTTCAACACGCTCAAAGGTTACCTGTGGAGTACCACAGGGATCAGTGCTAGGACCAATTCTCTTTACTTTATACATGCTCCCAATTGGTAGAATTATTAGACAGCATGGGATTAATTTCCACTGTTATGCTGATGATACCCAGCTATATCTGTCTATAAATCCAGATGAAGCTAACCCATTACATAGATTACAGGCATGTCTTGAAGACATAAAAACCTGGATGACTCTTAATTTTCTGCTTCTGAATGCAGACAAAACAGAAGTTATAGTCTTTGGACCAGAGTCTCTGAAAAAGAAACTGATTAGCCAGTCACTTCATTTGGATGGGATTAAACTGATTTCAGATAATAAAGTAAAAAACAGTTACCCAGCTTCGCCCTCAACCGATCTTAAACACTTTGCCTGCACTTTGTTGACCCCCTTACCTCTTCCTGAAAAGGTATCCCCTCTGCTCCTTCCCATGCTCCTGGTGGTGCTCAGAAAAATTCTCCTTTGCACAGACCCTTTCCTGGGTTATAAAAGATGGGTATCCCTTTAATCAGCATATTCTACATTTTTACAGTCAAAAAGGAAGCTTCAAATTGTTTCTTCTTAAACAAATGTATTCTCACCTCTTTTAACAAACCACCCTTGACTCAGAGAAAGTATACCAACTTTCCCAGCTTCCCAATAAACCAATCTTTCTCTACCAGCAGGATCAAGAAGAAAAATATGGGTGATTGTTTCTATCCACTCACCCCTCTTAATGAAGACACCAATATGAAGAGAGAAGACATCCCCACCCTGATGCCAACGGGTGGATACTCAAGTATCTTTTTGCTTTGAATTTAGGAGACAGACATTGTTCTGTATCCAAAGCTGAGCAGTAATAGTTCTCATGCTTGCAGGTGTTTACAGCCCAGCAAACCTTAATTTTGTCCTCTCTGAATATACGAGCATGTACCATCTAGCAATTACAACTTTAGTATCTGTTGTCATCACTTTGAAGCAGGGTTTTAGGTTTCATGATACAAGTAAACCCTTGAAGTTATGTAAATACTCTCCTTTTCCATCTTTTTGTGGATGATCAGCCTTCCAAGAGTTGTAGCTGTCACCTTTGCGGAAGACCCTCTGAGGAGTAGAACTTAACCTTATGAATATTTTCTTCCAAGTCATCCATTTTTCCCTACCCTACCACCATCCGTCCATTACCTTGTATGACTGGTGTCAGAGCCTGGTCCGCATTGCCGGCAGTAAGTTGGACCCGTTTCCAGTGAGGCTTGGACTCCGCCAAGGTTGCCCTTTGTCCGCGATTCTGTTCATAACTTTTATGGACAGAATTTCTAGGCGCAGCCAAGGGTTTGAGGGGATCTGTCTTGGTGATCCCAGGATTGCATCTCTTTTATTCCCAGATGATGTGGTCCTTTTGGCTTCATCAGGGCGTGATCTACAGCTCTCACTGGAGCGGTTCGCAGCCGAGTGTGAAGCAGCCGGGATGAGGATCAGTGCATCCAAATCCGAGACCATGGTCTTGAGCCAGAAAAGGGTAGAGTGCCTTCTCCGGGTTGGGGAGGATGTACTGCCCCTAGTGGAGGAGTTTTAGTATCTTGGGGTCTTGTTCACGAATGAGGGGAAGATGGAGTGGGAGATCCATATCGATAGAGGGATTGGTGCGGCGTCTGCTGTGAAGTGGTCCCTGTACCAGCCTGTTGTGGTGAAGAGAGAGCTGAGACAAAAGCAAAGCTCTCGATTTACCGTTCGATCTACGTTCCTATCCTCATCTATGATCATTAGCTTTGGGTCATTATCATAGACCGAAAGAATGAGATCCCGAATACAAGTGGCTGAAATGAGTTTTCTCCGTAGTGTGTCTGGGCTCTCCCTCAGAGATAGGCTGAGGAGCTCGACCATCCGGGGGGGACTCAGAGTAGAGCCGCTGCTCCTCCACATCAAGAGGAGCCAGTTGAAGTGGCTCGGGCATCTGATTAGGATGCCTCCTGGACATCTCCCTGGTGAGGTGTTCCAGGCACGAGGTGTTCCAGACCCAGGGGGAGACCCAGGACACGCTGGAGGGACTATGTTTCCCGGCTGGCCTGGGAGCGCCTTGGGATTCCCCAACAGGAGCTGGCCGAAGTGTCTGGGACATTTGGGCCTCCTTACTGAAGCTGCTAGCCCCCCGACCCGACCCTGGATAAGAAGAAGAAGATGGATGGATGAAAGAATGAATGAAGACTTTTAAGTACACTTTTTGGACTTCCTGATAGCAAAGAATTACAAAAGTACAGCCTTAAAGTAAGCAATGCATGGACTAGTTTCTCAGCATCACCCCTGGATAGGATATTTTTCTAATTTTTGCAGTATTTCGAAGATGAAAGAAGGAAATTCTAGAAACCTCTTTTATATGGGATCTAAATGACAGGTCCTGATCAAAAACAACACCAAGATTTTTTACTTTATTATCTGAAATCAGTTTAATCCCATCCATATTAAGTGACTGACTCCGGTCCAACAACTATAACTTCTGTATTGTCTGCATTCAGAAGGAGAAAGTTAAGAGTCATCCAGGTTTTTATGTCTTCGAGACATGCCTGTAATCTATGTAATGGGTTAGCTTCATCTGGATTTATAGACAGATATAGCTTGGTATCATCATCATTACTGAAAAAAAAAGGAAATCGATCCTAGCACTGATCCCTGTGAGCATGTGGAAGATTTGTCATTAACATGAACAAACTGAATTCGATCAGATAGATAAGATTTAAACCAGTCTAGTGCTGTTCCTTTAATTCCAACAAAATATTCAAGTCTTTCTAAAAGAATATTATGGTCAACTGTATCAAATGCAGCACTGAGATATAACAGGAAGAGGACAGATACAAGTCCATTATCTGAGGCCATGAGAATATCATTAGTGACTTTTACCAGAGCTGTTTCAGTGCTATGATGAGCTCTAAAGCCAGACTGAAACTCTTCAAAAAGTTTATTACGGTGTAAGTGATCGCACACTTCTTTGCAAATTACTTTCTCAAAAATTTTATATAAGACAGGAAGATTGGAGATAGGTCTGTAATTGACCAAGTCATCTGGGTCAAGATACAGTTTCTTAAGCAAAGGTTTAATTACAGCAACCTTAAAAGTGTTGGGATCTGGAGCTGTACCACCTTCCTCCAGCAGAGTGCGCCGTGGGTCCTCCTGAGCTGAGCCTCCAACACACCTGTGGCCCATCTCATCATCAGAAGACCCACCACTATATAACCTGCCTTCATACCTTGCCTCAACGCCGCAGTGTTGATCTAGTTTGGTTAGCAACCAGAGCCTAGTAAACCTGAGAATCTTTGCTATCTCCTGTTGAGATAAGATTCTAACTCTTCCTTGTTTTTGCCTCACAGAAATCCTGTCTCTTCGTGAAGCTCTGGATGAGCTTAACCTGCCTAGCCTGCCCTCGTGAGCCAAATCTGAAGACTCTTCTCTGGAGATGGAAACCCAAATCAAAGTCTGCTCTCAAAGTCAGAAGTAAGACGCTGAAACAGTTATTGGACTCTGCTGAACAAACAGTCTCTGGACCCAACAGTTTCCTCTCTCAAAGAGAAACCTGGACTCCTTCAAGGTATTCATCAGCAAACTCAAAGACTAATAACCCTTCAGTCCATGTGCTAACTGAACTGTCATCCCTGCAGACTCCAGTGAACCTGCCCCCAGGCCCGAACCAGTTCCTGTGCAATATTCATGTGCTTGTGTTAACAATAAACCTTGTTAAACTTTTCATCAGCCTCCGTGTGTGTTCTGCATATTGAGTTTACTTTGTAACCAATCATGACAGAACACTGCGGCCAAACACTAAGCCCAGCAGGCAACCTCCGTCGGAGGCTAGAGGAGCAAGACGCTCAGATCCAAGGACACGCTCAAACCCTCCGTGAGTTACATACCCATGTTGAATATCAAAACCAAACGCTAACGCTGCATCAGCAGCACGTCAGTTTCCGGATCCACTTCCGCCTCGAAGGTCACCGGCTGTGACGTCATCTCCTGAGTTCCGTCCTAGTCTCCCTGAAAAATTCTCAGGTAATCAGAAAGACTGTAAAGGTTTTTTGTTTCAATGCCATCTTATTTTTGAGAACTCTCCTGGCAGTTTCCATACGGATAAAAAGAAAATAACTTTTATTTTGTCCCAACTCACTGGGCGAGCCCTCGAATGGGCGGAGGCCAGATTTTCTTCCGAGACCAGTTTCAGAAAACTTTTTCAAAGTTTGTTTCTGAATTCTCCCAGGTGTTTAATCAAGATTCTGATCAAACAATTGACTCTCGAGCTCTGCTGAATCTAAGACAGGGAAATTCCTCGGTAGCGGATTTTTCCATCAACTTCCGGGTCAAAGCCGCAGCTTCCGGATGGAACGAATGTGCTCTTAAAAGTGCATATTTTAAGGCATTGAATGACAATATCAAGGATGAACTTGCTACTCTCGATGAACCAGCTAGTCTGGAGGATTTAATCCGCCTAACAATTAGGTTGGACAACAGACTTTGTGCTAGAGACAGCTCTAGACGAAAGAGTCAAAGTTTTTTTGTGTCAGCCCCTGCATTGAATAACGCTTCTGTTTTTTCTGGATCCACAGAACCCGTTTCCAAGCCGAGGCCTAAAACCCAGTCTCTCTCTATGCCTGTCCAGGTCTCTCACTCTGTTGAGACGGAAGCCGAAACCATGCAGGTTGGACACACAAGGCTAACCCCTGAGGAAAGGCTAACCCCTGGCTCACACCGACTCCGGTCTTACCGTTGCGGTGCGGTGGGTGCGGCCCCGCAGTGATTCCAAGTCATTAAAAAGACGTAAACCTCTCTCACTGGCTGCTGAGCTGTCCGGCTGCGGTTACCGAGACACTCCGGCGCTGCAGAAAATTCCGCAAGAAAGCTATCCTTGCGGCGTGCCGGAGCCCTCCGCAACAAGCTCTTGCAAATACCACAGCACAAACAGGAAGTTTTCCAATGAGAATAAAAGACTTCCTGTTTTTTTCAAAATAAAACACGTTCGTTTGCATGTATTGTCTTTCCCTTCTCTCCGCCTTCCCTCTGTACAACCCATATGACGTCACTGCCGCCTGCTGGTAAGACGGGGTCAAAACTTTGTGGCCCCATCACTTGATTTACAGCAATGGACGACGAGAGGCTCATTCACGAGGTTGAAAACCATCCTATCATTTATGACACTTCAAATCCTTTTTACAAGGATAACACAAACAAAGAAAATGCGTGGAAAGAAATAGCTGCTGCCATGGAAGAGGATAGTAAGTATTTGTCAATAATACTGTCATAAACTGTTGGAAAAGTGTTTTATTTCTTTTTATCAATATAAAAATAAAAAAAAACACATTACATGATACTATGTTTAATCATCATTAATTACTAGTTTTCTGTGTAGTCAAAAGGCAAATGTAGTAGTCTTATGTAAGGCCCCAGCTCTACCTGTACTGTTTTTGATGTGTTATTACAGCTATTAAATGGCATAAACATACATGTAGTGTTTGTAGCAACAGCACTACTAAAACTAATAAGGATATTCAAATATTAGCTTATATTCAAATATAATATAAAAGTATTCAGTCCCATCTTGTTTAGTGTTCTTTTTATCAATATATATTTAAAAAAAAACACATTACATGATACTATGTTTAATCATCATTAATTAGTAGTTTTCTGTGTGGTCAAAAGGCAAATGTAGTAGTCTTATGTAAGGCCCCAGCTCTACCTGTACTGTTTTTGATGTGTTATTACAGCTATTAAATGGCATAAACATACATGTAGTGTTTGTAGCAACAGCACTACTAAAACTAATAAGGATATTCAAATATTAGCTTATATTCAAATATAATATAAAAGTATTCAGTCCCATCTTGTTTAGTGTTCTTTTTATCAATATATATTTAAAAAAAAACACATTACATGATACTATGTTTAATCATCATTAATTAGTAGTTTTCTGTGTGGTCAAAAGGCAAATGTAGTAGTCTTATGTAAGGCCCCAGCTCTACCTGTACTGTTTTTGATGTGTTATTACAGCTATTAAATGGCATAAACATACATGTAGTGTTTGTAGCAACAGCACTACTAAAACTAATAAGGATATTCAAATATTAGCTTATATTCAAATATAACATAAAAGTATTCAGTCCCATCTTGTTTAGTGTTGAGTCAGTGCACTTGGGATGGGAGAGGGGCCATACCTACACCTCTGTGTTGTCATGTAAATGTGGTGTGCAACACAGCCATTCACAAGTTAGTGTGAATGAATGGAAATAGCTACTCTTGTATTTCAGAGACTGGACAGAACACATAATGTTTAAAACATTTTTATTAACCACATGCATTTTAAGTCAAAAGAAAGGAAAACATACACAACAGTTAAAAATAAGTCTTTGGGTTTCATAGGTAGAGTCAATGAGTCAATGCAATCAACTGGTTTTCCTTAGATAGAAAACTTTGTATCAATTTGACTGTATGATCTGGTTGAACTGTAAAGTGCCTTGAGATGACATGTGTTGTGAATTTGGCGCTATATAAATAAACTGAATTGAATTGAAAATTGAATAGGTTAAAACCTATCACATCAGCCTAGATCATTTTTTCCTGCCAAGACACACTACCTGCTGGACTGTTAAAAAATGTAGTGTAGGCCCTCCTGTTCTCGTAAGCTTGTCTGGCAGCTCTGCGCCCACCAATGTTCAGAGCTTGTGGCAAACATAGTCCTCGCTCTTCAGCCTCATCTATGTATCTTTGGTTCTCTGACAAGGGGCAAGCAAGTAGTTGTGGAGGATGATGGCAGCCACAATCAGTGTGTCCACGTGGTTTGGATGTAAATTTATGTCTCTGAGCATAATTCTCCACCTTGCAGTGAGGATTCCAAACGCACATTCCACGACCATGCGTGCCCTTGAAAGTCTATAATTAAAAATACGGTTGTCGTGGTCCAGATCAGTAGCAGGGTAGGGCCTCAGCAAGTAGGTTTTAAGTGGGAAGGCAGCATCTCCCACCAAGACATGGGGCAGCGGTCCGAGTTCTGGTGCACCAGGCAAAGGTGCACTTGGCGGTACATTCAGGTCTCCCCTCTCTAGTCCCTTTCCCAGATTTGATGCAGAAAAAACACCTCCATCACTCATCCTTCCAAAGTCCCCAACTTGAATTGCCCTGAACCTGTACTCATGGTCCACAACAGCCAAAAGCACAATGGAAAAAGTTTTCTTATAGTTAAAGTACTGTGACCCTGAACGAGCTGGTACTTGTATGGTGACATGTTTGCCATCAATTGCACCAAGGCAGTTGGGAAAGTTCCATTTTCTCCAGAAGCCACGTGCCACTTCAGTCCACATATCTTCAGTTGGGCTGGGCAGGAACTCTTCCATCATCTTGCTCTCGATCGCTGCGTAGACCATGTGAACAGAATTCACAACAGTCGAGTGGCCGACTCGATAGCTGAACGCCAGGCTCATTAGGGAGTCACCAGAAGCCAAATATCTGTGGAACAAAAAATGAAAACATTTGTTATTTACTTGTTGTTAACATTTGTGTTATGTCCTTCTAGTGACCACTTGCATGAACAGATGGAGGCTAATACGAGACAGCTTCGTCAAAGCAGAGAAGAAAATTTCAAGCGGGGCTGATGCTGACTCTGTCCCTCCACAGCATAAATATGCAGATTTGCTTACGTTCCTCCAGCCTCACATCCAGCACAGACGGTCAATAATATTATATTATTCAAGTAAAATTAATGTTGGCAACATTGTATTTTTATTGATTGTAGAATAAATTAAAGTACTTGTCTTTTAATTTTTATCTCTGACATCTTCTTGTATAGCCAAAAAAGTAATGTGCGGCTTTCAAACCCAGCCAGCACACCAGCTCGCACCACTACACCCTCCCCATCTACCTCCATAGCATCTGCCACATTTGAAGTTGATGAGGAAGCGGAACCCTGACCCACTTCATCCCGCTCTGCCCCTTCTCCAGTGCCCCCTATTCCTGGACCATCAACCTCCAGGGATGTGGAAAGGTCAAGAAGCCCCAGGGAAAGACCACAGCCCGTTGCCATACAGCAAAGTGCAGCACAGGACAGGGGGAGGAGGAGAAGGAGTCCAGCTGAACGTGGTGATTTTCAGCACAGATTGCTGGAGGTTCTGCAAGAGCCCCCTGCAAGACCTGAAGGCCCTAAAGATGAGGCATACTTTTTTGCCTTAAGTTTGGTCCCAGTGATGCTGAGGCTCAGTTCTGATGGCCTACGAAAGGCAAAAATGGAAATCCTGAACACTCTCCACCAAATAGAGGATCAGGAAAAAGCTCCTCAAGCAATCAGGATACCAACACCACTGTTTAGCCCTCCCCCACCCCCCCTGGGCCCCCTCAACTCCAAGAGTGCAGCCACACTTTCAGTCCCCACAGGATCAAAGTGCATTTGGCTCATTCACTCAAATGCTGCAGGACACAAGCCAAATGCCTCAAAATAGTGAATGGGAGGACTATCCTCAATTTTAAGTTTACTTTGTGTGTTTGTAAATAGTTTTACTTTATTGTCTTTATTTTATTTTGTGTATAACCTTTTATAATTTTGAGTGTATTTAGATTTTATTTTAGTTTTATAAATACATATATCCTATTTTAACGTTTGCTGTGTATTTTTGTGTGAATAAAAAATATTTGTGATGCTCACATCTGGTTTATCTGTATATTTACCTCAGTGCAACCGCCAGACGTTGTTTGGGCTCTATGGCAGCTCTGTAGTTCGTGTCCTGCCTTGTTAGTTCAGGTCCAATGATGGAAAGTATCTGCTCCATCTGCTTTGCACTCATCCTGAAGTATCGGTGGTGCCGCTGGCTGTCGAGCTGAAGCTCTGCAACAAGATTATGAAAATCTCCTTGCTCCTGTCTTTGACGATTTATTGGATGGACCCATGAACGTCTTCGGGTACTTCTGCCTCTCTGCTCATCCTCCTCTTGCAGTGCAAGAAGAGCGCAGGCAGCAAGCACCTTTCTTCTGCTAGCTGAAAGACGCAGTAAACAAATACGTATATATTTATCACTTAAATAAGGTCTACAGATGTACAAACAGTGATAGCATGCATAAGTACAACATGCAAGTCATGTATTGCGATGAATCTTGCAAAACTAGTCTTAAGGACATTCTGATCAGTCATTTGTATGGAATTTCCGCCACATCTATTTCAATAGTACTTTCAAAAACACAAACGTAATACTTTTACTTTACTATATCATACTTACTCATAGTAGAAAGTGAAAAAGTCGCCAAAAAATGCGGAAAAGTGTGCTGACACGCGTGATAAATTCAAATGCGATCTTTCTTTACTGGACACTTCCTTATTTGGGTTGTGTTATCGCGTGAAGTTACGTGAACTCCAGTTCTCGCGAGTCAATCTCCGGACCTGTTGCCGGAGCCGCAGAGCCGCACCGCACCGTAGTCAAAAGGGCGGTGTGAGAGGGGGTGTGCGGGAGTTGCGGTCTCTGTCGGCTCGGTAACCGCACCGGAGCCAGTGTGAGGAAGGGGTGAGACATTTCAGGGGCAAATTGTGCATATACTGTGGTGAGACTGGCCATTTCATTGCTTCTTGCCCAGCTAAGTCAAAAGCCGGGGCCCGTCAGAGGAACTGAGGAGTCTGACGGGCCATTTGAAAACTGAAAAATCTCCTCATTTGATGCTTCCAGCCACCCTATTTTTCTCTAACCAGAATCTCACATTATCAGCTTTTATCGACTCTGGATGTGAGCGTAATTTGATAGACTCTAACCTGGTTCTGCAGCTACAGATCGAGACTGTCCCTTTAACCAAGCCACTTAGTGTCTCTGCTATTGATGGGAAGAGACTCCATCAGGTTACCCATCAAACGCAACCTCTTGAGCTTTTGATCTCTGGAAATCATCGTGAAACTCTGACATTTTTTGTTCTTCCTTCTACATGTTCTCCCTTGGTGCTTGGTTTTGAGTGGCTGGAACGACATAATCCCCATATAAACTGGGCTGAATGCCACATTGAATCGTGGTCGACCTCATGTCATGAAACATGCCTTCATTCTGCAGCTCCCGCTGTGCAGTCTCCTAGAGGTAGGGGGGAGATGGACTCTCCTGACCTTACTTCTGTCCCTTCCGAGTACCATGATCTGGCTCCTGTCTTCAGTAAGGTCAGTGCTACGTCTCTTCCACCTCACAGACCATATGACTGTGCGATTGAGCTATTACCAGGAGCTCCTCTGCCCAGCAGTAGACTTTACAACATTTCCAAACCAGAACGAGAAACCATGGAAAAATACATAAATGAGTCCCTAGCTGCTGGAATAATCCGTCCATCTTCTTCTCCGTTGGGTGCTGGTTTCTTTTTTGTGGGCAAAAAGGATGGTTCTCTAAGACCTTGTATTGACTACAGATGCCTTAACCAAATAACTGTTAAAAATAAATACTGTTAAGGAAGAAAATATTCTAAAATAGTTAACTTTGGAAAAAGGTTGGCTTCTCTCTTCCTTTCCCAGGTTCTTCTCGGCGAGCTGCGTGTGGCCACAAGGAAAACCAGCAATGCGTGTTGACGTCACAGAATTACAGAGTTTAATCCAATATAAGACAATGCACAAACTTAGAAATAAGACAATGGACAAACTTATACCAGAAACTGCAGAACAACGGAGACATACATTCAATTACCTGACATAAATGGAGAGAAGGAAAGAAAGCAAAGACGTACAAAGACATCTTTGGAGAGTTGCAAGAGCAAATCTGATTTGTTACTTCTATGTAGAAAGTTTTAACCTCTTGTATTTAATTTATTCAAATAAGGCTGGCTTTTGCTCCTCCAACCAGGAGCTATCTCTGACACTCAGAAAAACTTAGAGCTTCCCCTAATTTACGGCAAACATCTGGCTAAAGAAAACATGAGATAAGACCTCACAGAATAGCTGTTGGAATGCGGGGGCCTCTTCCTGCCATTAATTCTCAGGAACAAACTTAAATTCAGTCCTTTGGTTCAAGGAAAGGTTATCTTCACAAACTTGTTCAAAATTAAGAAATATGTTCAAAATGAGAGTGCTCAACATACCTTTTACACATGCCATAAGATTAACTGTATTAAAAACTAAAAATAATAATTTTTCTTCAACAATACCCACTTCCGTTACTAGCATCAGCCTTTGAACCAGTACAAGGGGCTACTGTCTTCACCAAGCTCGACTTAAGAAACGCATATCACCTTCTCAGAATTAGAGAAGGTGACGAATGGAAGACAGCCTTTAAAACCCCATTGGGCCAGTTTGAATATCTGGTCATGCCTTTGGGTCTCACTAACGCTCCCGCATGTTTCCAAGCCCTCGTCAACGATGTCCTCAGAGACTTTTTGAATATCTTCGTGTTTGTATACATTGACGACATTTTAATCTATTCAAGGAACCTTTCCGAGCATAACAAAAACATGTCCGCCTGGTCCTACAAAGATTGTTTTTAGAACAAACTTTTTGTAAAGGCTGAAAAATGCGAGTTTCATCAACCTTCAGTCACCTTTTTAGGGTTTGTGCTCGAGGGCGGGCAGGTTAAACCATCTGAAGAAAAGATAAAAGTCGTTTTGGATTGGCCGATACCTGAAAACCGAAAACAGCTGCAGAGATTCCTGGGTTTTGCCAACTTCTACCGTCGTTTTATCAGGAATTATAGTCAGACAGCTCTACCTCTCACAACTCTAACATCAGTCAAAAAGACCTTCCAGTGGACCCCCGAAGCTCAAAGTGCTTTTGATAAATTAAAGACTTTGTTTTCCAGAGCTCCTGTGTTAATCCAGCCTGATCCTGCCAAGCAATTTATCCTCGAGGTGGACGCCTCTGACTCTGGTGTTGGTGCCGTGTTATCCCAACAACTCGACTCTGATCAAAGGATTCACGCCTGTGCATTTTTCTCCCGTAGACTCTCACCGGCGGAACAAAACTACGACGCTGGGGACCGAGAACTTCTAGCCATCAAACTCGCATTGGAGGAGTGGAGACACTGGCTCGAGGGAGCTGAACACCCAGTCTTAGTGTGGACTGATCACAAAAACCTAGCTTACATCCAGTCCGCCAAACAAGCTAACCCTCGTCAGTCAAGGTGGTCACTGTTTTTCTCTCGGTTCAACCTCATTATATCTTACAGACCCGGATCCAAGAACACCAAACCTGATTCTCTCTCTCGTCTATACTCTGTTGATCAATCCGAGACACCTGAACCCGTTCTTCCTGCCTCCTGTACTGTTGGAGTGGTTTCCTGGGAGATCTCCGATCTCATAAACTCTGCCCTGGCTTCTGAACCTGACCCAGGTAACGGTCCTCCTAACAGAACATATGTCCCCTCATCTGTCAGATTCCGCCTGATTCAATGGATGCACACAGCCAAGTTTTCCGCTCACCCGGGGGTGAGCCGAACTATCGCCTTGATTTCTAGACGTTTCTGGTGGCCTACGTTGCACAAGGATGTGAAGGAGTATGTTTTGGCTTGCTCCATATGCGCCAGAAAGAAAACCTCACATCAACCGCCCTCTGGCCTGTTGCATCCTCTTCCTGTTCCAACTCGTCCCTGGTCTCACATCGCCATCGATTTTGTCACTGGTCTCCCAATCTCCAGAGGTATGTCAACTATTTTTACCAACGTCGACCGATTTTCGAAGTCATGTCATCTGATTCCTCTCAGGAAACTTCCCACGGCCTTTCAGACTGCACAGCTCCTAGTGAAGCATGTTTTTCGGCTCCATGGAATACCCCAGGAAATACTCTCCGACCGCGGACCACAGTTTATCTCCCAAGTCTGGAAGGCTTTCTGCGCTGCCCTGAATTGTAAGTCATCACTTACTTCCGGTTATCATCCTCAGTCCAACGGTCAGACAGAGAGAATGAACCAACAGCTCGAATCGACTCTCCGCTGTCTGACCTCCAACAACCCCGCTGACTGGAGTCAATGCCTCACATGGATCAAATACGCCCACAACTCCCTCAAGTCTGCTTCCACCGGTCAATCTCCATTTCAGGTTAGTCTCGGATATCAGCCTCCTCTTTTTCCAGCAGACGAGAGAGAGATTTCGGTTCAATCTGTCAATCACCACATCCGTCGCTGTCAACGAATCTGGAGGGACACCATCGCCACTCTCAACCGCTCATCTGTGACTTCCAAGCGCTTTGCGGACTCCAAAAGATGCCCTGCCCCAGAGTACGTCATTGGTCAGGAGGTATGGCTTTCCACTCGGGACATTCCCCTCAAGGGAATGTCTCGTTAGTTGTCTCCCAGATTCATTGGCCCCTACAAGATTGCCCAGGTTATAAACCCCTTCGCCGTACGCCTGCACCTTCCTTCGAGTCTCCGCATCCATCCCACGTTCCATGTCTCCCAGATAAAACCAGTTGTTACCAGTCCTTTGTGCCCTCCATACGACTCCCCTCCATCCACCCTGGACGTCGATGGACATCCTGCCTTCACCGTCCGCCGGATCGTGGACTCCCGTCGGCGAGGTCGCGGATGGCAGTACCTCGTCGATTGGGAGTCTATTGTCCTCTCTGCACCGTCCATGGACCTTTGAGCCCTCTTCGTTCCTGTACATGGAGCCGCAACGGGCGGTCTCCTCTGCTCCTGATGTGGAGCCGCAGTCGGCGGCCTCTTCAGTTCCTGATTCTGAGCCACAGTCGGTGGCCTCCTCTGTTCCTGATCCGGAGCCGCAATCGGCGGCCTCCTGTGTTCCTGTGGAGCCACAGTCGGTGGCCTCCTCTGTTCCTGATTTGGTGCCACAATCGGCGGTTTCCTGTGTTCCGGATTTGGAGCCGCAGTCGGCGGTTTCCTGTTTTCCTGATTCGGAGCCGCAGTGGGCGGCTCTGTCTGAGCATGTTGCAGGGCTGCAGGAGCGGAGACGGCGTTCACCTCGGAGCTTCCTGCAGAAGCAGAGACGGCGTCTTCCTCGGAGCTTCCTGCAGAAGCAAAGACGGCGTCTTCCTCGGAGCTTCCTGCAGAAGCAGAGACGGCGTCCTCCTCTGAGCTTCCTGCAGAAGAGGAGGTGGCATTTCCCTCGGTGCTTCCTGCTGAAGCGGAGGTGGCGTCCTCCTACAAGGTCCCTACGGCTTCTGAGACTCCGGCCCCCGGAGTGTCTGCCTCTCCTCCGGTCCCTGGAGCGTCTGCCACTCCGGTTCCACGGCCGGTCACCTGATACTCTGCCCTGCTGCCGGTCCCACGGCCGGTCACCTGATACTCTGCCCTGCTGCCGGTCCTGCGGCCGGCCACCTGAGACTCTGCCTTGCCTCGCCCACCCTGGGTGGGTTGTTTTGATTTCTGGACCCTGTTCTGTTTCTGTGCCTGGCTCTCCTTGCCTGTTTCCCCCTCCGCCGGCCCTGGGTGGGTTGTTTTGATTTCTGGACCCTGTTCTGTTTCTGTGCCTGGCCCTCCTTGCCTGTTTCCCCCTCCACCTGCCCTGGGTGGGTTGTTTTTGTTTTTTTGTTTTTGGGCGTCTGGTATCCGCCCTTAAGGGGGGGGGTACTGTTGGGATCCAGAGGTTTACCCTCCAGAGGGCGACGTGGATCCCTTCCTGTGGGCTTCTGTTAGCTGTTGGGATCCAGTGGCTTGCCCACCAGAGGGTGCCGTGGATCCTTCTGGGAGCTCGTGCTCACAGCTGATCCCCATCAGCTCATGATTAAGCTCTCCCCATATAAGCTGGGTGAGAGCTCCGCTCTGAGCCGGATTGTTGTTCCCTGTTGTGGTTAACAAGCCTGAGCCATCCTGCCTGTTCTGAACCTGTAAACCTGAACTTAACCTGCTTTATCTCCTCCGCTCCCCAGGAGGAACCCTGTCTGTACGTTATCCAATAAATTATTTGACTTTTATCCTGCCTCTGTGTCCGTGAGTTCTGCATTTGGGCTAGTAAACCCCAGTGATCATGACACAGACCGAACACCCCTGCGCTCTCCTCTCTCATCACAGCAGATTTCAACCCTGCCCCTCTCCGCTCCACTCTCCCCACGCTCACACAATACGTCACATGCGCAACCAGGAACAATAAAACGCTGGACCTTTTTTATGCAAATGTTAAGGATGCAAACACCTCCGCCCCCCTCCCCCCGCTGGATCATTCAGATCACAACCTTGTCTAACTTCCCCCCCATTACATTCCACTGGTGAGAAGGACAATTGCACAGACAGTGAAAGTTTGGTCGGATGACGCCACTGAGGAGCTGAGGGGTTGTTTCAGCACCACAGACTGGAGCATGTTCCAAAGCTCTCATGGTGAGGACATCAACAGCCTGACTGAATGCATCACTGACTACATGTGGAGAGCATTGTGCCTACACCAAGTTTGCAGATGAGTTAAACAGCTTCTTCACGCGGTTTGACTCCCCTCACACTGGTCCCCTCCCTGCCCTCAACTCTCCACACACCTCCAACCACCAGCCCCCCAGAGACCTTTCCGCCCCACCGCCGCCACTCCCACCAACCCCCGACCCATCCACACCTCCAGTCGTGCCATCCTCCCCCCTCACAGTAACACCAATGCAGGTGAGAGGGCAGCTGAGGAGGCTGAAACAGAGGAAGGCCTCACGACCAGACACCCCCCCCCTGTCAGATCCTCAGCTACAGTGGGTGATGGTTGGAAATGGACACTTCACTCACGCTCCACGTGTTTCACAAATTGTGTGAAAAACATGTGACTACTATAGCCACTAGGTGGCAGTCTGAGTCCATTTCGGCGTCCCATGAGTCAGGATCAGATAGGTGAATGAGCAGACTGGGAGAGGTATGAGGTGTTGCGAGCTGAGCAGATTAATGTTCCCCAGGTTTAGCGTGAGGGTAGGGTGAATGGTCTGCAATTCAAAAGGTTAAGGGTTCGGTCCCAGCTGTGGTCAAGTTATTAATGTTGCCTTAAATGTCTTTCTTTTTTTTTATCACTTGATGGCCTATGATATCAGAAATTGTACAATAACTTATTTAACTTATTCATATATATTACGGATACCAGCCTATTATGCTGTTTGACTTTATGGCATCTTTCTTTTATTTAGATCAGCTGATGTGCGCTCCACCTTTCCAAGGAATTACATTAGACTATAGGGATTATCTTTCTACAGCCTCAATATCTTACTCTGATAATAATAGGCGTATTGTTATACTATTTTTGTTATTTTTATTATCATCTAGCTGGTAAAAATTTCAGTTTGATCTGGAAAAGGACACTATGATGCCTTACAACAAGCATGAAAGGCCCAACCCCCCAGGCTTTTTGGGCACATTATGCAAGAATGCTGCTTGCTGCCGCGATGAATAGTGGCTTTTCTAAACTGTTGTCAGGGATGACTGTGACCCACCCAAAAGTCAGTGAGCTAATCCGGAGTATTCCCATTTTAAATACAGTGAACCCTCGTTTATCGCAGAGGTTACGTTCCAAAAAGAACCCGCGATAGGTGAAATACATGAAGAAAAAACTTTTTTTTTTTTTTAGAGGTATCATACAATGAAATACTCCATACAACATTGAAATCAGGGAATAAAAACTTTATACAGGCCCAAGCATTTGTTTAACAAATAAAAGTACGGTATAAACGTTAACTACTGTACTGTACTGTAAAATAATATAGTTATAAATACTTTTAATCATCAATACGAAATGAAGGGTTAATATTGCGGGGATCAGCACCGCCCCGCCGTGACGGATTGGATTGGATTTTTCTTCCAAAGCCTGCAGTGCAGCTGTGTGTTTTGGAGAGAAGAGCATAGTTATGTGATCAACGCGCAAGTCAGTGAGCTAATCCGGTTTATTCCCATTTTAAATCATGTACTATTTAACCACGTATGACCAGAACGTAATCTGGATATAATGGGTTCCTCTTTTGTATGTCATCCTGTTCTAAACATCACCAATTAATTAAGCAAACCACTTAATGCAGGAATGTCGCTACTACTGTAAATAGCGGTGCTTGAACTCTATTGTCAGAGAACAAGAGAGTAAATTTCTACACATCGGTTTTTCCAAGACAACGATGAGGTCATAGCCTTGAATGGAGCAGCGACTGGCATGTAATATTCCCAGGGCTAAGAGATACATGTCATTTGCTATCAGTAATATATGATTTGAAATGCAAATAAAAAACATTTTCTATGAGACTTTTTCCTGACTTTATGTTTCACTATTATATTATGGGCTACTATATAAATCTTTTTAATCAAACCTGTAAAAATGTAATGATGTCAGAATATTGGACCCAGAATTCGAGGCGAGACAGGCAGTGGGAAAGTTCAAAACGTTTATTAAACACCAACAGGTGCGCAGGGCTGGGCGTCTGCTGCGGGGCAGATCTCTGCAGGGATAGGAGAATACTGGGCAAAAAACTCTGATTACTTCCAAAGAAAAATTATTATAAGAGCTGCAGAGTTCAGGATTATTCAACCACTCTGACGTTCCCCATAATTTGGCCTTTCCCCCTAACAGAGAGATTACATAGGCCACCTTGGCTCGATCAGAAGGAAACGCAGAGGGCTGTAATTCAAAATGAATTTCGCACTGAGTCAGGAAGGCTCTGCATTGATCAGGATCTCCTTTAAACGCTTCAGGAGGGGACAGACGTGGTTCAAGAGAAGCTTGACTATCAGTAGCAGACGTGGGCGCGGCAGCTGTCACGGGCGGGGCATAATCAAGGATCTCCTTTTACTTTGATCCACATCATTTCGCCACTGCCCGTCTGCCGATGGGTCCATGTTTTGGCCAGGTTATTCTGTAATGATCTCAGAATATTGGACCCAGAATTCGAGGCGAGACAGGCAGTGCGAAAGTTCAAAACCTTTATTAAACACCAACAGGTGCGCGGGGCTGCTCATCTGCTGCGGGGCGGATCTCTGCAGGGATAGGAGAATACAGGTCAGAGACTGGATGTGGAGCTGAATGCGACTTGGAGCTCAGCAGAATCCAGAAGGGAGATTTGACTGCAGTTGCGGCGGCCACGCCCCAAGAGTTTCTAGAGAGCGAGCAGCAGACGCCGCTGATCCACAGGACAGAAAACTGGTCATAATCAGGGAAGCAGACAGACTAAAGAAAGCTAGGAAACGTCTCACCAAAACACACAAATAACCTGGCGCTGATGGGAGGCAAACACACAGACAGGGAGCAAGGAGCAAAGGTAAAAACCAAACCATCAGCGCCAAGATCATGACAAAAATCCCATTTCCATTTATTTCGTTTTTAAAATTAAATAAAAAAATTAAATGCCAAAAATCCAAACGTGTCTGCTAGTTTAAAGTCCATCTTATTTATTTGAATATTTAACGAAAACATTGCAGATGCCACACACGCACACAAAATGACAGAAAGAAAGATCCGAGCGTTTTAGTTTCTATATATATATAATACCGTTCAAAAAATGTGAGTGTTTTCAAAAACTAGTGATTTTTTGAAAGAAAATAAAAGAATAAAAACAGTTAAGCATTTTAAAAACATCTTTACAAAAAAGGAACATAACAGCATTTTTTAAATAAATGATTTATTATGAGAACATATCATTTCACCATTTATTATATTTATGTATTTATTTAGATTGGATTAGATGTGATTAGATGAGCTTTATTGATCTCACAGCGGAGAAATTCACTCATCACATATTGGCATAGAAGATACTGAAGGTGCAAACATGGAGGAAAAAGGTGCATTAAGAATAAGCAATATATATACCGTATATCCAGGTATATACAGTATATCAAGATAAATAGGATTAAGGTGCATGTGTGCATGTATCACACACAATGAAAAACAAAACAAAAATAGGAAATGAAAAAATAAGAAATAAAGATATTTACAATCCGGATGGCTTATATACAGGTGGAGAAATATTGCACATTCAACATATTGCACAGCATATTGTTCACAGTCAATAAATACAAAACTATAATGTAGCTGCACAGTGGTTTTTACAGGAGTTATTGTTGATATAGTGCATTATTATAGAGTCTGGTGGCAGCAGGAACGAATGACCTGCGGTAGCGCTACTTCTTACAGACAGGGTGTCTACTGTACGTCTCTGACTAAAGGAGCTGCTCAGCTCCTCTTTTTATACATGGGAGGCTCATGCGTGAATGTCCAACGAATAACTCCAATTGTTGTTTCAAAAATAGAAAACCTGGTTTCATTACTTAGTTTTGCCCTGGATGTTGTAGCGTTTGTGGACGCTACTTGATAAAAACAATAATGTCACTACTGGAAAGTTACTTGATAAATAATGCAGCAGCGCTACTGCCCATCACTGGAAACTATGTAATGATAATGATAATAATAAATAATAACAACACACAAAAACAGTATAACAATACACCTGTTATTATCAGAGTAAGATGTTGAGGCTGTAGAATGATAATCCCTATGGTCTAATGTAATAAAAAAGCAATAAAAAATAAAAAAAACATTTAAGGCAACTCAGCCACAATTGGGATCGAACCCGCAATCTGTTGAACCACAGACCACTGAGCCTAACCTCTACGCTATCAGCTCGCAACACGTGACACCCCTCGCAGTCTGCTTCTTGACCAGACTGGGAGGGGTGTCACGTATTGCACGGCAAGAAAGTAACACACAAAAACAGTATAACAATACGCCTGTTATTATAAGAGTAAGATGTTGAGGCAGTAGAATGATAATCCCTATGATCTAATTTAATAAAATACGGTGTGGTAGCGACAGGTGGCTGCTTTTTTTTTATTACAGACCAAGCACAGAAACTCTTGATGGATTTTAATGAACACAGTTAAAGATTAGCTTGACTTTTGATCCTCAAAGCTGTCAACGGCACTTATATTTTACAAAACTAAAGAAGATATATATTTTCTTACATACCCTTTTGAATAACTTTGGCTTATCTTAATGAGGAATCAACTTTGGATATGATTTTAATTTCAACATCACCAGCCGCAGCACTGTCTCTGTCGCCTTTCTCTGGTTGCGCCTCAGTCCGTATCCCCCGGCTCCAACTTAATTAATTTTATTTTTCATTAAATAATAGAGATGCAGATAAATAGAAATAAACAGATCTCAGATAAGATCGGAGGTGTATCTATAACTACGCAACCATTTTCATAAAATAAGATTATGCAGTCCCTATGTTAAATTAATTCATTAACTTTATTTTAATCAAAAACAAAATAAAATAGCACAATATCACACCAAGATCCCCAATAAACCTGCTTTTCAGTTGACTGCAGGCCCACAAACGTCACCCTCAGCACGGCAGAGGTCCCAAGCGCCACCTGGTGGTGTTCCGGTACATTGCAGTTCTTTTTGAAATAAAAAAACTGGCCTCAGGAAATACATTGTGATTCACACAGGAATCACACAGGAATCACGCAGGAAACCGTCCATTTCCAACCAGTGCCCACTGTACATGTACAACCTGAGCCTCAGCCTGGGGGTGGTCCCCACCCTGTGGAAGACCTCCTGTGTGGTTCCGGTTCCCATATCAGCCGGATTGGAGCAGTGGTTCTAGAGGAAACTTATTTGGAAAATTACGGAAATGTTTGCATTTCTGGCCTCTAATAGTATCTTTGATTCCAATTATCTCTAAAAGTAATAAAGCCAAACACTTCAAACCTGGTAGATCTATAGAGGGTCCTAAAAATATTCAATCCCTAAAATATCAGCCGGATTGGAGCAGTGGTTCAAACTTATTTGGAAAATTCCTGAAATTGTTGGCCTCCAATACTAGCTAGCATCTTTAACTTCAATTATCTCAATAAAGCTAAACACTTAAATTTTCACAATCGATACAAACATTCCCACATATGTCCAATGTGAAAGATTATGAGGATATGAGCAATTGTGAAGAAATCTTTATTTAAAAATCTAAAGCAGCTTTGTTTCCAACACAGTGCTATTTAAACAAGTACACAGCGGGATCTAATTTGTCATATTGATAGCATGTCAGGTTTAGATTATGAACTAAATTAAAAACAAATATGTTGCATATACTCTATATTTATTTTCCTAATTATGTACAGCATTATAAAACAAAATTACAAGCAGGTTTATCAATACAGAAGATCCAACAATAACTGCCTTGCTCATTCTCCGACATTGTATACTGAGAAAAGTGGTTTTCACAAGCCTCACCATGCTCACTGCACTAAATATTAATATTAAGAAAATATTTACAAATTCTACAATGTCTAATAAGGCATCATTATGAATGTCAATGATGGTTACAATGGCTGCGTCTCAATTCGCAGGCTGCGTACTTCGGAGGACGCATTTTAAGGCCGCTGACGTCACAACGCTGCGCGGAGGCTGTCCCATTTGGCAAAAATTCTGAGGACGCTTAAAATGCAGCCTTAAAATGCGTCCCCCTTTTCCCCGAATTCTGAGGATGCATCGCTACCGTCCTTAGTGGCCTCACCTCCCACTAGATTTCCCGAGGTGCTTTGCGCGTTTTTTTTTTTTTTTTTAAGTAGTTGAAGAAGAAGAAGAAGAAAAAAGTCGGATTATACAGTTTATTACTAAGGATTAGAACTGTTAAAGCTTAATGCAGGTGAAGAAATAACATTAGTCCAGCTGTACTGGGCTGTCAATACTGCAAACATTTTGTTTTAATACTCAATAATGTATAGTTAATTTACAATACAGTATAATAAGGTTTAAAGTATAATTCGCTTGAAGAACAATACCGGCGTAATTATACAGAACAGTCATTTTGCCTGTTAACATAACAGAAATATGCTTTACATGTCATTTTGTTCCAGGGAGCAGACAGAGGAGTGGATAAAATGACCACTTCATCATCGGGGCCAAAAATACTACTGCAGTTGGATGGAGGGAAGAGTTGAGGCAGAATTCCATCTACATGTTGCATTTCTATGTAAAAGTCACACAAGTTAAAAGAAGTCCTGTTCAAACACCAACGTACAAATATAATCTTTCGATCACAACAAATGATGCCCAGATGACACTTTTTGTAAATCTCCTATTTGTGATAGAAGTGATCCTTGTGTGGGACAACTTAAAAAAAAAATACAAAGTGTGTTCAGGTTTGGATAATGTAATGAAACACACACACACACATATATATATATATATATATATATATATATATATATATATATATATATATATATATATATATATATATATATATATATATATATATATATATATATAGGGAAATTACATCTTACATTTATTATATTTATGTTAATTTACACTTTGAGTAAGCTTGAAAAAGTAATCTCCAGGTTACCATTCCAAAGTCTTTTTCTGCAGAATTTCATCAATCCATCCAAATCATCAAACATTCCTTTTTTCCAGCTTTAAAGAAACACTACAGAAAATATCATTTGTTGATACAAATTGTTTTCCTCTACTTTAGGAATGCAAAGATCCAGGAACAGGGCAGGGGGTCAGTGGGAAGCCTACTGCTGCCACCTGGCCCTGGTTTGTCCTCATCATCTGGGGGGTCGGGGTCCACTGTTCACCGCATTGTCCATCAGGGTTTGCAGGGCTGGCCCAATCGACGGCTGCCATGTTACTAAAAAAGTTTAAAAAGTAGCAGAAAATAATGACTTTACTAAAACTGTTTTCATAACCCTGAAATGAGAACAGCTAAAATGTAAGTACTTGCCATCTAAATGTAACAGTGGTCGGGTAGACCCTCCTCCAGGGGCAGACACCTCTGCAGACAGCGGGTCCCTACATGGAGCACCACTGACTGCCTCCAACACGTTCTCCCCCTCCTCATCCTCTGGCATGTCGTCCTGCTCTTCATCCTCTGGGGCCGTGATGTCACCGGCTCCCAGGCAGATGTTGTGCAGGACAGCACATGCCGTTATGACCTGTAGAAAAAAAAAGACAAAAATATTCACTTTAATTCAGTCATCTATCTTTTTTTCATTATCTTTATTACATGATTTATTAGAATTTAAAGTTTACTTGATCTAGATCCCCTTTTTATTTATTTTTTCGTTTTTATATTTATATTTTTTTCCTGTATTATGTTTTTTATATATATAATTGCAAATAAAATCAGGCAGTAAGGGGATAACAATTTAGACAAAAAATGTTTTTATTTCTCAACAGTTTGGCTTCTCAACACAACATTAGTGATAGCGAAAGTAGTTATTTAAGTCAGTTATTTACAGGGTTTGTACACATTTAACTATTCAATTCAAATTACTAAAGTTACAAACACATAAATTACAAACTTACAAATAAATATAAAATTTGATATTTAAACATATTCATCAATCTGCTGATAAGCGTTTATTTAATAACTGGTATATTCTGATCATTAGCAGGCCCCTGTGGGTTAGAATAATAGCAGGTATATCTTACCTCTCCACTGCGCTCTGCCAGCCTGAGAAAAATCAGTCGCCGGTTTTGCTGCCGCCGAAGCCGTCAAAGCCGACTCTCCTCCTCCAATAACAAGTAAATAAAAAAAATAAAATAAAGATTTCCATATCCATTTTTTTGTTTTATTGTAGGATTTTCATCTTTATCATCCGATCCACGCCACCGCTTACCGGGCGCAGCCATCTTTGTTTACATGCCGGCCTCATCACTACCGTCGTGGAGTAGTAATCGCCATGCGCTTAGTGGTAAGTGGGACGCTAACAGTCCGATCATTTGCATATGGCGGAAGGAAAATTAGTTCTAACTTCACGCTCGAATTATTTAAATAATGCAGGATTTCTGCGTGTGGAAACTTAAAGTAAGCTTGCTGGTGTGATATATTTTCAGACTATATAAACAGATTTTATTACCCAGAACACTGGAACGGGATGACATGATAGAAAAGCTAGCGTATGGCCTAGAAGGCACAACATTACGATAGGCTTATGTACAGTGAGAAAGGCCCTGAGGGAACTTGGCTGGAATTTTGGGAAGCCCAGATTTACTCCAATGACCCGGGAAAATAACAAAGAACGTCAAAGTGAAGAATGGAAGGCTGCTGGTGAAAAGTTTGACAACGTTGAATTGAAGTTGAAATGCAAATAAAAAACATTTTTAATGAAACATTTTCCTGACTTTATGTTTCACTATTATATTATGGGCTACTATATAAATCTTTTTTTAAGCAAACCTGTAAAAACCCCATTTCCATTTCTTTCGTTTTTCAAATTAAATAAAAAATAAAAATGGCAAAAATCCAAACGTGTCTGCTAGTTTAAAGTCCATCTTATTTATATGAATATTTAACAAAAAGTTATAATGAAATGACAGAAAGATCCGAGCGTTACAGTTACAGCGCAGGATCTATGACGGCGCTGATTGGATACCGAGTTTGGGGAACCCCTTCCGGAAATGGTGATGGAATGACGTTGCATGAACCCCCCTCCCTCCCTCTGGGATTCCCAATGGATTGCAGATGCCACACACGCACACAAAATGACAGAAAGAAAGATCCGAGCGTTTTAGTTTACCACAGATTGGTGAATTTAGATCAAGATATAAGAAGCATTATTTCTACATAACATGGCATCAAATATCCTGTAGCTATAAGTAGCCTTTAATAATCTACTATTAATTAATACACTTAATTTCAATGAAGGTTAAAAGAAAAACGCCCGAAACGTCACGGTATTAAAAAAATACCTTACATTTATGCTCACATAATGCTCTTGCTACAGCCAAGTTTCTATAAGGCAACATAAGTCAATGTGATTATCACAAATCAAGTCAATAACTAGCAGAATTTTAGAGGAAAGAGATCTTATGTTAAACAGACCACATTTAATCATTTAAACTCTTTCTGCTTCCTGGTCTGCACCCTGGGTGATCAGGGTTTTGGATGACAAATAAATTTGGCCAGATTCCTAGAAAGAGGAGCTGCATCATCCAAAGTTGGATGGATGCCATCTGTCCGAATCAGACCAGGGTTTCCCCGAAAGGATTGCCAATTATTAATGTAGCCCACGTTGTTTTCAGGACAGCACCTAGACAACCAGCGGTCGAATGACGACAGACATTTGAATTGAGAAAGCTTCCTGGAGAGGTGGCGAAACGTCTTCAAATCTTGAAAACCAAGTCCAGTGGATTTTTTTTTTACTTTTACGGAATGACTATGACCTGGATGACTGATAATCTTCATTAGCGTAGAGTGATTACACAAACTTGAAGAAGGGAGGGGGGCTTGCAGGACAACTGGAATTCTCTGGGACTTGTAGTGTTAATAGGGTTAGATGTCATTCAGCCCCCTGTAATCGATAAAAGGCCTCAGGGACCCGTCCTTTTTACCAACAAAGAACCCAGCTCCAGCAGGAGAGTAGGAAGGTCTGATTATCCGAGCCTTTAGGGACTTCTCCACATATTTCTTCATAGTTTGGTTTTCTGTAATAGATAGAAAGACGTCCCCAAAGGGGTAAGGTACCTGGAAGAAGCTTGATGGCACAATCACAAGGTCTATGAGGTGGGAGTGCTGTGGCTCTAGACTTGTTAAAAACTTCCTTCAGGTCATGGTACTCTGACGGAACCTTGAAAAAATCCAGGTAAATCTCTTCCATGGCGTATTCTGGGACACATCCGGAATTTCCAGATGATAAGCAGGTGGCTGAACAGGACCTTGACCAACCCAGGATCCCCTTAGCCTGCCAGTCAATGTGGGGATTTTGCTTCTTTAGCCATAAAGCTCCCAGAATAATGGATAACTGGGGGGAGTGGAAAAAACAAAAGTGATCTCCTCCAGATGATTTCTTACCAAAGTTAGACTGACCTTCTCAGTGACCTCATTAGATTTGTTTATTTGGTGTCCATCCAGGGCGGGAACATTATCGGTAGAAGGTGCCGGGAGAAGTTTGAGGCCATTGTTCTTGGTAAAGGACTTGTTCAACAATTCAGTATCTGCTCCTGAGTCAATAAATACTGAGACCTGGTGGGAAAAAGAGGAGACCAAAATGTTAGCAGGGAAGTAGAGTGAGTAGACAGTCATAGAGCTATGGCTCAGTAGAGAACCCCTCACCGCAACCACGCCTGGCCTTTTAGCAGGCATTTCGCGGCAACATAACCCTGTTCTCCACAGTAAAAGCACAGGTTCAGTTGCTTACGACGAGAACACTCCTCCTGAGAAACCTTAGTTATCCCCAATTGCATGGGCTCTGGATTGGATGTTTGGGAAGCAGGAGGAGGGGAGCTTCTCAGCCAGGGGTGAGATCCTGAGTAGGAGGCTGGGGTAGACAAATCCTCCCTATGTCTTCTCTCTCTTCTCCTCTCAGAGAGCTGGAGATCAATTTGAGTAGCCAAATCTTCCAGTTCCTTCAGTGAGGTGGGATATCCTTTGGTAGCCAGCTGATCCTTGATATTATCATTTAGTCCTTTCATAAAGGCATCCTTTAATGCTTCCTGATTCCAACTGCTGTCAGCTGCTAGCACATAAAAATTGATGATAAATGAGGTAAAACTCTTTTCACCTGCATTAAGGAATACAATCTCCTGGCGGCCTCACGGTTAGGGAGAACATGGTTGAACACTCTAATGAGCTCCTTAGAGAATGCAGAGTAAACACAGGACACAGGAAACAGAGTTATTCTACCATTGAGCTGTGCCCTATTGTTTAGCTTTACCTAATTATAGTGAAATGACGAATGCCACTCTGGAGCGCTCGGTAGAGAAGGAGGATGGTTGCAACTCAATGAGTATCTCACACTGAGTAAAAAAGACTCGACACTGCTCTGGGTGTCCTTTAAATAATTCTGGAGGGGTCAGCTTTCGTTCCTTAGCCATGCTGGAAATGGTATGGGGATTAACGGCAGCTGGATGTGAGGGCGCCTGAGCAGAGACAGGAGACAAGGTGTGTAACATGGAAATAATTTCCGTCATTCCTGCATCAAGGCGAGTGATGGAATTGTCCACATTGCTTTGCCACTGCTGTGCTGGCGAGGGGTCCATTTTTGGCCAGATTATTCTGTAATGATCCAGACAGAAGAGTCACATTTTCAGCAAGAACACAGGATAAGGACTTAAGCAGTTTATTCAAAACTCAGGACTTCGGATCACATCCACCGAGGACCAGGGATTAATTAGAAGGGAGATTTAGGTTAGTGGAAGGAGTTCAAATAATGAAATGCATGAAACCAACAAAACCACAAACCTTATAAGAGTCCTCTCTTCAGCAAGATCAGCAGCTTGAACTGAGCAGATAGTAGAGACACAGCTTAGCCCGCATGCGGTGCTGCTTCTGCTCAGGACTCAGTCTGCATAGGTTCTGGAGAGGAAGGACTGGAAATGACTTCTGCTATAGCAGAGTGGTTGGTAACAGGAAGAGGTTTGGGATGTGTTATTCTGTTACCTCTCTCCTTGGCACGGGCTCGAATCCGGTTATCCAAGCGGATCGAAGGTTTTATGAGGTCCTCCAGCATCTCAGGATCATCAAGAGTAGCGAGCTCATCCTTTATAGGATCATTTAAGGCGTTAGAATAAATGCATTTGAGGGCAGCGCTATTCCAACCTGAATCAGCAGCCAAAATGCGGAAGTCATAGAGAAATCAGGTACAGACTTCTGTCCCTGTTTAAGATTCAATATATCACGGGAACTAAGCGTTTTATCCAGGTCCTGATTAAAGGTCTGCTTAAACTCAGTGAGAAACTCCTCAAAGGAGCAACCATAATTAGGAGTAGAAGAAAATCTCACCTCTGCCCAGTCCAAAGCTCTGTCAGTTAGATGGAAATCTTAGATGTATCCAGAAGAAACTTACTGGGAGCGTGGTTGAACTGCATTATACATTGCACGAGGAAACCCCAGCACTTATTGGGGTCCCCATCAAACCTGGGCGGACTGGGCAACAGGCACTCAGAAAAAAGGGAAAAGACAGGAGCTTGAGTTGCTTGAGGTGGGGCAACCTTGACGGCCGGGCCGGTAGCCTGGAGGGAAGCAAAACGAAGTCTTCATGAACTGATCAATTGTTCTGTCAGAACAAATACTGTTTTGTAACCTTGTGTCATGTTCTGTTAATAAAAGACGGCTGCAGGAGGGGATTCAGAGAAAGAAAGCTTGAAGTTGGGTTGGGCTTTTTCTTTCCGCTCCTGCAGAAGCTGCTTGAATCTCTTCCTGTGTAGACTAAATTTCTATTTATATGCAAATCTACATTTTCTGAATCCAACATTTTTGGTGCCAAAAGCCGGGAGTCAAGATTCAATTGTCCAGGAACGTGTGGGACCAAGGCCAAGAATCTGTTGACAGCCGTCCTCCCTTCGCCGGACGGGGCCCATAGGTTGGTCTAGCCCTGCCCTGGGCATATTGGTGATGACTTCAGAGGAATTTCTCTACACAGCAAAGGGTAGGCCAACATCTTTTGATCAAAAGTTGGTCTGGGAACATTTAAGTTACAGCTGTAATCGCAAGAATATTTGACAAGACCAAGTCTTGTTGACGGATGTGGCATCTGGGTATTCTATGTCACTGTGTGAGACTGTGTGAGAGTGTGTGAGGAAACAATCAAACCTTTCAGGTACTGTTGTATCATGCTAAAACAGTAGGGGTTAATACAGTACAACTCTTGTGGATGCAGAGGCAAGAATTTCTCACCTGAAAAGGTAGAAGCAGAAATTACCACAACAGTTTTTGGGTGCTGTCCTGCTGAATACACATCCAGTGCGTAGAATACCCTAGGTGTTTGTACTGGACTAAATTCTTTAAAATGGGTAAAGGTCAAAATAAATTTAGGGTTAATTTAAAATCTATGATTAGAAGTTTGTAGAAGCGCAGGATCCAACAAAAAATAAACACTTGAATATATGGTTTTAAAAAAAAAAATGGGTTTGTGGGACGCCTCTATTCCAAGATAAAATTATAAGAACTAAATGATAAAATAATGGAACTAAAGTGAGCCAGGGAGGTAAAAGAATTGAAAAGGCTGGGTTCAGGGAAGAGTATAGAGGAGATCATAAGGAGATGAAAAGTTTGTATCAGATTGATCCAAGTAATTTAAAATACAGGTGCTGGTCATAAAATTAGAATATCATGAAAAAGTAGATTGATTTCAGTAATTCCATTTAAAAAGTGAAACTTGTATATTATATTCATACATTACATACAAACTCATATATTTCAGATGTTTATTTTGTTTAATTTTGATGATTACAAATGACAACAAATGAAAATCTCAAATTCATCATATCAGAAAATTAGAATATTGTGAAAAGGTTCAAAATTGATGGCCCCTGGTGCCACACTCTAATCAGCTAATTAACTCAAACCACCTGCAAAAGCCTTTAAATGGTCTTTCAGTCTAGTTCTATAGGCTACACAATCATGGGGAAGACTGCTGACTTGACAGTTGTCCAAAAGACGACCATCGACACCTTGCACAAGGAGGGCAAGACACAAAAGGTCATCGCTAAAGAGGCTGGCTGTTCACAGAGCTCAGTGTCCAAGCACATTAATAGAGAGGCGAAGGGAAGGAAAAGATGTGGTCCAAAAAAGTGTACAAGCAAGAGAGATAACCGCACCCTGGAGAGGATTGTGAAACAAAACCCATTCAAAAATGTGGGGGAGATTCACAAAGAGTGGACTGCAGCTGGAGTGAGTGCTTCAAGAACCACCACACACAGACGTATGAAAGACATGGGTTTCTGCTGTCGCATTCCTTGTGTCAAGCCACTCTTGAACCACAGACAGCGTCAGAAGCGTCTTGCCTGGGCTAAAGAGAAACAGGACTGGACTGCTGGTGAGTGGTCCAAAGTCATGTTCTCTGATGAAAGTAAATTTTGCATTTCCTTTGGAAATCAAGGTCCCAGAGTCTGGAGGAAAAGAAGAGAGGCACTTCATCCACGTTGCTTGAAGTCCAGTGTAAAGTTTCCACAGTCAGTGATGGTTTGGGGTGCCATGTCATCTGCTGGTGTTGGACCATTGTGTTTTCTGAGGTCCAGGGTCAACGCAGCCACATACCAGGAAGTTTTAGAGCACTTCATGCTTCCTGCAGCTGACCAACTTTTTGGAGATGCAGATTTCATTTTCCAACAGGACTTGGCACCTGCACACAGTGCCAAAGCTACCAGTACCTGGTTGAAGGACCATGGTATCCCTGTTCTTAATTGGCCAGCAAACTCTCCTGACCTTAACCCCATAGAAAATCTATGGGGTATTGTGAAGAAGAAGATGCAATACACCAGACCCAACAATTCAGAAGAGCTAAAAGCCACTATTAGAGCAACCTGGGCTATCATAACACCTGAGCAGTGCCACAGACTGATCGACTCCATGCCACGCCGCATTGCTGCAGTAATACAGGCCAAAGGAGGCCCAACTAAATACTGAGTGCTGTACATGCTCATACTTTTCATGTTCATACTTTTCAGTTGGCCAACATTTCTATAAATCCTTTGTTTTTATTGGTCTTCAGTAATATTCTAATTTTCTGATATGATGAATTTGAGATTTTCATTTGTTGTCATTTGTAATCATCAAAATTAAACAAAATAAACATCTGAAATATATGAGTTTGTATGTAATGTATGAATATAATATACAAGTTTCACTTTTTAAATGGAATTACTGAAATCAATCTACTTTTTCATGATATTCTAATTTTATGACCAGCACCTGTACTTGTGTGGAAGTTAGAGTATGAAATAGATGGTGTGTGGAAGTAGATCAATGGAGAAATGTTATGTGCCGGCTAAAAACAAGCACTAGTGCAAAAATAGATAAATAAAAAAATTAATAAATACATACATAGATAAATAAATAAAAAATTAAATAAATAGATCTAATGTTGTGTTTGTCCGTATTTTAATTGTATGTGTTTCTGTCTTTAAAGTTATGTTTGTGGGTTTTTTAAGTTTTTGGTGTGTCCAAAAAATAATGAAACACAGTTTAGAAGGAGACAGCCTGGGGGGGATGTCAGGTGGTTCAATGACTGCAGCGTTGATCCAGTTGACAGCTTTCCTAATGCGTCTGCAGGGTCTCCAAAATTATTACGTTCGGAACCAAAAAATTTTTAATTAATAACCCACAAGAAAATTATTTTTGTCATGAAAGCTACATACAGGGAATAAATAAATTAGAGGGATTAAATAAGTGAATTGTGCAAGCTAAGACATAGAAACAGCTATGAAGTGTAGTTTGAACCATAATTGGGCTCAAGGAAGGGGCCGGTGGTCACAGGGGAAAAACAAGGGGTCACGTAGAAAGCACAATAGGTGCTACAATTATGATAAGGAGGGCCACTTTGCTCGAGAATGTCCAGACCCCCACAGAGTGACCCTCCCTGTCGCCAATATTATGACCAGCACTGACGCCAGAAGTCATGTGCACCAGCAAAAAGCGAGGAGCAGTTAATTGTGGACCCAGTGGAGGTCCTGGACCTACAGCAAATTTTCCTTTCCTTTTTTAAACACATCAGAAAAACCATACTGGGATTTAAACATTCAAGGAGTAAAAGTACAATTCTTGTGTGATACCGGGGCCGATACATCCGTTCTGAGGAATACAATACCTCAGATTTAACCGGGATCAAAATGGATCACTGTAGTGTCTGCTGATGGGAGAATGGCAGTTCAGCATGTTTCTGAATGACAATTGGTCACTGATGAAGAGGGATTCACGGTGGAAGCTGATTTTATGTTGAGCCCATACTGTCCAGTTAATCTATTAGGCAGAGATTTGTTAAGGGAATTGCAATTAGCTATGGTTCCTACAGACAAAGGCATGTCAGTGAGAAGATGTATAGATTTTATGCTACATTATGCTACAAGGGGAAGTTTCAGCAGAGCTGGAAGCAGCTGACACACATGGGATACATTCAGGCTCATTCCAAAAAACATGAATAGTTCTAGCAATCAATGGACAGGCAGTTAGACTTATATGCGATTCAGGAGACTGTAATACTTGTGTTAAAGATAATGTAAATGCTAAAACAATCTAAAAAGCAAATTTTTGTAAAATCAGCAAATAATCAAACATCCTAGGAATGTATGTCAACCTTCAAACAGGAAAAAGGTTGCAAGGTTGCATGTTTTTGTAGTAATATCACCAACTCACCCATTGATCTGTAAAAGTGAGACTTGATGGAAAATTAGGCATTGCAATTTTCCCCACGCTGGGGGGAATGAAGGCTGTATGAATAATACATGGTGTTGCAACTAAATCCTCCTGTATTTTATGCAACATGCTTATCATCTCTGCTCCATGTCCATCTGTTCCAACTATGGAAACAGCCTTATAAAATTCTGTTCAATGTAAAACCCAAGTTCAAGATTTAGCATGTGTTAAAATAACTCAGCATTCTTTGCTATCACAATTTGATGAAAATGATTTCAAAGATTTTCCAAATGCTTTATGGTGTACAGGAAAAATGGATGTAGGACTGTTGACAACTATAGAATTAGTTAACATAGTTCCTAAATCAGGACAAGGATAAAACAATATCTGCTAAAATGTGAAGCAAAGGACAGTATAAAACCAGTTATACAAATTTTAGCGGGTGCAGAAACAAGTTGGTTGTTTGGGCCATGTTATTTCAGAAGAAGGTAAAAAGCTACAAGAATGTCTTTTTAGAATTGTGCAATTACTGCATTGCTTAGATTCCACATTATGAAAAAAAAACATAGCTTTTCTTAAGTTTTCTTTATGACACACTAATAGCTATGTCAGAGTAGCAGACAGCAATTCACAAAGCTGAATGTAGAACTTTTCTCAGCAACTGTCTTAGCTTTGTGAAATTATCAAAAACCAGGCATCCAAATAGTTGATGGTTAAGCAAGTTATATGACCTCTGTGTTGTTACAGTCTCATTGTGAAAGGCTCATGCCTGTAGTGTCCTATTTTGAGGGTTAAGGGGGACCCGTGGAAACAATAGTTCCCCCATATTTTTATTTTTATCTCTATTATGTTGTGTAGTTGGATATATATACAGTGGGGCAAAAAAGTATTTAGTCAGCCACCAATAGTGCAAGTTCTCCCACTTAAAAAGATGAGAGAGGCCGGTAATTTTCATCATAGATATACCTCAACTATGAGAGACAAAATGAGAAAAAAAAAATCCAGAAAATCACATTGTCTGATTTTTAAAGAATTTAATTTGCAAAATATAGTGGAAAATAAGTATTTGGTCAGTTACAAACAAGCAAGATTTCTGGCTCTCACAGATCTGTAACTTCTTCTGTAAGAGGCTCCTGTCCTCCACTTGTTACCTTCATTAATGGCACCTGTTTGAACCTGTTATCAGTATAAAAGACACCTGTCTACAACCTCAAACAGTCACACTCTAAACTCCACCATGGCCAAAACTAGAGAGCTGTCAAAGGACACCCGAAACAAAATTATAGACCTGCACCAGACTGGGAAGTCTGAATCTGCAATAGGTAAACAGCTTGGTGTGAAGAAATCAACTGTGGTATCAATTATTAGAAAATGGAAAACATACAAGACCACTGTTAAAGTGAGGAGGATTTGTCCCCTTGGAAGTAAAGGCTGTAGCGCCCCGGGGGCCTCCTCACCGGTTCTTTTCCTGGGAGCAAGTTATTTACTACTCTTAACTCAAACTCGGTAAAACCATATAAAAAGGGACTATAAAAACAGGAGTAAAAAAGTAACTGTTTATTCCAGATCAGGTCGTTACAGGACAGAGAAAAACGCTTAGAGCTTGCACAGCTGTGGTCTCAAAAATCACGTCCCAGAGCGTCCGGCAAAGTTTGAGCCCCGAACAAGGTCATCTCCTGCTTCTTATACCTTCTGAGTCTGTGTTGCATCATGTGGATGCTTAGCTGTCCGTATCAGAAACTGACACGCCATCCATGTCTTGAACTCCATGCAGGTTGCCTCTCTGTCTCGGGGTACAGATACAGCAGCTCTCCTATCAGACCGGCTCCAAGATGTGCCCATATCCTGTGTACTCTTAAAGACACGAAGGCTGTCTTGATTAGATGACCTCCGTACACACCGTGACATCCACAATGTAAAGGAAGGCCTTCTGCTCTGTCTAATCTGACTAACAAATTAACAGTGCACATGATGTATAAATAATAAAACCTAACAACTCCCCCTGATAAGTTACCGTTTTTACAGGTAACTTAAAAACACAGGAAGTGACACATCTTCGAAGAACCGGGTGACTCAGAGAGCATCTATAATTAGTCATGTATCATTAATTAGGGATCAAAAGTAATCACAATCAAAACTTCACAGACCAAATGTTCTCACTCAAGACCACAGTTTCAGCATTTAACTACAATTTGGGTTTCATCTAATTAAAGGAAAGCTGTTTTAGTTTCCTATGCGCACATTATTTTAAGTTACCTTAGACTAGTTAACCTAAGCCTATAAATCTAATAAGGCCAAATTCATCTACTCTCACTCCCACCTGGAGGCCTCCTAAATGTGACCGCTCCTCATGGATAAACCATCCATCCAACTTTACCAATCATTCAGTCACAGTAGGGGACATCACAGGACAGGTCGGGCCGTTCTCCACCGGAAAACCCTACCCTCTCTAAAAGGTAGTAAAAACTGGGGTGACCCCAGGGAAATCCCACTCTTGGCCAATCTGAGCAAGAAACCCTGTTTTGAATCTGACAATTATCATTACCAACTACTTAAAGAACCTTTAAGCCAATTAGGTTCGGAGTCTTTCTATATCAAAGAAAAAGTGGCATAAAACTTGATCTTGGTGGGTCTGGAGCAAAATATTTCCATGATTTTCATCAAAACAAAATAAATCAAAACATATACATATCAATTAGGTAAAAGTCAAGAATTATCCTGGTCTGAGTTAAAAACAAATTGTGAATATCACTGATGATGATGAATTCTTTCAGTGTCTCTATCACTCATAAATCTAATTGATCAATAAGTCTCGTATGGCCTCCTCCACATCCTCTTTGGTCTCCATGCAGTCCGATGGCAGATAGATGCTGAATCCACCTGGTGGTTCTCATGGACTTTTCTCATCACAGTTCATCAATCCATTCCTCCGGGATCCATCGACACACAGAAAGTACAGTCAGTGTTCTTATCATGATAAGCAATGTCTTTAATGAGCAAGTCTTTATTTACTCAAAATCTAAGTGCAGTCACATCCAGATATTCTTATCCACAATTACTTTCCCTTTATCCCTTAAATCACCATTAAATTGACTACATTCAAATTAATTATCCATGGACTCTGTGTTTTTTCAGCAGATTATTTCAGTGTCTATTTAAAAAAAAAGAAAAAAAAGAAAAATCCCCAAAAACATTAGATTTAACCTACCTTTCAATGCCTGGCAGTTGAAAGTAATTTATAACAGTATGTATTCAGACTGAACATCCTATGGATGTTTCTGCTCATTATTTTTTGTTCATGTAAGGTAAAAATCTACTCCAACTAATATAATCTCATTCAAGGAACCTGTAGATCTTTAGAAAACATTTAACCCTTTTTTACACATTGTAACACTCAATTCATGGATTAAATAAATGAAATTTAAAACTATTTTTACATCATAGCATATTTAGTTTTAGTTTCGTCTAAACTTAGAACTGCATTTTAGTTTACTTTTATCCCCTCCCCATTGAAAATGATTAAAAGTTCTTTAAATCACTAAGAAAGACCCAGCTTGGTGCAGTTTCCTCCTGTTTAAAACTCCCCCATCAGACCTTGTATCCGTGAATGTTAGTGCATGAAAGAAAAACTCATTCCCTCGTGGACCCTCATGTGGCCTTCGAGTCATTAACAGTGTGTGGGTGTGTTGTTACGTGACAGTATGTGTGTGTGTGTCTATGTGAGTGGATCTATATGTGTGAAACTGGTCAGGAGCCATCCCGCTACTGGTTTGGAAGAGAAAGTGTATCTTGGAGCAGTGGTCCTCTCCAACATGCAAAAAAGTTCGATGTTCGGACAAGTCCATCAGTTTTTCCTCTGTTAACACAGCAGCTTTGAACCATAAGAGTCTTGGGGCCCACGTGTCCCCACACCCCCTGAAGGATACATCTTTACCTGTGTCATCATCAGTATCACATAGAGGTAGAAGGAAACAGAGCATCAAAGATGTTCCTCCCTTCAAGAGGAAATGTCATATTGAATCGTTTATCTGCTCAGAGCACAGGATTGTACTCTGACTTGCTGCTGCGTTCCCAAAACTCAGCAATATACAGTTCATGAAGGTGTTGAATTCGACTGCTCCCCCTCTATGCAAAGTGTCCAGCTATAGTCCATTTAAAATATTCTCCAAAAAAAAGCAGTGCTCCGATGAGAAAAAAACCCCCAAAACAAAAAAAAAAAAAAAAAAAAAAAAAAAAGAAAATCTGTTCCAACATTCCCAGAACCAGTCAATAGTTGTCATATCTGGACCCCTGACCAGATCCAAAAATGTGCAGGAAACATAATCCCTTATATGCGTTATCTCAGATTAACTACCATATTAAGTGTGCATTCCCTCTAAAGTATTAATTGCAGCTGTAGTGAAGTAAAGTCAGGTGTTCTTATTGCTTCATGCATTAAAAGTATGGTTACCCATCCCCCAAACTGTATATAGCCCCTCAAATGCTATTTATAACTCCGCTCGCAGTAAAAAACAAAAAAAACTAATAATATTAATCAAAACAAATAAAATAAAAATAAATGGTGAAGTTTTAGTTCCTGGGCCTGTTATTGAATTGCCATAAGCTCATTAACTTGTTAAGTCTTCATCGTTATTGCTTATATTGAAAGAAACCATCATTTGCTTTAAACATTTGCTCCTAAAACTTTCTAATTTCTCCTAAATTGCATTTTGTTGATGCTACTTTACCATTCCCAAATGTTAAAGTTTCAACTTGTTGTCCCTTTAATATTCTGCTAATTAACAACTGACCAAACTATTTATCAAAAAAAAACAGTCTAATTTATCACATAGTAAAAACATCTCTAAATCCTCTTTTTATCTCTCCATTTAAGAATACCTCACCCCCTGATGATATAGAGAAAATTTAGCAGACCATTTAAAACCTGTCGATAAAGTTACTCCTATAATTTATATTCTATGTTGTTGCCATCGCTACTGATATTTTTCTTTAAAAAAAAAATAATAATAAAAATCCCCAACTACTGCCGTGTTGTTTAGAAAGATATTACATCTATCTGTTGATCCCCGTAAAGCAAATATATTATTCATAGATCTGTATTAATAAACTGGTTTAAAATAAGTTGCCCATAATTTTTTATTGTGAATAAGAAATCTGGTGTGTCAGTTCACTTATCTTTTTCCATCCGTCTTGTCCGATGATCCCATTACCTCCTATCAACCCATCACTGTCAGTGGCCTGTTCTCATCTGAAGCAGTGGTCATCCAGTCATGTCCTTAATGTTCGCATCATAGCAGCTGCAACCCATCCCTCCTTCTGAAGTTTAGGAGCAAAGTTAGTCTCTGTGCCCCTTGTAGGTTAATCCATCCTGCGACTCAAGAAAGAAAGTGTCCAATGTCTCTCCAAACAAAAAATCCATTGTTCATTATGAAGCATTTCCATCAGTAGTGTAGTCAAAACTATTCAAACAAAATTAACATGTCTTCTTATTCTTCTTTTTTTTTTTTTCTAAAGTCTAAGATGTTAGTAAACAAACAGAAAAAGACAAATATACAGACACAAACAACGACAAACATGTAAGACAACAAAAAACCCCAGTGGTGCCTCCGACTTCTCCAAAAAGTTGTTGGTTCATCTTGTCATTCACTTAATGCCTCTGCCAGCATGATCGCTCTTAATGGGGGCGCAATTCCACCCCAACAAAAGTCTGTGAGCTTCAAACCACCACATCAATCTGTACCTCATAGGTCATATCAGAACCAGAGAGGAATTAAAACAAACTCAGAGCTCGCCAGAATGGCCTTCAGCCAGGAACAAAACATGCAGCTCACAATCTCTACACCATGTATCTGGCATGCTGCGTTCTTACACCACCTCTCTCATGTCCTAATCCATGGTTACGATCCAGTCCAGTTACTAACCAAGTCAGTCTAGTCAGTCCGAACCTATTCAAATCCTCCTATCAAAAATTTTTCAACTATCTGAACCTCTCTCTCTCTCTTGCTTTAGTCACTCTCAGCCAAGTTGTCCATTTCACATGCCAGAACTTCTGCAGTTGTTGGGAAAATAAGGGTTAATGCACATCTTAAACAAAACACAATGAAGGATGAGACTTATGTCAGCCTGTCCTGGAAGTTGTTAACATTTAAGGATAGTTACAAACACAGCCTGAAAAGAAAAAAGAACATGTTTAAGCAAAAACGATCTCCTGATCCTCCTTAAATGGGCCTCTGAATAATCATGCCTGCTCATTGACAGCCTCACTGTCACTCTCTACAAGCAGGGAAAAAGTAAATGACCCCTCTGGTTTGTTACCAGGAAAAAGCAATCAAAAAGTTCATCAATTAGTCAATAGTTTATCACTGCATTCACAGAAATTTGTAAGTTAGTAGAATTTAACACGTCATGCAAAGAAAGTGAGGCCCAGATGAACAGTGAAAAGATAAGTGGTAGTAATGATGAGAGATTCAAATTAATCAATGTGTGCTTAGGCAGTTTCCAAATGGCATTATACACAGATAAAAATAAAATGGATAAAAACTGAATGCTGAAAAACCCAGGGTCAGATCACACCGAAATTGTTTTTAACTCCCCAGCCTTGTTTATAAAAGTTGACCCCGCTAATCTGCTGAGCTCCTGCGGGTATCTTGGCCATATGCTGGGTCCAGTTCCAGCTCGAAGTGTGATTTATCCTGTCCCTAATCAATCTCTAATAAAATCCTAATGAGAGAAAAATTAAACTAATCAATCTCTAATACAATTCTAATGATTGAAAATGAAACTGAAACTTAAAATTAAAATCATGTAATGCCCCCGTCTGAGATTTTAGTTTCCCAAAAAGTAAAAACACCCATTCTGCTTCTTTCTGGATAATTACTTATATATTTATTTATTTATCTATTTTTAATCTATAATCTATTAATCTACAGTATCTCAGCTGCACTCCACACTCAAAAATTACCTCACACCTAACAACAGCAACCTGCTCTGGTCTTGTCACAGCCTCTCGTAGGTGGGGCCCCTGAGCAACATGTTTTATACGATTACCCTTCTGTTATGCCCCCAGTGCTCCTTCTCAATCCTGTAAAAATATCGTGTTAATGTCACATCAAAAAATATTATTAATCATTTCAAAAATGGTACCACACACATTCTACCTCACATGCATTCAACATTTAGGACAGACAGACAGACATTGGCTACATAAAGTTTGTTTAATCCATCAGTATCAATTTTGATTTATCTTCACAGAGGAATTTTTCCAATTTAAACAAAAATCATAATTTTTTCACCAGTCCGGTCTTGAGACCTCTGCACCAGTGCTTTTCAGCCTCATGTTAGGATCCTTGTTAAACTATATGTGCACATTTATAGAAACCCAAGATTTATTTGCTCACGTTAGACACCAAAATAAGTTTTCACACCCAATGCTTTTTAATTCTAAGTGTCCCCCAAAAATGACATGTTGGAATTTTCAAAAAGGAGAAAACCTCTAAGGGGTTCTGAAAAGGTGGTATGTTTTGTTTTTCTCCTGAAAATCCCATTACCTGTGTAGTTTTTTGAGAGGTGGGCACATAAAGATTCAGGGTGCTGTATCTGGCCCCTATATCAACCATAAAAGGACAGTTACTGCCCTCAATCAAAATATATATCACTGCTGCTGGAAATTTCCAAAAACTACCTCCATAACTACATAACTAATGGGATCCCGGCCTCCCTAGTATTGCTGGGGGTGGGGCGGCTTGCGGCACTGGCATCTCTGTCCCTCTCTCAGTTCACTCCTCTGGGACTGCAAACGGTGTGTAGGATAACCGTTTTGACACCACTTTGCTCTTTGTCCCATTCGTCCGCAGACCCAGCAAGTGATATACCTGTCGTTTTGATCGTATCCTCTGCCCCTCTCTCTGCCACGTCCCCCAGCAAGCGCTGCTGCCTGTGCGTATTGGTACATCTGGTAGTTCTCCTCCGCGTGCCTGCTGGCAAGAGTCACATATTCAGGGTTAGTCATATTTGTCTGGGTATTGTTATTCTGTGAGTTTTTTGCTTTATTTTCTTTTTTCCGTTCCTTCATAAGAATACAGTCTGTTTCATTTGGGTAGGTAGCTCTTAGGGCTGCCCAAAATTGGTCCGACACTGGGGCTGCTTTTTTAGGATCTGTAAGTTTGTATCTAAACAAGGCACTATCAGTAGATGTTAGGGGGTTGTAGCTGACCGTCTGTACTCTAGCTGCATCGTTATATGTCTGAACTAATGGCATCTGGACTACCATCTCCCTGTCACTTCTATTATTCTCCTTACTCAGGTTATATTTGCTTCCAGCGGGGTCAGGCGGCTGTGAGTAGGCAAGCTTGTTCTGTGTTATTTTTATTGCATCCTTGACTAGTTCCCTAGCTCTATCAATCCTGTCATTTATCATCAAAAGGCACTGATCCTCTGTGTGCGGTTGTCCCATGTTCGTAGCTCCCTCCTGTCCCCCATAGCAAAACTGTTCCTCATGTTTAAACACCCCTTGTCTGTCCGTTACTTTATTTAACTGCATCCGTTTTTCTGCCAGCTGTTGATCCATCTCCTGCAGTTGTAGTTGCAATTCTAATCTTCTCCTTTCCATTTGTATCATATCTTCCTCATTGCTATCCGTATGTGGCTTACTCTGCTCATCCCTCCCTCTTAGACTGTCAGCTGCCCCTAGACTGTGCCCTTCATGTGCTGTGCTTATTCTATACATCGTTGACACTCGCTGAAATGCTTTATTTACCGCCTCCTTTATTAAATCTTGCATCTGAAACTCCTGTCGTACCTCTTGTCTCAAATCTTCCTCTGTAGGCCTTATTTCACAATTTATCTGACCTTCACGCAACTCCATAACAGGCATCTGCACACATGGGTTTGATGGAAACATTGCATCACAAGCCTTACGAAACATTTCTCTGACACCTTGGTGTGGACTGGGGTCCATAATAGGCTCTGTTTCTGCAATATTAGATGTATTCATGGGAGGTTTTTCTTACCCTCTGAAGTGTCGAGTGCCTGCTCACCTCCCTGAGCCCCGTTTTGCTCCACCTGCTCCTGTTCAGAATCCTTGTCAGAAAAATAGTTACTAAAATTGAACTTGGTTTGTCTAATCAGATCCAAAAGTTTTATTTCTTCCTTCTGGTGCTAACGAGGTATTTCTGGATTCAATTTTCTAGTCCACATGCATCCATTATTCACACCTTTTGTTCACACAGTGTATAAAATTAGACCTTGAAGTCTTACGTTTAAAAAAAAAACCCTCGGTGCTGTAGACTAATTTCCTTTCTGCTATAGCAAGCCGCTTTTCTGCAATGGAAGTGCGTCCGTCAAAAAATGTGTCCGTCAAGGAAGTCTGTCCGTCAAAGAAATGCGTCCGTCAGTGAAAAGGAAAAAAGAAGAAAAAGAGAAGCGAAATATAGAGAAAGGAGAAAAAATAGATTAATAATAAAAAGAAGAAGAGAAAAAAGGAGAAAAAAATATATGTATAGTACCGTCTAGTTCACTCCACCAATTTTAGGATTAGACAAACAAGTTACCTAATCCGGGCATCAGTCTCTTCTAGTTTTATGGGGAATATCATTTTATCGTCTCTCTCTTTCCTTTTATAAGAGAAGAGAAGGAAAGAGAAAAACACCCCACAGGTCCGTTTCAACTCGACCCGCACGCTTTTATTTTTTCCAGTCTCGGTTTTTCGTAAATGTCCTTATGGGAGGTATACTGGCAAACTCTAGCCGGCTATGTGACTGGTATCTGTCAGTGCGTCTGTTTTCAGAAGTGCATCTTTCGTGTCTGCAGGCACTGGGAATAAAGTCACCGTCCCATTCTGCATGCAGAAACCGTTGGGCGTTCCAACCAACTTTATCCTAGTGAGCAGTATAGATCTTGAAGACGTTTGCGCAGTCGCCTTCAGTCGGACTTTCAACCGCTACCCACAGCAGAACGCACGACTTTCTTCCTCTCTCTCTCTCCTTTTTTTTTTTTTTTATGTGTACACGTTCGCAATGTAAAAGAAAAAAGAAAAACAACAAAACAAAAAGCCGCAAAAACAACAACTAAATCACTCTGAGCAATTTCTCTGTCCTCTTTTACATAAAAAGCTTCAGCTCACTTCAGAAAATCACTACACAGCCAAAGTGTTTTAACATTAAAAACACTGGAGATATTTTGTGATAAGGAATCTCCTCACCTTTTCAGTTGTTTCGGCCGCAGGCTGTGGAGCTTTTTACGTCGGTGGCGCTGTTGTTTTGCTTCCAGGTCACGGGCGGAAACACCAATTTGTTAAAGTGAGGAGGATTTGTCCCCTTGGAAGTAAAGGCTGTAGCGCCCCGGGGGCCTCCTCACCAGTTCTTTTCCTGGGAGTAAGTTATTTACTACTCTTAACTCAAACTCGGTAAAACCATATAAAAAAGGACTATAAAAACAGGAGTAAAAAAGTAACAGAGTTTATTCCAGATCAGGTCGTTACAGGACAGAGAAAAACGCTTAGAGCTTGCACAGCTGTGGTCTCAAAAATCACGTCCGCGAGCGTCCGGCAAAGTTTGAGCCCCGAACAAGGTCATCTCCTGCTTCTTATACCTTCTGAGTCTGTGTTGCATCATGTGGATGCTTAGCTGTCCGTATCAGAAACTGACACGCCATCCATGTCTTGAACTCCATGCAGGTTGCCTCTCTGTCTCAGGGTTACAGATACAGCAGCTCTCCTATCAGACCGGCTCCAAGATGTGCCCATATCCTGTGTACTCTTAAAGACACGAAGGCTGTCTTGATTAGATTACCTCCGTACACACCGTGACATCCACAATGTGAAGGAAGGCCTTCTGCTCTGTCTAATCTGACTGATAATCTTCCTCGATCTGGGGCTCCACGCAAGATCTCACCCCGTGGGGTCAAAATGATCACCAGAACGGTGAGTAAAAATCCCAGAACCACACGGGGGACCTAGTGAATGACCTGCAGAGAGCTGGGACCAAAGTAACAAAGGCTACCATCAGTAACACACTATGCCGCCAGGGACTCAAATCCTGCAGTGCCAGACGTGTCCCCCTGCTTAAGACAGTACATTGTCGTCTATTATTGTCTTCTTGACGACTTAAAATTGAAGCTAAGTTTTGTAAAATTCAAAGTTCTTAAAAAGCAGAAAAAGTCTCAAACAAAGATCCAAAAATTCAGGCAGAGGCAGCTGAGTCCAGGTCCAGAGTCTTTATTGCCAAAAACAGCACATTCACACTGAGCTGGTCACCGGTGAGCATCAGCTAACAACTGGTGAAAACAGCTCCCTTTTATACATTTCTTATCAATGGGAAACCCCCTTCAGAACATATTTTTTATATATTTAAATAACAGTCTTTGGTAAAGGTCACATTATCATTTATCTGCATATCACGATGACATTCGTAGCCACATCACATTCTTGTGAGAGCAGTCTCTCAGGCCATGAGGACATCTGGTGCACTTAAATCAGAAACTTATGACAGTTCAATCACAAACATGTTGAAACTAATCCTTTCCCTACTTCAAGCCATGTCAGTCTGGCCTAGTGTTCCCCCTTTGTGTCCCTAGTCAAAGCATCACCCTTTCTGGGACCAGTACTGCACAGTGTGCCTTGAAAATAACAACTCTATTTATCACAAGTTGTATGGCCAAATTTTGCTGAGCTGGGCAACCTTGACATGTCAAATATTTCATTTTTTATGAGGGTGCTTTCCTATCACTAAGGGCCTTAACCTTGCGTTTTCAAGCAGATGAGTGTGCTTTCTTCCTCTTAAAGCCAGGTGCAACAGTTACACACACCTC